>NC_092795.1:14070721-14405336 GCF_918797505.1 Bemisia tabaci
AATTTTGTTTGTAATTTGATTTAAAATGTCTGAAAATTTCAAGGAAAAATATTCTTAATTAGCCTCAAATATAAACATTTTATCGAAGGAAATTTGGCAACTTTCGAATGTTCATACGGCGTTCTTCCTTAGCACGGCAAATCTGACCCAGCTAGGGCATCTGAAGGTTAAGGTCTCTCGTTTTCTTCTGTCAGCAGTAATTCTTCCTTTCGTCTTGCACCTCAGAGGCCGCATTTGATCTTTAAAAAAATGTTCACCTCCATGTTTCTATCGATAGTAGGTCTCAAAATGATTTAAATAGTTTTTTTGCGGATATTTTGGTTGGGAGAAGGGGAAAAAATGTTTCATTTGAATAGAATTGGGCCGTTTTGAGGCATACCTGCAGTTCAGAAGATAAAATTTCGAGGAAAAGATGGTGGATGAATGTTTGAACCTGTCATGTTCTGGGTTGAAAGTCGAATCAATAAAATGGCTTTTCATTCTCTCTTTTGGCAGAAAAAAGGACTAAGCGATTCGTGCTTTCAGATTGGCATGTTGCCTACGCAGAAAAAGTGAAGGCGCACTTCAGATAGGCAACGCCTACCTCCTACCAATATATAGGTTAACCAATATCGGTTGGCGGTTCGTATCGCATTAATCTTCTTGTTCTACATAAATGTTTTTCGAATAGATGATTCACACTCCTTGGTATATTCGTTGCCTATGCGGCAAAATCGAAGGGGAACTTAAGAAAGACAGCGCCTAGCACGGCGCGGCGCCTCCCAAGCCGCCTAAATTACCTAATCTTTCCCCATGGAAAACAATGTATGAAGTCGGCGCTAGCGATTAATACGTCCAGAAGAAAATACGACGTGAAAACTAATTATTTATGAACCTTAATTAATCACTCTTTTTCTTCTTAACAATTTACTTGTTTGAAAATCGTAGCAGACCTTTTTCATCAAAGAGTTTTTTGATCATTTTTTTACTGAAACTGTACCTCTTTCAATTCAGCAAAAAAGACGAAAAAAAGATAGAAAAAAAAAGAAAACAGTTTTCTCTCCTAAAATTAATAGTTCTCAAGGGGGCTCTTGAATTTACGAGTTTCGCGAAAGCTTTTCTAGTAGTCATTGCTATTACTGTGACCGCCCTGGTGGCCTTGAAAGATTTGGGACTTGGAACAAAAATTAATTAACTAGGTATCTCTTGGGAAAACAAATTAGGAAACCTTTTCTGGGATTTTTCAATTAAAGCGGATGTAAAAGTAATATAAAAATTTTGCAGAATTCTAAAAATTGTTCAAATTGATTTAAAATGTAGAGTAAAATGTATTTCATACTAAAGTTTGAAATTGAAAATGTGTACCTCCGATTGTATAATTGCAAACATCCGCCTGTGTTTTATTTATTTTTATTTAAAAGAGAAGATCCTAACAGTTTTCACAGAAGCTTCTTAGGAATTTGCTTCACTTATTTAAAACATTAGCAGAAAATTTTGAATAGATATTTGGATTAATTGGTATAAAGAGACATTTTGAAATGTCGCATCGGAGATACACATTTCTCAACTCAAGCAATCATGCAACACAGAAAACTAAAAATGTGTAAATTTTGTGGGTTTTCTGAAATGGATGATGTAAAAGAGGTTGAAAAGAATATTAAATTGATCAAAATATAAAAAAATTAGGTATTTATTTGCCCTACTTTTGAAAAATCAAATTGGAGCATTAAAGAAAAACACTTAAACAAAAATTTGTTTAAGTTATTTAAGATCACGAGTCATTGGTATAAACATTTGCCCACGTTAGCGCATAGAATTTAAAACAAATGGTGTGAATCCTTTTCTTTAAGTAAGTGTCTTTCAACATGACGACAAGGAAAGAGAATAAATAAAGCACACTATAAATAATACTCAATTTGTAGAAATAAAAGAAAACTAAGTCAGAAGGCGGCAATCATAGGCTCCCTTCCCTCCGAGAGGAATAATAATTTGAAATCACTTATGGAATCAGGTGTGAACGAACTCATTACCAGCAATGAAAGAGCCTTGTTAAAAATGAGTCAAAATTCGCCCCTTTTTAGGCCCTCGATTTTGCAAACGGGAATTGTGCCAAATTGTTGCATATGATGCCCTAAGTCTCTGGTAAAAATTTCAGCTTGAGTTGAAAAGCGGTTTCGGAGATACAGGGGGGTGAAGTGGGGGAGTTGAGCGGCTGGCGTGCGCTATTTCCGCGGCTGTACCTCGTCAAATTTTTGTTTTGATGTCACCCGTTACATGTTTTTCTATGTAATTTTTTACGTACTTTTCATTTCTGACCTTAAAAATTACTTACAACCACTTTCCAAGACGCTAGGGGGTGAAAATAGGGGTTGAACGGCCAGCGGCGCGCTCTTTCCGCGGCTGTTCCTCGCCAAATCTTCGTTTTGATGTCACCCATCACATGTCTTCCTACGTAATTTTTCGCGTACTTTTCATTTCTGACCTTCAAAATTACTTACAACCACTTTTCAAGGCGCTAGGGGGTGAATGTGGGGGTTGAGCGGCTGGCGGCGCGCTCTTTCTGCGGCTGTCCTCGCCAAATCTTCGTTTCGAAATCATCCATTACATGTTTTCTTATGTAATTTTTCGCCTACGTTCCATTTCCGACGTTAAAACTTACTTAAAACCACTTTTCAAGGGGCTATGGATTTTCCGGCAGTTGTTTTTTTTCGTTTTTTCTCTTTTTTTTTGAGTTCTTTTAATTTATTTTGTATTATTCCCTAAGATCTATTCGCGCGGTATATTTTCAAGTTTTTTTCAGTGTACCTCACACGTCTAACGAGAAAATATATACGCATGATTTCATCCGAACATAAATGTTTACACGCCAAAATGACATAGCAAATATGGGAAAAAATCTGAGATATGCCTCGGGCAGTACATTAATCTGATTAATAAAAATTCTGTCAGTTAGTTCATTGGTTATTTACTCAATAGGTATCATCCATCACCAGCCTACATATCGTATTTAAGGATATTATGACCACAGATACATTTACACGTTCACGCTTAAAGACCAATCGTCACCTTAATTATGTGAAGAAAAGCATGAAGAATTAAGAGCTATGGCAAGTTATCGATTTAAAAATGTGCCTCCCCCCTCATGAAAGGTTTACTTGATGGCTGTACATGTAGGCTGGTGATGGATGATACCTATTGAGTAAATAACCAATGAACTAACTGACAGAATTTTTATTAATCAGATTAATGTACTGCCCGAGGCATATCTCAGATTTTTTCCCATATTTGCTATGTCATTTTGGCGTGTAAACATTTATGTTCGGATGAAATCATGCGTATATATTTTCTCGTTAGACGTGTGAGGTACACTGAAAAAAACTTGAAAATATACCGCCCGAATAGATCTTAGGGAATAATACAAAATAAATTAAAAGAACTCAAAAAAAAAGAGAAAAAAAGAAAAAAAAACAACTGCCGGAAAATCCATAGCCCCTTGAAAAGTGGTTTTAAGTAAGTTTTAACGTCGGAAATGGAACGTAGGCGAAAAATTACATAAGAAAACATGTAATGGATGATATCGAAACGAAGATTTGGCGAGGACAGCCGCAGAAAGAGCGCGCCGCCAGCCGCTCAACCCCCACATTCACCCCCTAGCGCCTTGAAAAGTGGTTGTAAGTAATTTTGAAGGTCAGAAATGAAAAGTACGCGAAAAATTACGTAGGAAGACATGTGATGGGTGACATCAAAACGAAGATTTGGCGAGGAACAGCCGCGGAAAGAGCGCGCCGCTGGCCGTTCAACCCCTATTTTCACCCCCTAGCGTCTTGGAAAGTGGTTGTAAGTAATTTTTAAGGTCAGAAATGAAAAGTACGTAAAAAATTACATAGAAAAACATGTAACGGGTGACATCAAAACAAAAATTTGACGAGGTACAGCCGCGGAAATAGCGCACGCCAGCCGCTCAACTCCCCCACTTCACCCCCCTGTATCTCCGAAACCGCTTTTCAACTCAAGCTGAAATTTTTACCAGAGACTTAGGGCATCATATGCAACAATTTGGCACAATTCCCGTTTGCAAAATCGAGGGCCTAAAAAGGGGCGAATTTCGACCCATTTTTAACAAGGCTCTTTACAAAAAATATTCGATACATACATATTAAATTGATAAAATACGATTCATTACCTTCCAGCCATAGTATCACAAGCAAGCACCATTGGGACTTAGACGCTATGTTGCCAAACTTCTGAAACTTGCACAATTGTTTACGAATAACGTAATGAACAAAATCACTTGAAATTTTTACTAATATTTCTATTTTCAAGATAAATCCTTAAAATTTCCAAGAAAGTATGGATAAAGATTTTAAAAACAAAATAAAACAATATATTGACATGTTTAGCAAAATAGTTTCCAAGCGTAAATGGGCAATTCTACGAAAACTGTCCAACTTGACCTCCCAAAAACTAAAAATTCAACTATGTTATTATGGATTGAAGAGAGTTTTTTTTTCTTAGTTCAGCATAGTATTAGGCTATCAGTATCAGGTAGAGCTTTAATCAAGCTTTCAGGGAAATCCAATGCTTGTAAGGGATTGTGCTCAGGCGAGTGATAAACTATTTAAGGCTTCATTTGATTCAATTGACGAAGCACCCTTTTCCTTATAGATTGGTTTTAACAATGGAGAAAATTTCTAGGAATCAGAAGTGTCAGAAGGAACAGACGCTGCATTTTCAGCCAACTCGTCTCCTCCGTGCCACTCAAAATACGTTTCAGTTTTTAGCGTTTGAGATTTGGTTGATGGATGGTTTAAAAGATTTTGGTGGGATTTTTAACCGACCAGATCCAGGCAAACGGGGCCTTTTGCTGAGATCTTTTTCATTATCTACGATAGTAGGATAGTAGATAGTAGGATAGTAGTAGTAGGATAGTAGATAGTAGGTGAGGAACTTCCATCTTCTTCCTCTTTCGAGACACAGCCGTTTTGACGGCTTTGTGAGGATTCTGCACTTTGGACGGTCTGCAGCATGTCCCTGGATTTACTAACAGCTATTTTGGGACGAGGTGAATTATCTTGATAAAATTTATAAGCAAGATTTATATTGGGTCCATGTTCAAAAACGGTAAAAACTCATCGTCTTTTGAAGAGCCAAAATTGTCCATGAACTTGTCAGGATCAAATGGACCACATTTTGCAATAAGGAACCACTGTTTCTGGCTCATTTTAGAAACAACATATATGCCATTGGTTTCCTTACGCAGAAAGGTGCTTTTACAGAAGTGCCAGAGATAGTGGTTCCTTATTGCAAAATGTAATCCAAATAACTCTGGGTGAAATTCCTTTCTTACAACTAGAACATGACGGGTTTCTGGATAAAAATCATAATTTTCAGTTTCAATTTCTGAAAAATTATCCTCTTCATTATCTAATAGAGTAGGTTCTGGCGAGGTTTTGAATTCATGACTCTGCTCATTCTCATCACTAATTTCAGCCTCAGCTTCAGAATTGTATGGTTCATCCTGATTATCTTCAACATAATGTTCTGAGGGATGATTGTCATCACTGTTGTAGTGCTCCTCATCCTCATGACCCTTCACATGGTGCTTAACAGGATGGTCAAATTCACTCTCTTCCTGATAGGTTTCCGATTGACTTCGACATTCAATAGGATTCATCTGACAAGTTTCATAACAGCCAAAGTCGTTGTCGATTCCTAAATTATGAAGTTTAGTTCCAGCTGAATTAGTGTTCCTCGATTTCTGACTAGATTTGGACTACTTTACTCTCTACGCTTTGGGAGGATATTAGAGGAAAATCAAGGCAGTTTTGAAGAATTGCCGTTGAGTAGATTTCGGTGTAAAAAATAAAGTATGGCAGCTGAAGTCTGCGACGTCGCAAACCGAGTTATGTGATTGCCGACTTACACCGTCGATATGCTGTTCATGAACTTACATGTAAAACAAACTTCGGGGGTCGCGTGAAACTTCGGACATTATACCATCCATTATCGGCATTGCTTCAAACAAGATGGAGGTCATTTCTGTCTGCTGCTATTATTTTCTCAGTCCTCGCTGAGTCCTTAATGTAGCACAGGGAAGTTAAACAGATTTGACGAAATATAAATTTAACACTTTTAACAAACATTCTGAACCGAAGAAATTCGACCACCCTTGCATAACTTTGAAAACTTAAAATTTACTATTGTTGGGAACTCGTTTACACTTCATTTTATCACCTCGGTAAATTTTTTCGCAGGTAGTGGTTGTATTACTGTCATCAAGCGATATCACATTATTATAGTTTGCGGTAGAAAATGTTTATACAATACGGTGCACCATACGGCGCAGAGCTTCGGACATGGTTGTATCCGTTCGCAGTTAACGAGTTCGAAACAGTATGCTCATATTCCGTAAATGAATGTCAAAACTGGACTACACACGTGGCCTTATCAAATCATTAAAATGCCATATCTTTTATAGACTGTTCTAAATTATGCTCCCTCTAATGGCTCCTTAATATTGAATTACGATGAAGTTTGAAGAGGATAATTCTAGATGAAGGAGCCACAGATTATAGGAGCCCGATACAACTGCTTATATTATTATGTGATCCGAACGGAACTATGACCAAAGACCGAAGTCCCAAGAATGAAATTTGTTTTTCAAATTTTTTTAACGCAACTTTCAGAATAATTTTATTAAATTCACCATTAATGATTATTATTTCATATCAATGATTATTAGATGACAAGCCGTTCTGGTATTATTTCGATTATATATTTGTCTCTGGAGAAGAAGTGAAAAAAGTTGAAGCGCCTTCAATTTTTGAATGGGCAACACGCACATTCGTGAAACACGAATAGTTGTATCATGGCGCCGGAGTCGACTCAGTCTAGCGCACGTGAGGGACATTCCCCGCAGGTAGCGTAGAGATTGCATTTTGCCGAAGTCACGTGCTGAATTTGGCAGCTGAATATGGAAGTCAGCAGTCATCACCCAGCTGAAATTTCGCAAATTCGAGTTATTTTCATCCAGATGTGTATCAAATCTATTCGAATATTTCAAACAAATCCGACATTATCCGATTGTCGATGAATCGATGCTGAATTTTGCGCCAGGCATCGGGCCGATGACTTCCACATTCAGCGTGTGATTGCGGCATTTACAATTAATAACAACTGCCCCTACGCGTAATTATCAGCCTTTTGACCGACCAGACCGGGGACTGGCCGCCAATTTTACCAGCTGGTCAAGAACATCGACCAGTTTGCAGACTTGGCAACGGGGATGGCCAGTCCGCGAACGGGGCAAAAATGTTTTTCGATTCGCGGGCTGAGCAATTTTGCCATCGCGTGTAACAGTAACACTCATACTAAAAAACCCCGGCACTTGATTTAAATTTTTCTTAAAACAGAATTCTTGCTGGTTGCTATATTCCACAAAAATGTTTCCGTTTTTTTACCGCAGGATTGTTATTCTAACGGAGATATTTGATACATATTCTTCACAAAAAAGAAAGGTATTGTATAAATACTGTACCATTCCTAAAGAATCACAGTTTCACAGTTTATCAACTATTTTTTTAAAAAAAAAAAAATTGCTTTATTCACAGAAAAAAAAAGCTCGGTAAATATGGAACCACGATCTTGTTCGGTACACACGACCGAATTATTCGGTCTGCTCAGCCGAACTGTTCGGTCCACTGAACCGAACTGTAAGAATTTATTATGGTTCGGTTGCACAAACCGAACAATTCGGTTGAACAGACCGAATAATTCGGTTGTGTGTACCGAACAGGATCGTGGTTCCATATTTACCGAACTTTTTTTTTTTCTTTCAGTGGTTTAAATTGTAGTTGCTCGAGGAAGAGTCGTTTACTCTGAATTTCGTCTTCTAAGGGTATTTAAGCTGAATCATTTGAAAACTTAGCATCAGTTATCATAATCATCACAATATATAATTCCGTAAGACTACTAGACCAAGTTTGACCTAGGAGTAAACGTCACTTGTTTTTTTTTCAAAAGTTTAAGTAAAAAACAATTCATACAACAGGGAAGTTCAACTTTTGAACTCAAGGAAGATCAACTTTTGAACAAGATATTAACAAATCGTTGACCGAAGTGGGAAGTCACGTATCTCCTTTTGTGATTTGCAGACACCCTGCCATACTTTTTTTTCTTATGAAAACTACTTAACGTAATTTCTTTAAAACCATCCCAATTTTTCTTTTCCTTCAGCATAATATTCTATTTATATTTCAAGCTATAAAGTTAGCTTATTCCTCATTTAAAAACATTGATAAAAATGTTTTAACAAACAGCAGGAAAAAGTTTTGCAGAAATATTCCCAAAATCCTTTGATCCTAGGGTTGCAGGCTTGCGGCTTTACACTGATCGGATATTGTGTACACCGCGAGCAGTAGGTCTAAAGCGGTAGATACACCTGTAGGGAACACTAAAGGCAATGTGGATTTCGATCGCTCGACGTCGAACTATTAAAATCCTAACCCTAGATTAACTCCTGACTGTGGTAATAACGTTTTCTTATTAATTATTTAAAATTTTCCGCTTATGGAAGAAATAATAGATTACTTGGGTTAAATTGTACGCTAAACGTCACAATGACAGTCTCTGCACTGGAAAAAAAAACACATTGTTTCTAGAGTCCAGACTCTTAAAAACATCGACAAGAAAAAGTACTCTTGATTCAATCAGAATCTAGCTTAAATCAAGATAACCAAGCCTCTTAATTTAAGCGGATTTCGTTTTGATTCAAGCAAAAATCCGATTGAATCAAGAGTATTTTTTCTTGTCAATGTTTTCAAGAGTCTGGACTTTAGATCCAATGTGTTTTTTTTCCAGTGTGCAATATGAAAATATGGCAACCTCAATCTTGGCGCTTCGGCTCAGCTTATAGCAAGCTGTACAAACTTTTAATAACACAGGGTGAGAAAGAAGCAATGCTCGATTACGTCGTCTGCTGAAGCCGTTGTAGTCCACGATTTGACCCGCGTAGGGTATCGTTTCTTTTGTGACTGGGCAGTTCAAATTTCTCATAACCAATGTACAATAAAAACGTGAATAAAGCTAAAGGAGTTGATTTCAGTAGTTTTAGTTTTACGAATCGTGGACTACGTGAAATTCTGATGAGGAATCATTTATCAGAGTGCTTAAATTCGTCCCTTGTTTAATGGTCCATTCAATCTAAAAAGCAAACTTAGAGAACTTCCTAACTTCTCTCGGAAAAAAATATTTCATCGGGAGAAACGAGGCAACGTTGGAATGCTCATACGGCGTCGAAACACAGCATAAGCCTTTTAGGCCCCATTTTTCGATGCCGCGATTATTATAACGCGAGTTCGAATAATCACGCCAAACACAGTGCGGCAGGGGCAGGCTTTAAACGCATATTAGCGCCTGCAAGACTGCATGAATACTTCTTGCATTGCGCCAAACGTAGTTACATTTATCCATTAAATTTGTGTAATAAAAGGTAAATTACGTTTTATAGAGGCAGAAACAATACTGTGAAATAAATTCGTCATCAAATCTAAAATGTAAAACACTGAAATATACACCTTACGAAGTCTGTCTGCTCGTCAGTGTTTTTCGTCATTTAATACTTCCTCCTGATAGTAATTATACTCTCATAATCAAATAGACTCATGAGAAAGTGTAGCCGCAGTTATCGGAACTCGTGAAGTATCATCGTTGGCACTCAATGTTAAAGAACGATCCTCTTCACGGTTGCCAAACCCCTCAATTTTATCGAGGGTGAGCACCTGCAAATCTGGTCATCCTAATTAAGTATACATACATATTTTTCTGAAACTTTATTTAGAAAAAAAAAATACAATAATGATATTAAGAAGAAACTACCTTAAGTTGATAAAATAAATACCTCATAAATTTACAAAATCAATCTAAACTGAAGATAATTAAAACTAAATATAATTGAAAATTGAAAGGGTCAATATCACAGATCGGAATCAGAGGAACTAGAGGTTGAACTTAGCTTTGGTCTCACTTCAACTCGAAGTTGCAAAAATTCTTGAAGATTTGTTCCTTTGAAACATTTCGGACAGACTTGCAAGTCCATCAGCCATACAGTTTTTGGGTGGCGGGGACATATCTTCCTCAATCGCACATTCGGTGTAAACATTTTGCAAAGGTTACAGTGTACCCCCGCCACTTTGCGGTTGCAGAAACAAGGAGAATCGGACGTTGAAGTTTTGTCTTGAAATTCTTCGCTCTCTCGTTCGACGCGAATTTTATTATCTTGCAATACCTTTCTGCTGTTACCTTTAGCGTCCCTCTCGTGACTTTCCATTCAATTTGGCTGGCAGGTAAAAGTTATGAACACTCCGGTGATAGAAGGTAGGACAGCTCGTCTCTTTTCGAATGGTGCAAACCTTGAACAACGAAGTCTTCGTATAAATGCAAAAGGAAGTCGAGCTTAGAAAAAACAAAACTGCGCGTAATAAAAAGCACTACTACTACTGGTTGGCACTAAAAAATCTGCGGGATCGAAAGAAACGATCGATAAAGACCATAGCAAGAAGCAATATAGTATAGCAAAATAAAGAAGTCATTCGATAACGAATCAACAATCGAACCGTAGTTCGCACTAAAGAAATAAACGCATTTTATTGAATAAAGAAAGCAATAGACAACGAAACCAAAGGAAAAATGGAGCAATCCTATATTGGTCAAAACGGGTGGTTGTAACAAACTGGGGGAAAATAGTGGACCGACTGCAGGAGTATGGGGTCCCTCGTTGGTTGTTTTTAGGTAAAGTCTGCTACAACTACGCATTTCCACCAATACGATGGCTCCATTTCATCTTTGTCTCCTTTATCTAAAGCTTTATCTATAAATTTCAAAAATAAGCCCGCTGGCTTATATCGTCCCTATTTAAGCAACAGAACGTGACTATATATCAACGTCGCGCCGCAAAATTTCTACTCAAGTATTGTACTGAAGAACATTTCTGACTTTAAAACACAGATTTTTCTTCTAATTATACGCTAAAATCAGCATCATTTTGAAGAAATTGCATGGAGGTACTCTTATGAAAAATTGAATTGCTCTGGTCAATTTTGCAAGTTCGAAATACAGAGCTACATTCTTGCGTCCACGAGACGAAAACGTACTCCCCAACGAATATTGTACTGACTTCTAGTAGATTTAACCGTATACGTCTGGTAATTCTTCAGGAAATCTGATTGCGAGCTTTAGGTAAGCCTCGAAACTTTTATGGGAGGATTTGTCACACTTTTTGGCTAAATTTTTTCGAGTGATAAATTTTAAGCCGTAAAACCTTGGTAACATCTATCAAAATTCAGAAAGATTATGCGACCATATGCTACTTTACCTCGCACGAGTGTGGTCTTTTAAATATCATGCTTTGAGGAAAGAATGTCTGATATTGCGTGACGTGAATATTATTTTATAGTTTTGGTAGATAAAGTCGACAAAAATGCTGATTCTTGCGTAGAGAGGAGAGATGATCATGCAAAGCATGACGTAAAATTCAGGGAGTTGTAGATCTACGTGGGTACATGACAATGGGAAAGGAGGCCAAAAACTCCTAAATTCAGCCTGGAATGATTTAAGAAGCGGTGGATATAAATGTTCAAACACATGCTCAGTAATTTTTTTTAGGTTTATTTGACCAAGCTTTATACATTGGTACCGTTAATTCAGTAAGAAGTGGTAAAAACTATCCATTCGATCATTCTCATCAATGAAGAATTACAGAGGAGATGGTCCCAAATAAAATGAGATTAATAATAAAACAATGTAGAACCTGTACTTTCATCGTGTTGATTGAACTCTTTCAAAATTTCCGATATCTTGTTATATTTTTTTCATTATAATTCATTTTTTTTCCTAAATTGATTCTTTTTTATTTTTTCGAGAAGAGAAACAAAGTATATCATAACAAGTTAATCCGCACATGTTATCATATTGCTTGGAACATTGACTACTTTTGAACGGGACAATCCGATGAGAACCGACAAAACCACAAATGACAAACCGACAAAAACGAGATTTTCGTGTCTCGGCATTGATAGTCACATGAATTTGATTAAAATCAAATACTGGCGGAGTAAGTTATCTCCCACTATTAGTGTATACTATTAGCTGTGTTTTCATAGATTATGATCATCCAGCCACAGCAAATCTGTCGACTCTGCTTTGATTATAAGTTAAAATTATAATGGTGGAAGTGAGGGAACTTAAAAGAAAAAATTTTAGTGAGTCTGTGGGCTACATTCAAAGCATCCAACTTACTTTCAATCGATCATTGAAGTGACACAAAAGGTTTTAATACATACTTGTTTAACAACGTCGACCCGTAGCAACAATGGAAAAGAGTCTCAGTAAAAAAGACTTTCAATTTTTCGCGTGGAGACTTTCGACTTGTGGCGAATTAAAGAGCTTACACCGCAATAGTACTGTTGATCTAAATTCCCTAAATACGCAAAAAAAAAGGTTACTTCAGCCTAATCGACGGATGACGATTATCATATTTACATCTGAGAGGAGGTGCGGACTGAGAAATCAAAAAATTATCTGATATTGGTTGAAAGGCGGAATGAGTAATTAATTATTATGACAAGTGAAGACGCTCTCCCTTACCGTGAAAGTTAAAAGGTGACATTCAAAAACATGGCCTCAACATGAACGTCTGGACTGAATGAACTGCGTGTAGTTTCGTATAACTTTTCACATTAGCAGAATTTTGTGCATCACTGTGAATTGTGTGCTTTCGAGACTTAGGTATCCATGAGTGCTGTATTTGTGCTAACTACGTCCAAAGACGGAAAAATGTAAGTATGTATGAAAAATATAGTCGAATATAGTTGTTAGACTAGAGGTTTTTCGTTTTTAAATACATACTGGCATTTACTCACAATACTCATTGAAAATTCACAAGCTTTAGTTTCGAATTAGAAAACGTAAATAAATAATTGATTTAATCAACTGCGCACAGCTAAGCCATGGTAATTACAATTATTGAGTGTATTTTCATAAAAATGGTCTAAATTGATTTATCTTAATAAGGATCAAAGGTATACACACGCACAAGTTTCATTCCGAACTGTCATTTCAAACATTACACTTCATTACAACTGTTCGCAATCACATGAAATGAGAGGACAACAATCACTATTACCCATAAAAGTATATGTACAAACAGTTGTAATATAAAAAATGTATGGTTTTTAAGGTCAGACAAAATCAAAAGAGGACTCCATGAGGCAAATTACAATGCAGCTCCCGTATCATGTGCTCTTCATCGAAAGGACATCTATACTCGTCACGTTTCTAATTTGTTTGTACCTTAAGATCATACCAGCGGATCCTTTGAAAAAGACACCTCAAGAAATAGAGAGTGCTCTAAAAAAATTTAAGATAATTCCGGACGTCCTTGATGTAGCACCAAAGAAAGCTATAAAGGTAAGTCTATGCAATTTACTTACCTGAAAGAGGTTATGTAGTTTCACAGAGCGATTTTCATTAGTTTCCATGGAACATTCGATCATCAAGTCGATTTCTGTCACAAGTCGTTGTTCAGCGCCGAGTAATTGAAATAATTACGAGATTAAAAATGAAAAAATCACGTACGTACGTTGTAGACCTGTTTAACAATATGTAGACATTTTATTTTATACCTACAAAGCTAGGTCAATATGGATGAATAAATAACCAGATTAGACTGAATTCGATTTCTTAGCAACAGATTCCCAACCAAACGGGAAGTTTTTAGAAAAAAAAATCAAATACAATAAAATAAATAATGAAAATGCATATTCTGTGAAAAATTCGCTCCCAAATTCCAATGTTTAAGCATAAAAAAGTCAGTTTGAACTTTCTTACCGCCATCAAGATCCATGTAATTTCAAAGCTTCAAACACGTATTTCTCGCAATATCAAAAGCTGCACCTTTGCGCCTTGACCTCCAAGCCCATCACTTAGAGTTTTTATGTTTGATCTTACTGTCTAATAAATTAACTTTTTTTCTTTTTCTGTATATTTAGTCTGTTTATTCAGGCCTCCTTGCCTTGAAGAATATTACGCATCCCACATTTCCAACTTGTAATTTGCTAATCAAATCGTTAAAAAAGAAGAAAAAAAATATTCAGTCTGCACTGTTTGACTGGGTCAAGGTGACATTGAGATAAAATGGAAAACTTGGCATTTAGCACCGCTTTGACCGCTCTCGCGGTCACGTCTGAATATCTAAAAACTGGAGTGAGAAATCAAGTTCGCCTTCAACTCGATGGATGCAATTTGAGTCGCACAGGAGTTGAAATGATTGTATCACGTATTTGCGTTTAACGTGATGTTCGACAAACGAGTGAATTTCGTTCCAATCTTTGCGTTTTTTTAAAGGTCATCACAGCGAAACGCCAATAACTTTCACTCAAATCTCCCCGCACAAAATATTTGAATAGTAACATTGAAATAAAATGCAAAAGTTAGAATTTAGCACCACTCTCACGTTCACTTCTAATGGAGTGCTTCAGCTATTTTAATTGACGGCTAGGGTAAAAAACGCGTTTCTCAGAGTTTGACGTTGAGAGTCATCGCTCATGTCTCATTTTTTTAGAGGAAAACCAGCCAACAGTTTTTAGTGAGATTTGCTTGGAATTTTCTTCCCTATAATTTAAAAAAAAATCACGAAGAAAATTGCACGGTAACGTTTACATCAGGTTTCCGTAAAAAAAAAAAATAAAGCATAGTAAGGGATTTTCAAACGTTGAAATTGAGATACGTGTTTTTTGCATTCAGGCATGGATATTTCCCTCTACGAAATAGTGGAACGTAATAGGAATTATTCTCCCCTATACATTTCTCCTAATGATTTTAATTGTTAAAACTCGCCAAAGATTTCCAAACTTAATGACATCTCTAAGCCTAGGGGTTCACCGCAGCATGATTTCCAAAATTTCCGTTTCTTAAAATATTTCTTGATTGGAATTACAGATTTATTATGAGACGGAAGTATTCCCAGATTTTGGAAACGAATTAAACGCTGAGGATTGCGCGACAGAACCCTATATGATGGAATGGGGCGCAGAAGAAGAGAAGTATTACTTACTCGTTATGGTTGGTAAGTTCATTATTCCTTTTACATTTTACCATTTAGTCTAAAAAACCAGGATTAATATAGAACCTTGAATCTACGAGTTTTTAACGCAAGATTCAGGGAATTTTCAGACTTCTTTGGTCATCATCTAAACTGATGCTCACCTGATATGATAGATTTCGAGGTAATCAATGAGCCCACACGATTAGAGGGTCGTGGGTAAAAGTGGTCGCGTTCTCTTCATTGATTTCCAAAATCTTTGACGCGTGCGGAAGGGACTAATATCTCAGTTTATGACTGCACATTTTTTTCAAACTCTTGACTGACATCTGATTTTTTTCACCAACAATCAAATTGATCACACATTTTACTAAACATATCTATGGCGAAACTCCTAAGCCACGTACGATTTGCGGCGTTCCAGACTTCCCGCATTTTTTTTCTTTCTTTTTTTTTCCCTCTCTTGCAGTTTATTTGGCTTCTATTCCTGTTTATTTCGTAACTTAGGAATCTACAGCCATCTGTAGTCATGAGTTTTAACGTTGAGATTATTTTATTGTCAGTGACATCGGGGATTTTTGCACATCCATGCTCCGGCTTTCAAATTTTCAGGGATTAAGGTCAGGTAGAATCTGTTTCTGCAGATCCACTCGTCAGTTCCGTGAAAATGTGTCGCCACCACCGGGATTCGAACCCTGGACCTACTGGTCTAGAGTCAGACGCACTGACAGTTTAATAATTTAAATTGGTCAATTGGTAAAAACCCTCGGGATTTTTTGTTCTCTGTACGAAGCAAAGGAATAATTCAAGGAATAATTTTAGTTTGTTCTCCTGTGAAAAAATAAAACAAGGGCGGAGATTTGTAAACACCGCAAACGAGACACGTGGTTTAGGAGTTTCACCGTCGATATGGATATTACTACCGTGCTAAGGAAAAACGCAGTATGAATCTTTGTTCGTTGCCAAATTGTTCGGTAAAATACGAATTTTCTGGAAAATTTGTGAGAATTTTCCGTCCAATTTTCCAGAGAATTTTTTTCGGAATGTGATCTAAATTATCAGAAGATTTCAAGTAGAAATATTCATTATTTGTCTCAAAAATTAATATTTCTGGAGGAGAAATTTGGCAACTCCGAGATGTTCATACGGCGTTTTTCCTTAGCACGGCAGACTTAGTCTCGTAAGCGTTTGTATTAGTTGTTTCTATCTATTAAAATCGTAGATCCTGACTATGCATCTCAAAATGATTCAAGTCAGCAAGGGCAGTACGAACATTCCGTCGTGGGAAATATACAGTTTGAAAACCTGCAACGAGGAACATACATGTCGGACTACCATGGACCTAATCCACAGCCCAACACAGGTGCGTCACTTTAATTTATTTTAATCCACCGGCAATGAAATATAGCAGCACGGCATACATAGTTTTAAATGAAGAGAAATTATTTAAAAGAAACTTTTGACTACCCGAGTAAAAACTCCGCCAAGAATGTCTAATTCTCATCCGAAGATCCCATCTCTTAAAGCCATTTTTAAAAAAAATGCAAAAAAATCTTAAAATTTCGATTTTTTTTTTCTCAACTATGAGAGCAAGATTCAATTTTAGCCAAAACTACGGCCGAATTATGTAATTCTCTCCCATCAGCTCTAATTGTGATGCTAGAAAATTTGTTTGGCCCTCCGATTGGGTCGGTTGAACACCCCGTATTTTTCTCCCAAATCAGCCTTCGGACACGCAATTCATCGCCCCTCTGACGTAAGGATCGTACCTTAATTTCCTCGTGCGCCTGTTGTCCATATAACTCAGTGCCTTTCAGGGCTCATGCGGAAATCAAGTTATGCCCTTACGCAGGCACGTAGCCTGGGGGGCCATACTGATATCGAAACTGCACTCGAATGCGATATTTTCGCTCTGAGAACACCACGCCTTTATTACGTTGAATTTCTTTGTCAAAATTGGTGAGTGCTTTTGTCTTCTGACAACAGAATTGCGATCTCAAAATTGGAGAAAAATGACGAGTAGCTGAAAAAATGGAACCAATTGATGCGATATATCGCATGCCGTTCTGACACAAAATATGGCATCCATCGAATCACCTTAAAAACGTTATGTTTGCAGGGTATCATAGATACGTCTTTTTAATCTATGAACAGCCTTATGAATTGGAGTTTGCGGAGAAACGATTAACCTGGCCGTGAGTATATTCATTCTAAATCCTATTGAGATAATTTTTCAGCCTATACGCGCCACTGTCTCTATCCTCCGTTGTACTCTTCAACTTAAAATATTCAGTGAATTTCTGAACAACAAATTGCATAGAACAGTCATACACAACACTCCCATAAATTCCGTCAATTTCAAAATAACAACTTATTTCTTTTATTTTTCCCTAATATTTTTAGAAAGCTGATCTCAAACATCTTTAAAAATTACCAACACGGATAGTGGAGATGGGATAATATAATAGTGCTGTGTGAAGTATTAAACTTCACGATTCGTTGCGCACGATTTAACATGTTACATGCATGCAAACAGCTCTGATACTACACCTGAACCAGGACACAGTCGTGATTAGCCGTGAGGGATTTTCAAAAGACCGCACGTGACAGATCGTCTTCAGTTTTTGACCTAAAACTAATGATTGCACCTTACGGTAACATCTTTCCAGGAAGTATGGTGACGAGCGAAGATTCAACTTTTCAGCCAAAAGATATGCTGCCAAGTACTACCTAAATCCACCAATTGCCTGTAATTTTTTTGTGTCTAAATGGCAGCCTCCTCGGATTAAAAATACGACCACTTTGAAGCCAAGACCAACTCCAGCCTACCCCTGGTGGTATCTGGCACATTAGCGTTTCTTTAGATTACCTATATCATATTTGTTATAATAAATAAACGTTTTTTCTTAATTTATAGCATTTATAGGTGAAGCAACTACGATTGGCTTGTTATGGTAGCATTTAAACGCATCTTCCGAAAACTTGCCGTCCTGTTCAATATAGCATAAAAATCAACATAAAGCATAATAAAGCAGGCTAGTGTGATTTGAGGAAGAGAGTGGCCCATTGTCGACATTGAGGCTTTTTCAAACTCATTTTCTATTGGTCAAAACTTTTAAATCAGATTTGTCCGAACAGCAACTCTCTAATTTCAATATTAACCGAGATATCGCACTTTGGACAATCCGACATTCACCGCGGTTATGCATACCATGATCTTTTCTACCTTGGATTCATCAGTCGGCGATACACACATTTGCACTGGTTACTCAATGTGAAACTCAAATGAAAGAAATGTGGAAGAAACCAAGAGTGTCACTACTGTGGTAGATGACGTTACAAACCGAAATTTTCAAAGCACGATAATTATATCGAACGTAATATTGTATTAATATTGAACGTAGAGAGTTGCTGTTTGGACGGATCTTATTATTTTTAGCTAATCTGCAAGTATACAAGCATCAAAACACGATTTTGTGACCAGCGCGACTGACCCATTGTCTTATTCACTTACCGCGACCAAAAGATTTTAGATTTAAAAACAATAATTTTAGTTTTTCCCGCTAAGTTTTAGCTCGAGGATCTATGAAATAAACTCAAATTATCATAACTAGTTCAACTACTATCATATGAACTTACATAAAAGTTCTCTTAAAAAAGAAATTACTGATTTAATGTGGGATTGAAGAATATCAGTCAGTCTCCCACGGTTACTTGATGCGGGAGAACGCAAATACCTTTGGGATACTTTTGGATTTGCAATTTGTACCTTATAAGGTCCCCCTCCCCCCCATATTTTACCATTTCTAAAATTAACATGAACTATGTAAGCATATACATATATATGAAACCATGGATATTCATAGAACTACTTAAAAGGGGTTCAGTTTCTCTTGATTTATTTAATGTTTTCATTGAAAACCTAGATGAAAATTGTCGATTTGAATGATTTAGTATTTAGCGCCAAAAATAAGTAAAATTTCAACACTTGAAAATTATAGGTTGCTGTCATTGAAGCGCAAATGTAAAACGTTTGGAAAAACATGAGTAGGTAACAACAAAGTGAATGTTTTAGAAAATTTATTGGTTCAAAGACATATTTTTTTCAAAATTTACTGGGTTAGTCATAGACATATGGTCATGATATGTAGTTTTGCAATATTTACGTTGAGACGCAAGATGAGATTGCCATGGTTTGTAGCTTCACCTGAAAACAAACGAATAAATTATATCAGTAAGGGATGAATTCATAATAGTTACATCTCTAAATGCATCATTCCAGTTGTGTAGAAATTACAGGACATCCTTTACCGTTCATATCTGTAATATAAGTTCTCAGACCCCCTATATTTTAATTTCTGGTAACAATTTGTTCTAGCTTTATTGTACATGGGCCGCTTGTCATGATTTTTGCGGAAATTGACATGCAATAGTTTCTAGATGAGCCCTCTTTATTACGACTTTGGAATTATGGCCACGGTTTTCATAGATTACGTGATAAAGTTGTAGATTCTCCCATTTAAACATTTTAAATTTTCTCATTTTGTCAAAGTTTGTTGAGAGAAAGTTTATAATAGGAGGTCGTTTTCGGACTTAGTGACCTAAAATTAGGAAAGTTCGTCCATCAGGACTTCAGCAAGCCGATTATGAACGATCGAATTCTGATCGATTTGAGGAGCTTCTGACAGATTTTAAGGCCTATCGATTTTCGATCGATTTCCGATCGATTTCCAAAAAAAAAAAATGGCTTCCAAGTGGAAGCGCCGTTTTTTGGACAACAGATCCAATAAATAAGAAAAGAATCAAGAAAATGAAGAAAGAATTACAATGAAAAGTGTACAAAAGATGATTTGTAGTCCGTCAAATTAAATATTCGCGGTAATATTCAAAATATTTGAAAGCGCGCGCGATGAACGGTTGATTCGGAAAGGTTTGTTTATGTACTGCTCATCCCTGCATTCTCTCTTAGTCTCTTGGTGAATGAGTGTTTTCTTGTCAGTTATTTTACTTTTTGAAGATATTATCGAACTAATTAGATCATTACAATACTTCCATTATAAGGCAGTCAATTTGGATCACATTCTATCCTTTGGAGAAATGGTTAGCAAACCGCAAAGTGGTGTGTGTGACGGATCTACGAGATGTTGGTTCGCTCTCTGAATACCGATCAAAGCTATTCAATGGTGATACACGAGGTCCTTATTCACATTTAGTCATTAATATTTCATCCGTAATTTGTAGTGTAATCCCTAGCAAGTGCGTGCTCTAATTTTCGAAAACTAGTTCGTGCCGGATACTGAGTGATCATCATAGACATCGCCACTTATGATAACCTTCTTCGGGTAGCTTCCAAATCATTTATCATCTGTGATTTCATTAGTAATTATATCTCACATCCTCAGGTACCATGTGTCAAAGATTTTATAATATCACTTCTCCATTTAAGGAATTCACTTCCAAATTCCTCTGGTTGCGCATAACATCACAACTGTAATTCATCGGATCATTGGTTGCGATTAGGTTAGCGTAGCTAACCAGTACTAGCGTATTGGTCCAACAGTGCAAAAACACATGTAGTATTAAAATACCATAAACTATTTGAGAAGAAAGTTTTACCATTCCTTACTGATTAAATGAATCGTCATTGATTTTCATCTTTGTCCCTAAGAGTTTCCATGATGGGCCCGAGTGATGATTGACAATGAACCCATAGGAGAGCCTTATAGAGAAATATCTACATGACTGCATGCCTAACCAGAGGTTTATTTATCTTGATATGCTGCCCCTTTATGGATTGATTTATCAAGCAATAATAACTGTGCAATCATGAGGGGGCTCTGAGAGTCCTGATAGTTACTAAAGTCCAGGATAATCAGCTTTTAACAAGCTCAACTAGTCCAATCTCACAGCAGCAAGCGGTCAGTTTATCCTCAGTTGTTCTCAGTTATGTGTTCAACTCAAAATGTTTTAAAACACTTGCTAGCCAGAGCAGCAAGTCACCATGGACTTCACCAATTCTAAATAGCTGTGTCACTCAGAATTATGGCTTCCGCTTGTTCTATCGTACATTTTAAGGATTTGCGGAGACTATAACTTGATTGTAAACAGCCATTAATTCCACCAAGTTTCATCAACTCCCTTTTCATCACTTGAATCTACTAGAATGTCGCAAAGAGCAACAAAATTTTCTGTAAGTACCTATCTAGCTGTAGTTTTATACGTTTCATACAATTTTTATTTTGAACCTTGGACATCTCCATAACCATCCATGCACAGTGAACTCAATTTTCAAATGATACATCTCATTTCAGCACTGTTTGCTAGGTTTAACAATTCTGTCTTCAAGAGATCTCATATTTTAAATCTTAATAGTGGTGTCAAAATAATCTTTACTCTTCCATTCAGTTTTATGCTGCATGCAAATTTTTCTTTGTATACCTGCACTTTCATCCCAATTAAAATATCTAAGTCGGTGTTTCAGTTACAAATTTTTATGCGCCTTTTCCTGTTTCTTTGTGTAAAGTTCTTATTCTCTCAGATTCATTTCCCTAGATACCGCAGTCTTGCTGGGTATGTATTTTTACATGTTAGAGCTGAGGCGGTTGAAATCAAGAACATTTCCCATCATATTTTTCCCCTCTTAAAAGCAAATCATGAAAAATCTCCGTGTTGCTTTCTACTCAACAGCCCATTGTTTCAGTAGAGCCAGCCTCAATGAAGCTAAAATCCTTCTCATATTATACTCTTCGGGGTTCTTCTTTCCCCTATAATATTTGTGCAAACTTCCTTCATAGTCTTGCGAAAAAATAAGTGGCAAATTAATTAATTCTTAAGTGTAAGTAGTTGAAATCAGAATTTAAAATTCTTTATTGGATAGTGAGCAGGCCAAAGTTCAAACTGCTGTCATGGAGAAATCTTCTCTGTTCTTATGGGGCTCATAGACAATTTATCGTTAGATGGAAGTAGGTATATGTTGTTTTAAAATTATTTCTTAACTTATTTAACTTCATTCACAATTTTACATATTTTGTATGCTCCATTTTAGAAATTTTTAAATTTTATCACGGCAATTTAATTATGAATTTTAAATTTTATCACGGTAATATCCTCAATATTCTTCTCTCCTCAATTCGTATTCGCTCCTCTATCTCTTCATTTACAACATCTTCGTAGTTCTCAATGACTAGCACGAGATTCGCCATCTTTAAAACTATCCCGTGAAGCGTGACCCAAATCGATGGAAAACTCGGTTTTTCACGAAATCGATGGAAATCCAAATCGATGGGTCCGGACCCATCGATTTGGATTTCCATCGATTTCGGGATTCTGATCGATTTAGGGCCGTATTTCTGCATTTTTGCATCGATTTGTGTCCTATCGATTTGACCGGCCCATAAGCGCAATGCTTTTCTAAATCGATAGCGTCCCCAAATCGATCAGAATTTCCGTCTGAATTCGATCGTTCATAATCGGCCTGCTGGGCCTTTTTTGTCATTTTCGTTCATTGGTCCAGTGTAAAATATCTTTTCAGTTGTTTTACGTGATATGAGCAAGAAATTGAACTAAAGTTTCCTATGCTTAAAAAATCTGTTTGGAGCTGTTCAAGTATTACGTAACGCACTTTTTCAAATTGTTTTGACCCCCCTCCCCTTGTAACGCACCCGTCACGCAGATTTACACCCCTCCCCCTTTTGAATTACATAACGCTGCCTGACCTCCCCCCGCAATTTAAAAAAAAAATCAAGAAAACGTTGAGAAAACCGCGTGATAAAATTCAGGTTTTTTTCAGGGCCGGATTTATCTACTTGCCGCCCATGGGCCGCCTGTATTTTGCCGCCCCTTTCTCATTCGTTTTGAAACATCAATAAAAACTATCAAGTGAAGTGCCGGAGGGGGAGGGGTGCATAAGACGCGTTTACTCGTGTTGGAAACATTTTTTTGCGAAAGCCCTGTCGACACTACTAGCAAAATTTCACGGAACTTTGCGCGAAAGTTAAGTTCCGTGAACCTATCTTTGTGTGGACAAGGCCTTCCATTTATAAGAAATGAACAAAAAAATTATGAAAGAACAAACATAAATGTGGTTTAATGATTTTAACTTCTGCCACCGCGCCGCGCTGACTGCACTGTGTTTGACGCAATGCGTGAAGTATTTATGCAGTCTTGTAGGCGCTATGTGTTTCACGCAACACGTCGACCGCTGCTAACCGCGCCACGCTGTGTTTGACGCAATGCGTGAAGTATTCATGCAGTCGCTTGTAGGCGCTATGCGTTTCACGTCGACCGCTGCTCACCGCATTGTGTTTGACGCAATGCGTGAAGTATTCATGCAGTTTTGTAGGCGCAGATGTGTGTTAATGCCGACCGCTGCGCCGAGGGCTTCTCCTTTTCATCTCAAGTCCTCGTCATCATTGCTCTCTGCGCCGCGTCGTTCCAGACTCGACTAATTAAAGGTTCTGTCTCTTGTATCACCGAAAGACGACAAAATTAGAACTTACTATACTCTCTGGAAATGAGAGATTTTGTCGCCTTTTCTTGCTTGTAATTTTTTTCTGAATCCAATTTTTTTTAATACTTACATTTAAAAATTGTAAAATTTGCCGCCCCCTAAAATTGCCGCCATGGGCCGCGGCCGATGTGGCCACCCCCTAAATTTGGCCCTGGTTTTTTTTTTAAATATTTTGCTGAACTACGACGGGAAGAGATCAACAAAGGTGTAAAACAGTGGCGAGGCGTGAAAGATGGATTCTCGATATTTCCTCATTTGAAGCTCGTTGAAGAATCTATTATTAAGGTGTTCGTTGCGGACATCCTGTTTATAGATTCCTCTCCATAGGTTTAAATGGCAGATCAATCGATATATCGCAAAGCACGCCACGCCGCTGGTGTAAAAAGATCCATTAGGGAAGGGCGGGATTTTCAATTTTTTGCACGTTTTTTCCAAAGTTTTTTTTTCCTCTTGGCTTGAATTTGTTACGCGCTCTCTTGTAACGTACCATAACGCTAGCTCAATCCCCCCCTCCCCCTAAGTACGTTACGTAATCTTCGAACGGCCCCTTGTTGATTTGATATTATTTGAGGGGCTTAGAGCACGAGGCGCATAAGTGCAGTTTTTGCTATTTCAAGAAATACGTGTTTAAAGTTTCAAAATTACATAGAGCCTTATGCCAGAATTTTTTTTTTTTTATGCTTTAAAGTTGATTCTTAGTTGTGAATTTTCCACAGAATTTACAAATATTTTCAAACTAGTTTTAGTCGAGTTCGTGAATATCTCACTTTTTTCAAAAACTGCACTTATACGCCTTGTTTTCTAAGCCCCTGCTTGTCAGTTATAATGTCCTAAGGAAAATGTTGCGCCAGAGAAATGGGATATTTGGAGTCAATATATCCCAAGATATTTGATTCGTCAAATCAAAATGTCAGCGCGTGCATCCAAATTTTTCACTCTGATCTGAACTAGTGAACAAAGCTCGGTTACGAAGATCAAACGCTCGATTACATAATCTGAGTCTTTTTTTCTTCTTCTTCTTTTTAATGAATGAGAACCTTTTAAAACTCTTTCAAAAAAATCATGGCTCATATTATCTCCTCTTGCACACCGCGCTAGAAAGTTTAAATGAATCAACATAATGCTGATTCAAAATTTTAAAGCACTTTTACCTCAACAACTTACTTTCTGAGAAACCGGTTTGCCAAAAAACGACAATATATCGACAGTGTAAGTCGGCAATCACATAACTCGGTTTGCGACGTCGCAGAGGTCCTGTCATCATTTATTTTTTAAACGGAAAACTACTCAACGGCAATTCTTTAAAACTGCCGTGATTTTTCTTCTCTGTGCGAAGAAAATTCTGCATAAACTTCAAGAAATGATGTCAATTTTTCTCCTCAAAAAAATAACATAGAGGAGGAGCTTTCAGACACCGCAAACGAGTTTTGTGATTGCTGACTTACACCGTCGATATACATGATTTAAAAGGTGATGGTGTAAGATTTATAACGATGAATTGAAAATTGTTGTAGTTGTTGTATCAGTTACTAAAACTGAGTAAAGAAAGTCTATTTTTTTAATAAAAAACGTAAGAAAACATGAATAACCAAGAAATTCTTTTCACCGTATGCTTCGCTGAGTGAGCGGAAATCGGCAAGGCATTGTATGGAATTGGAAGATGAATGGTTTATTAAAAGATAGCTGTAAAGAATACAAGTACCAGCAATCAGCCCGTGCGTCGCATTCGCTAATGTTAGCCCAATGGCGATACAAATAGAGACGCTTGGAGGTTGAAAAATAGCATCATATATTTGAGTATCACTTCCACGAGCCTGGAAGAAGTGATTTGAGAGCGAGAAATACGATTCGCCTTCAATTCGATTGATACGCAATATTAACTACTCGGAAGTTAAAATAGTTGTATCTTTCATTTTTGTGCTCCTGCGGCCTTCAATGGAAGACAAAGTAAGGGCCGCGGCGGTATGGAAAGATTATCTGTTTGAAGATGAACTCTCCTGCTCTCTAGTTCAAAATAAAGTCACCATTGCGATCACAAACTTTAGGGGTCTTTCTCCAAGTGTGAGAGCTGATTTTAGACAAAAATGAGTAGCATTAGCAGAAGTATGATTAGCAGTTTTTCGGGATTAATTTTGCAAGATTTAAGCAGTCGTTCAGTTGAGAAATGACCCATCTCGAAAATTTCATTTTATCTTTGTGTGTGTGTGCAAAAAAGGCTTTAACGAACGGTCCGACGCAGCTTTTTTTGGAAAAGGCAAAGCAATTAAACTTTCCGTAAGACGAGCATTCACCATGCAAGATCAGCATGCCGCGTTTTATCCATACC
Organism: Bemisia tabaci; assembly: GCF_918797505.1. NCBI lineage: Eukaryota > Metazoa > Arthropoda > Insecta > Hemiptera > Aleyrodidae > Bemisia > Bemisia tabaci. Next base: position 14,096,633 of record NC_092795.1, read on the forward strand.
GCCTTTTATCCATATCTACCTATCCTCCTGAGACCCAGATGTCAACACCTCAGCATATGTTTCCCTTACATTTTTCGATTCCCATTTTTAACTCAAGTTTCAGTCAATCCAGTCCTCATTTTCAACTTTTGTCACTTTTCCCTCTACATCTTTCAGTAATGTCACATAACATTAATTACTAGACTTGCAACTGATACCTACATAGATTATAGCCAACCAATCACGCGTAGCCTTGTTGTCTCACCACCCGTGACGTCAGCAAGACTATATAAGCTGGGTTGCCTAAAATGGAGGTCTTTTTACCATCTTACGACCCACGCCCACGTCTCTCTCTCAGGTCTTTTAACATCCTTATGACCCACGACCGTGTAAATCTCTCTCATCGGTTTTATTCCATCAATAGTACAACTCTTTGTTTCAACTTTAACGCTGTATAATTTAGTGACATTTAATTTGTGAAATCTGTGATATGTGCCTTCACCACGTCAATACAGTTATTTCATCTGAACTCTCGTTTTATCTTTTAACGAACATTCCTTAGTCAGTTTGTCAATCCTGACTCAAAAGATTGACTGGTGCCGAAATTCTTTAAACATTTTCTCAAGAACCCATATTAGTGAATGGATGCTTTGATCACCATTTTTAAGCGCATCCAACATTACAACACCAGATATTTCATAATTTTTTCAGTGCTTCAGTCCTGAGTCAATTTTAACTTTCCACATATTAACTTTTCAACGCCGTCAAAAATCGCAACAAACTAATGAGTCTCCCTTTCGCAGCGTAAAATAGAGCATTAGACCTCGTCTATAAGTTATTGAATGGTGTCAGGCCAGCGCTCTGGCGACTCAAATCAGAACACGAAACGGCAAGTCGTTTTGCCACTGGATCTCTAGCACTCCTAAAATAAATGGGAAGGCGTCTTGCCGTGGGGACTTAAGAGGCTATACCGATTGAGCTCGTCCTAAACCAAAATATTCAGATTTCCCTTTTCGCATCGATGCACTGGGCTGTGTCTCGATTAGTCCCGAGTGTAAAAAGTACACCTACGGGCTGCTGTCGCCTACGAGTAAGAAGTATGAGTTATGAACAGCGGACCCGGTAGTATTTAGAGGCAACCGGCGCACAGTGGATCGAATCAATAGGAGAGGTCGGACAAAATTTGGAAACTTTAAACGCTTATAACTCCGTTTATACAAAACCTTGAGATTTTAAAAGTGGTTCCATTGGTTTTCTCGTGAAATTTTCTTCTAAAAGCATTCTAGGAAATTTAAAATGTGACGGAATGAACATCAAAATTTGCAGTTTTAGTCAAAAATTTCATGTCCGATCTCTTTAATTGACTCGATCCACTGTGCGGCGGTGGTCTTCTGGCGTAGATCCGATGGTATTTTCAGAAAAGATCGCGTCAGATATGAGACGACGCGGAAGATTATGGATGCCAAATACGTGCCAATCGTGCGTGGCATTATGACGAAACAACTTATACGGTATGATCATGTGAAGAAAATGACAGAGGAAAGGTTGCCACAAAAGGTGCTGCATTGTGTTCCTCCTCCGAGAAGGCGCAGAGGGCGCCCAGTTAGAAAATGGAGGGATGAGACTGTAGCAGAATTTTTAAGGCGCTCGATTCCCTAATAGTTGGACTGCATTTTGTTTGGAACTATAAATTTTGGCTATTCTGGAAAAACACTTACGTGCATTGGGAAACTAATGGCACATACGTTTTTTTTAAACCGGGCTTGAATTTATAGTTCAAAATTGCAAAATGTAGTCCAAATGTAGGCACGTTCTGCCGTTAGAGAAACAACGAATTGGATTTTGCAATTTGGAACTATAAATCTGGCTTTTCTGGAAAAACACGTATGGAAAAATGGAAAATACAGTTTGTGCGGGTTGCGAATAAAATTTGCTCCCATCGTATCACAAAATGTTTAAGAGCGTCTAGGTCTGTATTCAGAGAAGCGAGAAACTGAGTTATTTTCCGAGTAAGTGTAAACTTTTTCTTGCTTGTTGAAATTGATTGGACGTCAGAGGGGGAAGGGGGAAGTCTCAAAATATATATTTGATCAACTTGAGGGATAAATTACCTTGTCTGCTGGCCAGGTTGGCCTGGTGGTCAGAGCGTCTGACTTGAACAATAGGTCCCGGGTTCGAGTCCCAGTAGCGGAGAAAGATGTTCAAGGAATTGACAAGGTACGAATTTAAGGATAATTAATTAAAATTATGCACGATATTGTGTACGATGTCAATCTCCACACCCATTATCTCGCGCACATTTTCATTGCACACACTCTCACTTCTCGAGATACCAGCAGCCCTCCGCCAAAAGTCCATTTCAGTTGCCCTAAGCATGGGCCTCACTAAAATTTAACTAAAAACCTCGACTAACTTTGAAAAAAAAAATTACCTTGTCGCTCATTTCTTTTCCGTCCTTGGTAACGCTGGTTATTCTGATTCAGTTGCATGGCTCGATTCTGCTCTGGGGAAATTTTTGCATCCTCACGAGGCCGGTGTCCGATTCCCCCACCTGCGGGGTTGTTAGGGTTTTGTTGTTTTCCCCTATTTCTGTCAACGTAATATTTGTCATCCATCTGAAATAGAAGAAAACTAATATTAGTGAAACCCCGCCTGAAAATGATGGATTAAAATATGGGCATTCGTCATTTGTTGGAATGTTTTGAATTCAAATGAAGTTTCTTTTGTGATTCGATGAAGATTAAATTTTCCATCGATGAATGATTTCCATTTCTTTAAATTAAAAAAAAACTTATTTGAATTTTGAAAAGAAAAATTGTAACACAATAGCAATAATTATTGTTGGGCTAATATAATTTCGTCAAATCTGCTGTTACTTTTTCTTAAATTATTTACATTTTCCAATCATTTTTTCTCAGTACGTTTATGGACAAAAAATGTTGTATTTCTTTATGAAATTTATGTCTACGCAAAGGACAAAACTGGCTTCCATTAATCATTGGTCTTCAGTAGGTTTAAAATAAAATCCTCAACAGAAGCGTCTAATTTGAATGTTGCAACTCCTTTGGAATTCTTAGATGCAATTTTTATTAAAATTCATGTGCCACAAATTCGGTTTTTTTTGTTTTGTTTTGGGTTTCTTCTTCATACTTTTCCTTGAAACTGATCATGTATTTCCATTAATCCTATTTAGAAACCAAAAAAATGGTGGTGGAAGCCGCAAACCATAAAATTAGATTTTCAGTTTTGCAGACTTCTTATTATTTCTTACTTTTTCAAAAGAGCTCATTTTTATTGAAATTGTTATACCTTCATCTGCGAAAAATATATACGTTAAAATTTCAAACGATATCATTTATTCGCCATGTGTATAACAAATAAAAAACTGCTGTGATTTGGAAATAACACGATTGAAACATGCGTTTTGCAACTGTCACCATTAGAAGACATAATTTTTTTTTCAAAAAGTTTCAAGTCCACTAAAAGTCTTCTAGGATTTGATTTAAATTGATATCCGTGCAATGGAGTACTAATGCTTTTAGAAATGGAAGATAAAGGGGTGGAGAAAAGGAACTCTGAAGCCAGTTCATTTTGATTATTTGCGAAAACTATGAAGTGTGCGTTAATGCCAATGCCTAAGAATTGTTTTCTCATTGAAAGGGTAAAGTTTTAAAGGAAACTCCAAAGTAACTTCTACCAGACTTTTTCCAAGAAAAATAAAACGAAACGAAGCGCAACACAAAGTCATCTTTGCATTCATAATCTTGTGCGGCTGTTGCCGCACAAAAAGAATGTGTATAAGAAATAGTTTAGTTTTAATTTAATATCGATTTGATTGAAAATTATTCGATAAAAACAGATTAAAAATGCACCACAGATCAGGGTGTTTCCTTTAAAATTTTAAAACCATCTCGTGCAAAACAAAAAATAAAATAAAATAAAGGAAGAACAAAGAGTCTCATATAAAAAACGAAAATATCCTGAAAAAAGAAAAACACAGGTTCAAAAAAATCAAAATAATAATGTCAAAAGTGTCACTCACGTTAAAGTATTTAAGTGTTTTCTTTATAGATAGATGAGTACTTGCAGGGCACACGAGCTCACAGACGTTTAGGAAGCTACTGACGACAGATCTAATCACTCACTAACTGTGAGGCAATTCTCGATCTTAGAGCCGTCCTTTCTCACGCTTAGCCATCCCCTCCACACGTATTTGTTACAAAAATTTCATTAGATAGTAATATGACTACGTAGTCACGGGGAACGAGGATGGTGACGAAGAAGGTATGTAAAAGAAATTAAACCCGAGGGCAATTATTGTTGCTACAGATGCAACCCGACAATACGCAGTCCCGACAAAATAGGAAAAACTAGGGGGCTACGCCCCCTGACCGCTACGCGGCCCAACCCCCTGAAGGCGCTCCGCGCCATCGATGGGCCGCTTCGCGGCCCTATTTTTACCCTCCTATCAGTGTTAGTTTTATTTTTCCTCTAAGAAATAATTACGATATGAGGTATACTTTAATTTTAAACTTTACTTAAAATTACTTTAAAATTAAAAGGACGCGTTTTGGAATGACTGCTTGATGAAATATTGCAGTAAAACAATGAACATATTGATAGTCAGGTATTAATTAAGCATCTATGAGTCGGGGATCGAACCCACACCGAGATCAAAGTGGACGCATCAGACGTCTTAGATGATTCGGCCACCGCTCTACATGAGATCGCTATAAATTATAGCACGAATCTTGTGTAGATAAGTGTAGAGCTGATGCGCAGGCTACACAGCTACTGCGCAACCTCCTCGACCACTGCGCATCCTCCCGCGCATAGCGGTAGCAGTACCGGAGCATTTTGTAAACTCACTCACTTTTATAACGTGATTTTAATGAAACCTGGGTCCTTTTTCCAAAATCTGATTACAGCGGGCTCATCTAGGGCCTATTACCTGTCGATTTACGCAAAAACCATGGAAATCGGCCCGGTAGAACGCTCAAACGAACTATGACAAAAAGTATAAATTTACATTGTTTAAATGGGAGAATTCGCAACTTTACCACGTAATATAAAAAAACCTGGACCATATTTTGAAAATCCGAAAAGAGTTGGCTTATCTAGAGACAATTGCCCGTCGATAGCCGCAAAAATCATGAAAATCGGCCCGGTAGAACGCTGGAACTAAGCGTTACCAGTTTCGCAAAATCAGGAGGTCTTGGAGCTTATAGTATAGAGAGATTACGTTTCAATTTCCTTTGCATGGTTCTAACGGTTCCGTTTTCATTAAGTCGCCTGCAGCGAATGCTCGGATTTTAGTGTCAACATATCGTCACCGCTGCAATATATTTTGGATTTTAGCGATGAGGGAGATTATTTTGGGAGACTTGAGTTTTATCACTGGAGCAATATACGTATATGTATGTTTAAGGAAACTGTCATTCTCAATGACTTAAAATTTGAATTCAGGCGGTCAATTTCTTTCTGTGTATCTAGGTAGATCCGGATCTTGATATCGGTGTACGTAGAGAATTTTTGGAGAGTAATTTTGAAAGATAATTTTTGGGATGAACAGTCCTTGATGACTAACTAGGCGCTGACGTTTCAAGATTTCCACAATAATCCTACTAATGACTGAAAAAATGAATCGATTGTATCCTGCATTCTAAGATGAGCGTTCGTAAATTTGCCATTTTTATTCACATTTTCGGGAGTTACGGAACGATTAAGAAACGAAAAAATGCGCTGTACCGCAAAATCTATCATGAACCACAAATGGCTGCAAATTTAGAGAGAATATGATTCTGAATATAATATAAAATGCAAAATCCAATGCACCGTAATTTCCTTATTAATTCGCTCCATTAAATGTATATTGAACGGGTATTTAAGCTTTTCATTCCTGTGATAACCTTCGTACATGGGCGTACGAACAGTGGCGTGGCGTGCATTGCGATCAATTGATATTTCCCCATTCGAAGCTGTGGTAAAGAATCGATTATTTAGGTGTTCGCTGCGAACACCCTGTTTATCGATACTTTTCCTTAGGTTTAAACGGCATAACAATCGATATATCGCAATTCACGCCACGCCACTGCGTACGAAGGGGAGGTTCGGAAGGGACCTGGCCGACCTAGATTTGGAAATAGTATCAGCTGCCCTCCCCCCCCCCCCCAAAAAAAAAAAAAAATCTGGACGTTACGGAAAAATCTTCGTCGAGGATGAATATCTTTTTCAATGTAGATTCTAAAATGAAAACACCGTGTTCATTCAGTTAGTACCCTCTAACATTGTCATCACGGAAGCCTCAAAATGCGTCCAAATAGAGTTATAATTTCAAAAAAATTCTGGATCAATTGACAGTAACAATTCAAAAAGCATACTTTGCTGAAAGTAAAAGAACAAATTGTACCAGTCTCATATTTACTATCGTTTGTCGATGGTCGATATATATATCGATTTAGCGAGTTGACGTAGTTTGCGTTGAGTATCCGTGGCTACGTACCTGCTGTGCAGTTCACGTATTTTTCCATTCGGACTCAGGATTTTCTTTGAGCACCCCCTCGAATCTTCTTACACCCTACGCCCACGATGCCGTGCTAAGGAAAAACGCCGAATAAACATTCGAGAGTTGCCAAATTTCCCTCATCGAAATGTTTATTACTGAGAAAATTTATGAATATTTTTTCATGAAATTTTCGGGGACATTAGATGAAATTGCGAGCAAAATTATCTGAAAATTAGATGAAGAATATTCATAAGTCAAGCCGAAAATTCGTGTTTTTTTCGAAGGAACTTTGGCAACGCATGAAGGTTCATACGGCGTTTTTCCTTGGCACGGAAGCATACTCATGAATTGGATTACATTTTGCAATAAGGAACCACCATCTCTGGCTCTTCCATAAAAGCACCTAACTGCATTGGGAATCCAATGGCACATAATGATGTTTCTAAAATGAGCCAGAAATAGTGATTCCTTATTGCAAAATGTAGTCCAATTGGTCGGACTCTTGCCGAGAACTTGGTCCTCGTTGAGAATTTATTAATGTTAGTTGTAGACAGTCAAATAAAGCCCCCAAATTAGACTATCACGCAGACACTTCCTTGACCTAGACAATGTACGAATTTTTTATGCGAGTGATATATGCCCGGAATTCTGGGCGTTTTTTGGAAAATGAAGTGAGCCAGTTTATTCGCGCTGGGAGGGGAGAATATTTTTGGTATTAGTTGAACTGCGTTTAGCAGAAACGAACCAAGCCACATTAGCTATTGCCAAATATAACTGGCTAATGATAACTCCAAATGATATGAGGAGAATTCAATTCTGGGTCACTAAATACCGTAGCTGAAAGACGATTTGATGTTACATCATTTGTAGGCTTATTAAACACTTCCAAATTGTGAACAAACGTCAATCTGGCATCAAAATTTTATATTTTAGCATCAATCACTACAAAATAAGGCCACGGTGAACGTGACCCACCAACTTCATGAAAGATGTTCCACTTTATTTTGCTTTCATTTGGTTTTTAGACGCAAAGTCTCATTACACCTACAGTTTCAGTGTACAATAATCTTATTTATGACAGGAAGAGTTTAAAAATTAAACACTAACCTCGACAGGAAGGTTGGTTTCTACATGGGAAAAGTTACTGCATGTTGACTCTTGTTGTAAGGATAAAATGCATACTCGGACACCCTTAAATCAATTAGGAAGGAAGCTTTTTCAATTGTTTTCATTAGTGCCTATCGTAACATTGGCAGAGCCAAGATCTAGCGTGGAATTGCCGCCGCCTCCGCCACCAAGAAATTTTGAAGGAATTAAAACTGCTTTCAAAAGACATAAAATAATTCCGGACTTACTTTCCATTGCACCAAAATACACCCTCGAGGTAAGTAATTTTCAATCAATAATAATTATTTATGATCAACTCGGAGGGGAGGATACCTTTGGACCTTACAGAGAGAGGGGGAAAGTAACCAAATAAGAAGACAAAATATCGCATGAAGGTGTGCTGTATAAAAATCATGAACATACAAAAATGTACTAAAAGATTTTATTTGCGCGGAGGTCATTGTCAGAAGTTGAAAATGAAATTGAAACAGTTCGTAATAAACCAAAATAAGTGACACATTTAAACAAATCAGCAACATATTTAGAAAAATCAAGCTTTCGGGTCGGGTCGACTATTAACACCAAAGTATAAAATCTTTCAGTCTGAATGGATATAAAAGTAACTCAGAATCATCAGAGAAATACCTTACAACTTTAGAAATCACAATAACTTTCGATAATCCAATCAGAATATCGTTTTTAAATTTCCGGTGAATATTGTGAGGTGTGAGAAGAGAATTTCGGGAAGAATGTTTTGCTTTCTTTTTCTTTTTTTTAGAAAAAATTAAGATTGAGCGGAGATATGCAACGTTTCAATCATAGCTACATATTTTTAACCTCCGTCGTGTCATCGCTTTTCAATCAATTCATTAATTTCAAACCTTATACCTTTTAGCTTTGACATCGGCCTGATACTGTGGATCCAACTGTTGTACCGCATATAGTTAAACTCAAGTTTGGTGATCTTGCATAATTGAATCAGTGAGAACGAAAACACACCAACTCGCTAACTCGAAAATACTCAATTTCCTTGCAGACAGTTAATTTACAGAAAGGTCATTGAAGTTAGTACATCTGTTCCAACTTGGACCTTTGAAGTGTCCATAAGTACGAGGGTCATCCAAAAAGTAAGGTTCCCTACCTTGTATCTTTCGAACGAAAAGAGAGAAATCAAATCAGTAAAAAAGACATTATTAGGCATACTCTAAGCTTTAAAACAAGCTCAAGTTTTTGAAAATCGGTTGAAGGGTCTCCGAGAAAACTTAAATTTACTGAGACAACCTCCTGTCGCCGCGTGCCCACCTCCGGGGTCAGGAAGCGCGGAAAGTCGATTATCTCAGACTCGGGTTATCGCCTCCAAACATCAAATTAAAAAGGACTTTGAATGTTTTCATTGAGTAGACTTTACCTTACTTTTAAATGTAGTCTCCGCATCTTTTTTGACATTTCTGGTATCATTACAGTAGCTTTTTGACGCCTTCCGCGTGGAAGCGCTCTCGTCTTGGCTACGAAACCAGTCATTGACAGCGATCTGCACATACAAATCAGTTGCTTTGTGTGTGTTTCCCCAAATCCTCCAAACTCTTCCAATTTAGCCTCAGGTGACTTCTCTGTTCCCGAGCTGAAATACTTCCACGGTAGAAAGCGATTTCTAGCTGATTAAGAGGTGCAGCTCGCTGTCAATGACTGGTTTCGTAGCCAAGACGAGAGCTTCTACGCGGAAGGCGTCAAAAAGCTACTGTAATGATAACAGAAATGTCAAAAAAGATGCGGAGACTACGTTAAAAAGTAAGGTACAGTCTACTCAATGAAAACTTTCAAAGTCCTTTTTGATTTGATGTTTAGAGGCGATAACCCGAGTCTGAGATAATCGACTTTCCGCGCATCCTGACCCCGGAGGTGGGCACGCGGCGACAGGAGGTTGTCTCAGTAAAATTAAGTTTTCTCGGAAACCCTTCAACCGATTTTCAAAAACTTGAACTTGTTTGAAAGTTTAGAGTATGCTTAATAATGTCTTTTTTACCGATTTGATTTATCTCTTTTCATTCGGAAGATACAAGGTAGGGAACCTTACTTTTTGGATGACCCTCGTACTTGTCTTTCGGCAGAAAAAAATATTTTTCTTAAACTAACTTCTTCACCTACTATGCAGTTTTGTGTGTGTCTTGACTATTTTCATTTTTCCGAGTTGGAGTGTTTTTGTTCTCACTGATTCAATTTATTCTGTTTCTGTTTCAATGCTTAAAAGACAACATCCTCAGTGATCACGAACAATATCAAAGGAATTGCATATTCGATTTATATCCGAGAGACTTTTTCGATTGAGGTGCATCTCACGGTAATTTTCAGGCCCATGTTCCAAATTATAAACGAAAAGTTACAGCAGTTCTCTTCCTTTTTACTTGTAGGTGACCTTTAGTAAGGAGTACCATGTCGATTTCGGAAATTATATTGAGCCCGCTGCATGGAAACAAAGACCGAAAAAAGTACATTTTGCCGAAGCCAAAAAAGATCGCATGTACGTTCTCGTTATGACGGGTAATACGTTTCTACAGACATTTTGCACTTTTTTAATCGTTAATTTGATCCTCTCATTCCATGAAAGCACTATATTTTTTTCGAATTCGAATACATCTAAACGCGATACAAATACCCGCGCAAGATGGATGTCCACATTGCATTTGAAAAATTTCAGGCGCGATGTCGTGAGTCGTGAACTCTCAATGCTCTGCTCTATACTGCAGGTGAGATTCGGGAGAAAAGTTGAAAAACGAGGCCCAAATACTCGTGAGTAACTGTTACTCACGTAGTCACGCACCACGACAAAGAGGACAAATGGAAACGAACACAATATGGAAATAGAGCGAGGGAAAGGATGTGCGTTTACGACGGCGCAGAGATACAACTATTCGTACTTGATGGACGTCCGTGCTGCATCTGAAAAATTGAAGGCGCTATGACGCGATGCGTGAACTCTCAATGCTCTGCTGTATGTTGTCAATGAGGTGTCGCGTCGCTCAGATTCGAGAGAATAGTTAAAAAAGAGGCTCGAATACGTCTCTCTCGTCTCCGGCTGTGTTGATACTCGATTCTTTTTTCTTTTTTCAGGTTTATGTCTAATTCTTTTTCAGGATGGACGTGCAGACTCACGTCTCAAGCTCGTGCTCGAACACTGGCTCGGTTCTTTTGGAAATAATGGTGCTTGGATGCGTCCAGCGGCTTTCATATTTCATTTTTTCTTTAATTTCAGAAGCCTATCGGTTACTTTAATACGTTCAATTTGCAAATTTTACCCTGCTCGATTAATCGACTTTGAACCTATGAAAGTAGCGTAAACTTGTGCTGATTTCCGAAAATTGTCTGAACTCCCCTCCACGTAGGAGATTCCCTACCGGGAAATATCACATTTTGCCCCTTTAACCAGCCAAGGATCTACGCCCTCAGGCGCGAGCCAGTCCGACCCTGCTTAAGCCCATGCATCACTGTGACTCGTAAACTGTGACTTTTGAAGTTCTAGAACCAAATTCATCCTAGTGTAAATCTTACCATACTATCAGATTTTAATTCGTGAACTAAGGGGTACACTCCCTCATCGCTGCGCGGTCCAACCCTCCGAGGCGCTTCGCGCCTCAGGCATTGTGTATTACGCGCTAATATTATGATTGTAAGTGCATATTATAAAGTGTTATTTTCTCCGTATTGTTTACACGAGTGCGTAAGTCATCGGTATGTGCACTCAGCAAATAATTTTACCTATGCTGACATTTTACGGAAGAGAGGCATATTTGTAGCCTGGAATGAGTCTCAAAAGACATAAGAATATGTTTTAACCATGGTTCATACAGAGATGCACTTACGGCTCTCTTGCGTAACTCGGCAATGGGATGGCTTCATCGAAAGAGAAAAATAATAATGGTGATTATTTTAATGACATTGTGCAGGACTTGACTTTCCGACCCGAGAAAGGCCAGAGGGTAGAGAGTGGTGGTACTGGGTTCTTGGAGATTTGTTAGGAGGGCCTGGAGCTAAAGGAAAGGATGTCATGGTATACGTAGGACCCGATGAAATGAATATACATTCAGGTACGTCCATAAGTAATACCTGCATTCAAGCATGAATGTAACGGAGTATGTGTTAAAATGGTGAACTGCTATTCGTAGGCTGGCATATTCGTTGCTCGACAAAACTGAGACGAAGGTAAGAGAATAAATGCAGCCTAGCCGTATTCAATTAATTTTGAAGACCGGTTTCAAACCGTTTGCCACAGATTATGGCTAAAAATTTGAATTATCTCTCTTTAATTTTATGTTTTTTGCGGCAAATGTAGCGGAATTAAGAGATGAAAAGCACGGGACTGTAAAACTCTTGATATTTTGTGACTCTGAAAAACTCACATCAAATTTTATTTTATCGGAGACGCACAACTTTTACTATTTAACTGTAAAAGTTCTCAGGATACTTGGCAGCACACGTTGCACCTGCATTATTCCATTAAAAAGTATTAATTTTTTTTTCTTTACGTCATTCAAATATTTTATAAAACCATTTGGTCCTTTTATTTAGACAATTTGCAAACAGTGTATAATGTCGGTGACGAAATACAGAGAAAACATTTTCTAGTATACTAGAACTTTGAGGCGATAGGAAAATAATCCACAGTGATAATTATTATAATTGGATAATAGATTATTCAATTTTATTATTTTTTATTTTATTATAATTTTTTTTTCACAGGCTTGCATCGCATTGTATTCTTACTGATGGAGCAGTTAGATGGGCGAGTACTATACGAAGGGAAACACTTAGCCTCTACGTAAGCATTGCAAACATTTAGGCCTTACACTTCTTTAAAAAATAAGTCCATTTTAATTGGGAGGTTTTAGAAGACAAATTATCTGTTCAAGGGTTTCTAAGATTTTAGGAGCAGGGCTGAAAGGTTTATTTGGGCCAGCTTTGATACTTAGGACTGCAGTTGAAGGAAGCTTCAGCAAATAAAAGAACAGACTCAGCTTGAAGGGGATTTTTGCTAAAGTTTCCGCGTGAATACAAACGAACCAATTATGAATGCGTGATGATTCGAAGAAGAATTGGACTGCATGTTTTAATGAGGAACTACCTTTTCTGGCTCATTCATAAAATCACCTGTCTGCATAGGGAAACTAAAAGCACATACGATTTTTCTAATATTATAGTCAGAAACTGTAGCTCCTAATTGAAACATGCAGTCCGGTTGCACCACCCCGAAGATTTGTATTTGAAGTAAGCCCCTATTTGACTTGTATTGTGAGTCCTATAACCTGAATTTTTTTTAAAAATACTACCAGCGTAGATGAACCCCTCTCGTTCGAAAGCTCGATTTTTCCCGTTCGATAAGGTTCCTAGTCATCAAAATACCATACAACAGAAAACTGAAATAGATCATTGGAATCGATTTCATGAGTACCTACTACCTAGGACCTCTTGCAAAGGCAAAACACGTGCCAGCTCACAATTGAATCGGTCAGTTACAAAAGGGCTCGAGCGCCAGATACAAAAATACGAAAAAAACAGTAGAAACTGTATGAACCAACCCGTTTTAAATTGCAGATTAATCAATAATGTGATTAATTAATTCATCGCTTTAATATTTTAGAGCTCCGAGATTTATAAGGGATCAATTAAAACGGTTATTCCCATTTTTCTCGAATTCTCATTTCTGGCGCTTGAGCCCTTCTGTAATTCATCGATTCAATTCAAATGTCGTCTCTTTTTTTACGAAGGGTTTATACGAGGGTAGAATTAGAAAGAAAAAAACTTAGACAAAATTAACAAAATTTTGTTTTTCTGTATGACTGCCCCCTGTTGCTAAAAAAAAAACGCCTCAGTGCATTTCATTCAATTTTTTTGCAAAATATTTTCCATTGGAAGCTCACGGAGCATACTAGAAAATGACGTTGATAATTCTACATTTTTGGAGAATAAGTTGAAGAAGAATCTGCGACGCGGTGCCGGGAATCCAAAATTTTTGTGTTTTTTCTATTTTACCATTGGTAGGTACGTTTTGCCCGACGGAGTTGTAGTCGATTTCTTAAAATGACAAAATCCTAATGCAACTATATTGACAGTCACAGGCCTTTATTTTTGCCAGGCTGTCGAAGACAAAAATATTCCTTGTGTTAATATGGAATAGACAACGAACTTATTCTATCCTTCGATATCTGCCCCTCCGCAGCACATAATCGCACGTATCTTCCGTTTTTCTCCCCAAATTGTGCGTTTGAGTGATCCTTCGTTTTTCTTTCAGGGCTTGCGAAAGCAGACGATCGTGCCACAATACGACAGAATTCATGGTAAAGTACAATTTAACTGCACCAGTTGCTGGAAATTTTTTCACTTCTGGATTCATAAAATCAACCAAAGAGCCTCAAACATCTTGACTACTGACTATTAAAAATGTACGTCCTTCCATTGAGACTATTTATTTAGCCCTCTATGGCATTAATTTAAGTTGGATCTTGGATTCTGGGGGATGAAAATCTATGTCGTAGCTTTTATAAAAATGTTGGTAAACATTTTTCAAAAAAAAAATGATAAAAATTTGCAACATCATGCTACAAAAGAATACTTTAGTTTTTGAAAAAAAAAATTAAAACACGCGTTTTCAGAAATGAGTGACCCGATTACATATAGGGTAGTTTCTTTCTTTACTGCTTAGCCGAAGCATGATTACACTCATACCCTCATTGTTAGAGTTTTGTGGAGACGAAAATGAAAATGACATGCTTAACTTTCCTGAGTTATTCGACAAATGTGTATTACTGTGGTTGAATATCTTTATCGGATGAACAAGCGATTATACATTGCGCTTTAAATTTCTTTCTTTTCGCTGTGACATGAAGACGAAATACATTCTTAAAAAAAACTCATATTGCCTTTCAACTTATTACTTTAAATACATCCTTAAAATTTTTGCAGCCAATAAAAAATCATTTTACGGCATGTAGTTTTCAAGCTTTGAAAAGTGGCAGCACACTGTAAAATAAATAGTCATCAAATTCTTTATGAATCATACGGGGGCATAAGACACTCAGCCTTTGATTACAGAAAAATTCTAAAAATTGTCAACGTCAAGTGCGACGACAGTTGTTCTCAGGCCAGGAGTAATTCAACTCTCACAATCAAAGAGAGAGATAAGAACGCGATAGTCCGCACCAGAAACACGTGGGAATCATCATTGATGGACAACGGTAAGGCAACTCTTTAGTCTTGTGATTCATTTTTCCATATTTCAGCCATTTCGAGTTATCTGGTAAAATCGCGCGTTAGGTCAACTCTATTGATTCCGATGTAATTCAGAATATTTGGGACTTCTTCTCGTATAACATGTGCAAGATGGGGCGACAAAATATATCACTCACTGGGAACCTTAATTGGAAATTTCGTAGAGTCTAAAGGCTAAATTCTCCCAAAAATTCGAATTCAGTACCTCTTTACTCCCGCTCCCGAGACACTGATATGGTTCAAAATTGAACGATTTTTTCCATTTTTTCCTCCTTTTTTCGGCAACGTTTCTAGCATTTGAACAGATAAGATACTCATTCGCCTGCTCTAAACCTTTTTTAATTTAGAAAACATGCTTTCTGGAATCTTATGCATTTCACTTCTTTTTCACCGCTTGGAGGGAACTTCCCGCCCGGAAATCAAAGTAGGTAAATTAGAACCCGATACAATCAAACAGTTGGTGACAGATCACAAAATTGTCCCGGATGTGATCGATGTTTCACCCAAACATGCAATTAAGGTACGTTGAATATTTATACACTTCAGCCATAGAGTACAATAGAGTCCCAATGTACTGGAGCGCCGATGAAGTCAATCCATGAACGGGCCATTCCGAGTTCCTTGTTCGCCGGAACGTGGGAACCATCTGGGAACCGTTTGGCATTTTATGACACGCGCGGCGGTTTGTGGGATAATCGCGGGCTGCGTGTGGTTTTCGAGATTTATTCATTTACATCAATCATTATTTTCCGCGAATTTTGGCAAATTGAGTTCACCGAAGTCATAAAAAATTCAAAAATGTACAACACTCCCGGTTTTCATTAAATACATTTTATACCTGTATTTTCTGAGCGAAGACCGGAGCTAGGACCCCGCGCATACGGAATCGCCAGTCGCCGCACACTAGTCTCAGTATAGTACTGGACAAAACAGCCTCAAAAAGTTTCTTCATCGGCGCTCCACAATATTGCAACTCTATTGTACTCTATGACTTCAGCATGCTTCACGCCTTTCATAATTAATATTTAGTTGTACAGAGACGGCGAAAAAAATAAATCACCTATCAATGTTTGAAAATTATGAAGTAAAATGAGCCCTCACTTCGCGCAAAAGACGCCATTGATGGAAAACTAATGACCTTAGTAGGATAGAAAATCCTACGCAAAACACTTACAAAACCGATAATTAATTTACCAATGCCTCAGTTTACCCGCTAAGGCATTGCAAGATTCAGGTGGCTCACAGTGGAGCGCGCGAGTCAATAGGAGAGGTCGGACAAAATTTGGAAACTTAAAAAGCTTTAACTCCGTTTATACACAATTTTGAGGTTCTAAAATGGTTCCATTGGTTTCCTCGTGAAATTTTCATCTAGAGGCGCGCCTCTTAAAATTTCAAATGTGACGAAATAAACATCAAAATTTGCAGCTTTAGCCAAAAATTTTATGTCCGACCTCTCTTTTTGACTCGATCCACTGTGTGGTCATAAAAACTATGATTCTAAACCTTTCGGAGTATTAGGCTACAACTAAGTGAAGGATACTGATAAAAGTAAGTACGTAACATTTTGAGCGCACTTGCAAACTGTGAATACTTTCATATTTTCACACTTAACCGTAAACAAATATATTCCTATAATCTTCTACTTAGCAGTCAGCAATTTTCAAAGGAGAGATTTAAAATCTCTTTAAAATTCACATCGTTTATTCAGAATCGTATCTTCAGAAAACAACTTTCACTCGACATCATCGACTTTTCCCTCTCCTAGCGTCTCTAATTTCTGGTGTTGGCAGGTTCACTGGTTGCATGGAATCACAGCCAAATTCGGAAATACGTTGGTTCCTGAGGATCTTCGCAAATCACCATTCCTCATCAAATGGCCAATCGAGAAGGGTGCTGTATATTTGTTGATGATGGTTGGTTAGTTTCTTACTTTCAGAAGGTCTATTGAATATGAACTATCAAACATTATGTTATTAGCTCATTTTACTAAAGCAAGAAAAAAGAGAGAAAAAGTACGTTCTTCAGTGGGAATTGCACGGTTTGGCTCACAACATTGATAGAGTTGAGCTTTGATCGACAAAAAATGGGAAGCTGCGAAAAGTAAAGTGATACTGGGCGAGCTGTCCTTATAAAGCTTTACTCTATCCTCTGACCGGTTGAAAATGTCTGCCGGTATCTGTTAAATTTTTTTTTAAGGCAAACTTGTTGATCGACAAGAGCATATTCCAATACAAGAGATAGATTAGCAGCGACCATATGCGTAGCTAGAGCAATTTTCTAAGGATGGTTTAACCTCCACTTTCCTGGGAAGGGTCTGGGTCTTCTCAGTATAAAGGGAAACGGCCTCGAAAAATTTGCAGCCAAAATTTTAACCAATAATTCTCAGAAATTCATCTTGCTTTTTTTCTTTTTTCAATTGCATTATGCAATGAGGCGAGCCAGTGTATTAGTTTGAAGGATTTCCTGTGGTGTAAATTTACGGGGTGGAGGCTGGGTTTAGACGATACTATTTAAAACTCTAGATGCTCATGGCAAAATACCCTTGAATGGGCCAAGTAATTATCGACGATGAAACTACCAAACCACGTATCTCGGTTTGCGACGTCGCAGACTTCCTGTCATACTTTATTTTTTAAATGAAAAACTACTTAACATCCAGTCTTGAAAATTTCTGTGATTTTTCCTCTTTGTGCGGAGAAAATTCCGTGAAAATTTCAAGGAATGATATTGATTTGGTCTACTTCAAAAAAATAAAATGTGAGCGTAGATTTTTAAACACCGCAAACGAGATACGTGGTTTGGTAGTTTCACCGTCGATATGCATCTGCATTCTTTTTTCTCTCATAGATCCTGACGTACCATCCAGGAAAAACCACACGTTGCGAGAATGGAATCACTGGATGTTCGTGAACATGCCGGCGTATCCGTTGATGCTGTTCGGGGATACGCTTGTAGAATATGTAGGACCGGATCCTCTGGAGGGCACAGGTTCGATTTAAACAAGATGCAATACTAATCTGCTTCTCCAGTCAATAGGTATTGATTAAAAAAAAAAAAAAAAAAAAAAAAAAAAAAACCTCTTTCCACTTTTCATGGTATTTTCATTCGAATTGTTTGCTTAGAAAAATGTCTAATCGAGCAAAAAAAAAAAAACAAGCGGGAAAGTTCTAATACTGTCGTATTAGAAAAGCGCTCAGGTGTTAGTCAATGTATTTAGTGAAGAAAGGAAGTATAAACTCCGTCGACTTGGCTGGGTAATGGAAATAAAACATCAGCTGATAGCAAACAAAGGTTACCAAGGAAACCGTAAACGCGTTTTTTTCGTTTCCCGAAAATGATAGTCACCGTTGAGCTCATCAGGCGCGTTTTTTTTAGGCTTCATTTGAGTTCAACGATCAATTTCGATAAGAATTACTCTACCGCTAAGAAATTTTCTTATAGAAAAACGATCGAAACTACCTGCGCATTACGTTAAAAGCGTAAAATACAGTTTTCACAGCTTTATTTATTTTAAAACTGGACCCCCCCCCCCCCCAAAAAGCCTACACATCGATGAGCTGGTGCGCCATTTAAACGAATTAGCACTAGTATACTAGTACTCTAGAGGCAAGTCGAAATCAAAAAGCGCTGCCTATCGGCTGAGCGCTTAAAAGATTGCCCTATCATCAAAAGTGTTTGTACAAGCAGCCGAGGTAATAATCCTTGTTTGTGTGAGTGTCGGCGTCATAATGTACCTGAGGTTCCTGAATGTGGAGTGCTACTTTTTAAGGGTATGCTAATCGACTTGAGGGCAACAAAACGATCACTATCCATACCATTGATCCAAAATCTCAATTTTATTCTTGCAGGATTCCACAGATATATTTTTCTCATATTCAAACAGCCGGGAAATTTAACATTCAACGAACCAGTTTTGAAGCATGAGTAGGTATATTTCATATTATACCTTTTTTGTTTTAATTTGTAGATATTTAATACTCCGAAGGGTGAAAAGAAGCGAAATGATGAGTTAGTGGTTTATCTCAGTTTTTTATCCAAGACACATTCTTACGATATAAATATAATTTCCAGGAAATAGTGCGTGGTTGTTTTCTGTTTTACTTATTTAGTGTTGGCTATGTTCAGCGTTGCAAGTTGATGAGACAACGAGTGTGTTTATTACTTAGATGTTTATTAATTATCAGAATGTGATGACGCAACCCTGCTTTTGCTCTCCCCTACAGACGAAACAATACTTCAAGGGGACACTTTTCAACGAGAAAATTTGCGAACAAATACAAGTTAGGAGATCCAATCGCAATAAACTTTTTTATCGCAGAATGGAGACAAAACTCATCAACGGGTAGTGATGATTACAGTTACGATGCATATCGAGTGAACGGAGAATTACCTCACCAGTTTAAAAATTTAACCTATTTTGACAAAGATAAAAATGATGATGATGATGATGATGATGATAATGATTATCATCATCATGATGGCCACGAATGACGGTGAGGATGAGGATCTCGATTCTTCAAGCTGAGGAAGACGGATGATCCAACCGCATTTCTCGAAAATTCCATGTGGATCTATTTTGAATTTACGTAGATCAAAGTGTCTCTAATTAACGGCTGTATCCGAATTGCGTCCCTGGACATTCCAAATTGCGTCCCGAGCTCTATCCGAAATGCGTCCGGCGCATACATCGGGAAGGTGGCAACACCGCATTTGAAAGGCGATGTCAATCGATAATGATCGAACATGTTCAGTGAAAAATTCCCGGTGTTTTTTAAAAGTTAGTATCGATGGCTAAATTATTAAATCTAATACGAAACACAATCACCAAAAAACTTGACGACAACGTTTTGGACCAAAAGTCAGCAACTCTGAAAGAAAGCAGCAGCAGACATTTTTTTCCAGTAAGAAAGTAATTTTTCAAGTGAAACTACCGAGACAAAATACGGGCCCTTTACACCCTGGATGATTTGCTTTTCCAGTTTACGACGAGACTCTCTTGATCACCATTCGCCAAACAGTTTTTGTAATATGGGAACTTTATGTCAACCGAAGCCTACCATTCACCGCTCTATTCCTATTTATTTTATTCTGCTTTCCGGACATTGGTATCAACATGAGAAAAAGGTGAGCAGCGTTGTCATTTACACCTTTTCCTTAAGAATTAAATGGACGTGATCTGGGACGCAGTTCGGAGAGTCCCGCCGGACGCAATTCGGAGTCTTCGGGACGGAATCCGGACTCACCCTAATTAACAGATGACAGGTAAAAAATAAGAGAAATCCTGTAATATTGAGTTGAAATTGAGTGTGATGAAGAATCTTACGCAAGGACAAAAGCTTATACAGGGTTATTCAAAAGTTACGCACCACTGGCCATAACTTTAGTTCTAATTATGATATCGATTTGCGGTTTGTGGCGTCCTTCCTCATATCGAGGGGGAAACTTTTTGAGGTACTTTTCAGTTCTTCACCCCCCCCCCCCCAGGGGGAGGGGGGCGGGGGGCAACTCAAAAATTTCAAATGGCAACCCCCATCATGTGATACATCGTTAGAAAGAGCATGAAAAAAGAAAATTTTTGGCGCAAACTGGAAGTCGATCTGACCCCCCTGTCAAAAGTTAGGGGGGTCCAAAGGTTATTTAGGGGGTCCGTACCCTCATTTTTTAGAGTAGCTTCGGCGGCTCTTGGACATACCGTTTCTCTTTTCAAAGAGTCCTCGAATACTCCAAGTCTGATACCGAAGTCTTCATATTGCCCCCGGGCCACCACAGCCCCCCCGTAGGGGGGGATGGGCCTGTTACAATGAAACATTGCATTAAAATGCGAAAAGTCACAGAAGAGCTTCAAACTTAGCATCAAATCCAAGTGGAACTTCTTGCCAATGTTAACGCAAACGCAGCCTGCGACTTTAAAGTGAGTTTTCAAAACTCTTAGCCCCCTGCCCCCCCCCCTCATTTTTGGTTGCAGAGCGGGTAAAAACCGGGAAATTCACTACAAATAATGCCCGAAACTAATGTCCAACTTGAGGAGGACCCTTGAAACGTTGCGATCAGTCGGAGCATTGAAATACAATGACTGCCACCCCCTTAAAGTACGGAAACATCCAAAACTCCCCCGCTGCCCCCCTCATTTTTCGTTGCGGAGCGGGTAAAAACCGGGAAAATCGCCAGAAATGATGCCCGAAACCACTGTAGAACTTGACGAGAACCCTTGAAACGTTGCGCTCAGTCGGAGAACTGCAACACAGGAACTGCCGCCCACTTTAAGGACGGAAACATCCATAAAACCCCCGCTGCCCCCCTCTTTTTTCGTTGCAGAGCTGGTAAGAACCGGGTATCATTTCTGGCGAATTTCCCGGTTTTTACCAGCTCTGCAACGAAAAAAGAGGGGGGCAGCGGGGGTTTTATGGATGTTTCCGTCCTTAAAGTGGGCGGCAGTTCCTGTGTTGCAGTTCTCCGACTGAGCGCAACGTTTCAAGGGTTCTCGTCAAGTTCTACAGTGGTTTCGGGCATCATTTCTGGCGATTTTCCCGGTTTTTACCCGCTCCGCAACGAAAAATGAGGGGGCAGCGGGGGAGTTTTGGATGTTTCCGTACTTTAAGGGGGTGGCAGTCATTGTATTTCAATGCTCCGACTGATCGCAACGTTTCAAGGGTCCTCCTCAAGTTGGACATTAGTTTCGGGCATTATTTGTAGTGAATTTCCCGGTTTTTACCCGCTCTGCAACCAAAAATGAGGGGGGGGGCAGGGGGCTAAGAGTTTTGAAAACTCACTTTAAAGTCGCAGGCTGCGTTTGCGTTAACATTGGCAAGAAGTTCCACTTGGATTTGATGCTAAGTTTGAAGCTCTTCTGTGACTTTTCGCATTTTAATGCAATGTTTCATTGTAACAGGCCCATCCCCCCCTACGGGGGGGCTGTGGTGGCCCGGGGGCAATATGAAGACTTCGGTATCAGACTTGGAGTATTCGAGGACTCTTTGAAAAGAGAAACGGTATGTCCAAGAGCCGCCGAAGCTACTCTAAAAAATGAGGGTACGGACCCCCTAAATAACCTTTGGACCCCCCTAACTTTTGACAGGGGGGTCAGATCGACTTCCAGTTTGCGCCAAAAATTTTCTTTTTTCATGCTCTTTCTAACGATGTATCACATGATGGGGGTTGCCATTTGAAATTTTTGAGTTGCCCCCCGCCCCCCTCCCCCTGGGGGGGGGGGGTGAAGAACTGAAAAGTACCTCAAAAAGTTTCCCCCTCGATATGAGGAAGGACGCCACAAACCGCAAATCGATATCATAATTAGAACTAAAGTTATGGCCAGTGGTGCGTAACTTTTGAATAACTCTGTATATGATCTGTTTTCCCAGATCAACATTGTAAGATAGCTTTTTGTGTATAGGTAAGTTCATCTATTTTACGATATTTTCCATTTAACTTAAAGTGCACAACGTTAAAAAGTATCATTAAGTCCTGCACTTCCTCGAAAGGACTTATTCCTCAGCTTGATGCAATCTAGCACCACATTTTTACCAATTTTCTTCAACAGCCTCACATTGATAATTTTCCTTTGAATTGCCAGTAGAGATATTTATACAGTGTATATTAATAACTTCTTTTTCGTTGTATATACTTAAGATATTTAAATATAAAATTTGTTAATTTGGAATAATGGTGGTTGTCCCTCTTTCCTTTTGTAGTTCCCGACATGAAAGAGCGTAACTGCATGCGAACGTTGTAAAAACTAGCAAATATTAATTTTACTGATGAGAGGTTTGGCGTTTCTGGATGATTTTTCCCGTGATTGCACGCAAAAAGAAGCTACATTTATAAATGAAATTGCACTTGAGCATATCCTTGGATAAACTGAATTGTTTTTGTAGATATTGCAACCAACTGTTTTGCAATGGAGTTGCAGAAAACAAGTTGGAGTGCCTTAGTGTGGGAGGCGACGAATTCAGTGGCGTGGCGTGCTTTGCGATTTATCGATTGAGCTGCCTGTTGAACCTATGAAAAATGATCGATAAACAGGATGTTCGCAACGAACACCTTAATAATCGATTCTTTGCCATAGCTTCAAATGATTAATATAGATAACAGATAATTCACACCTTGCCACTGGACGGATTGGCATCATTTACTTGATTCTGGTCGGCTTAGGGAAGTTAGTGTCCTCATTTGCCAGCTTCATTCACTTAAATGCATTTAAATCAAAATATTATGTATCCAAGACAACATTATGTATTTGTCACCGGGACGTATGTGGAGTTCAGGACTGACATTAACCCTGGATAGACCATCAAATTCCGAACCAATGGGCTTGTTGCAAGGTGCGGGGATTTGCAAATTGATGCCTGATTCTTATGGCAAATTTCACGAAAAGAACGATGGCGCTACAAAAAAACCTTGAAATGACCTCTCAAACTCAAAAAAAGCTGTTTTTGGAACCGATCCATTCAAAACGGTCGTTTTTCAACCGCCATTCTTGTGATTGGTGGAGCCTATATATTCTGTGCTTGTGACGTGAAATGGTTCGACAGCCATGTGGTTTCTTCTTCACTTACAATGTATTTTCCCGTAAGGAAATGACAGCCGCTTTTCAAATGCAAATATCGAGTCAATCGATAATTTTTTGATCAAAATGGAAATCAGAAATGGATTCCTCGTACGTTTAAATGGTTAAAACCTTCATTAGATAAATAAGAACCGACGGGATAAACCCTATTTTTAAGGAAGACTGTCGTAGTCAATGGGGATTGTTTACATCTGCTTAGTGATAACAGACATGGACATTAGCTCAATATTTGGCCATTTTCATGAGTTTTTACTTTTTTGTCACTTTTTGAAGGTAAGTTTATTTTGTAAATCAATTGTTTAGTGCCTTAGGATCATGTTAAAAGCTGTAAAGGTATAGGTACTTTGTTACTTATTAATTCAGAACACACTCCGGCAGTCCAACGCTCAAACCATGGATGTTCCTCAATGCGTGTAAATCATTCTTAACTCTTCAACAAACACCTCAATATCATTCAGAACGTTCCCACGTTTTATAAACGTATGTTATTTTAAAATCCTGTGTGTTTTAAATGTAACACTATACAGAAACATTTATCGATAAAGTCTGGTAACCGAAGAAGGATCCCTGGATCCTACGTCTACTTTCCTTGCCTCCAGCTAAAACATACCGGTCTCCTCATCTCATCAGTATTGTCTAAGGTAAGTTTTTTTCATCATCAATGATTGATACTATCATTTTGGTGTCTTCAGTGAAGCATTAAAGGGTGAAATAGTAAGAAATAACAATTGACTAGCTACATCCAGGTTTGAGCGTTGGACTGCCGGAGTGTGCTCTGAATTAATAAGTAACAAAGTATACCTTTACAGCTTTTAACATGATCCTAAGGCACTAAACAATTGATTTACAAAATAAGTACATGTCATTTTCAGTAACCTTGTCATCTATTGAGGTAGATCTACCCGTCATCTGTGCTAACGTTCACGCATTGTTTACATGCAGTAAATATTCTGATGTTCGGATGAGGCTTGTAATCAACTGAAGTAAAATTTTTACATTTTTTAGAAATCGGAGGACGCATGTTTGCATTGGAAACAATTTTAAAAATTCCGCGATAAGTGTGTGCATCGTCTTTTACTTGCAATTTTGAAGGGCAAGATCTAATGAAACGTCTAGCTCTTCCTATATCATAGATCGGCGGTGATACTACCAGACCACGTATTTCGTTTGCTGTATGTAAAAATCTCCGCTGCCGTCTTAATTTTTTTGAAGGAGAGCAAGTCAATATCAGTTCTTGAAAATTTGACTGAGTTTTCTCAGCACAAAGAAGAAAAAACATGAAAGTTTTCTAAAGTTAACATTTAGTAGTTTTCATTTTCAAAAATAAAGTATGACAGAAAGTCTACAACGTTGCAAACGGAGATACGGGGTCTGGTAGTTTCACCCTTGATATGCTCCTACGGGATGGATTCACAGTGACGTTGGTTTATGCACGGAAGGGATAAATAATTAGCCTATTGTAAGTCTAAAACCATCTTGTAAGGCAACCATCACAGAGATTAAAACATTGAAATCCGATTAAAACTAACTGAACATCTCCTACAGTTCCGCTCCACTTCGGAAATACGAAATTTGCGAAGGAACATTTGTAAATGCTTGATAATTCAGTAAGAACGCTCTAAAAATGTGTACAATATTTTTATCTGTTTTAGTCGCAATGATGTTCGCCGAACTTGCTTCTCGACGAGGAAGTTTTGGACACACTATAATCTAACACCATGGGCCTCAAACTTCTTTTTATCCAAATACAATGAAACATTGCCGTTTCCACGAACCCATCGTAAATCTCCTTCACGGATACTTCCCACAGCAATCCCAACAATTTTTTCCTTTAAGTAACAATATTAGTGTCCACGTGTAAAAGACAGAGACACCATTATCTACTTTATTTATTTATTATTTACTTTATTACTTTCTTCATTATTTACTTTTCTTTGTCCGTTGTAATTTCTCATGACAATAAGAATGAATAAATCAATAAAAATACAGGAAAAAGGATGAAAATTTTAAAACAAATTTAAAAAATGTTAGACACAAGAGAAAAATAAAAATAAAAACTTCTATACAAAAAAAATAAAGATTTAAAAAATTATGCTTAAAAGAAAATAAAACAAACTAAAGAAATTAAAGAAGAATGAGAAAAAGCATAAATAAAGTTTGAAAATGTTAAAAACACATGAAAAAAAATTACAAAAAAACAAAAGAAACTGTAAAAAAACAAATTTTATTTTTAAATAGGACAACAGAAAAATAAAAAAAACAGACAGTAAAAGTAAAAAAAAGTCCCCCATACATTTTTTTTAAATAAACGTAAATATAATGAAGCCTCGAATGAAAACGTCAAAACTGATACTCAGTTTTGAAAGTTAAGTTGCGCTTGAGAAACATTACCTACTTTCGAAACAAAAATGTTAGTAGTAAAGTGAAGACAACGACCAGGCTCGAGTTGTTTAACGGAAAGTGGACCTTTCAGCACTTCAATAACGACTAGTATGTTTTCCTTTTCATAATGTTTTTTTAATAGGTTTTACAGCAAATATAGAAATTATAAACGAGAATTTGGTCCTACAATTCAATACAACTCGTTCGGCAAGACAAATATATTTTATAAAGAGCTAAAACATGCAAGAAAAACAAAATTCAAAGATTTCCTAGTTGGCTAACATCTGGTGCTCCCTGATCTTTATTTATTCCCTAAGCTCTAAAAAAGTATAAGAATGTAATACGTACTTCGGGGAGTCGTGTAAAACTTCGGGAACTATACCATTATCTGGATAGCATTTTGCAATTCGGAACTATAGGCAGTACGGCAGGTTTTCAGGAGAGCAATTTTTGCAAAAACCATTGGCGTTTTTCCTCAAAACGATCAATTTTGCGGTTTGATGGTTCATTTGATAGCTATGGAGTTCCTTTAACACCCTGTGTTCATAGATTCTTAAAAAACATCACACTGTTGCCAAAAATCACAAAAAAAGGCTATAGTTCCTTATTGCAAAATGAAGAATCCGGGGAAGCTCATTTTGCAATTAGGAACTGTAGATTGTTTTAGTACTGATTGCATAGGGGATACGAGTCTGGTGTCACTATTACACACTGGAGGGTTAACCCCGACAGAGAAAACACCCCTTCCTCCCATCAAACGAGAAGGGGGAGTGCATTGTCCCTGCGGAAAGATATTCTACCAAAAACAGGGTGTGCCAAAAACATGGATACCTACCGACTTGCTAATATTTCGAGAATGGTGGCAAATATTAACATACCATTTGGACCGGAGGGTTTGTAGATTCGATTGACATGAATCGGTCGAAAAATGGAAGCGTGAATCAGACATGATCGACAAATTATTGAAAAACCGGTGTCATGAATCCGACATGACCGACATGAATCGCGATCGAAAAGTTGGAACGTGAACCGATTGACGTGATTTGATCGGCACTGATTCGATTGACGACCGAGAATCGATCGACAAATCCGTGAATCGATTGACAACCCTGTGATTCGTTCGAAAAATCCGTGAATTGATCGATAAACCCGGGGTCGAAAATAGGTCAACAAACCCGTGAATCGTGAAATTTTGAAAATTCGAAAATCCAAGATTAGGGACGTGGCCTAAAATGCTATCTCGGCTCCTGTTCGATCGATCATGCTGATTTTCGGTTTCAGGGGGTATTTTTCGACGAGAAACTCGAATTTCTGGTCAAATTTCGAAAATTCAAAAATCCAAGATGGCGGATGTGGCCTAAAATGCTATCTCGGCTCCTGTTCGATCGATCATTCTGATTTTCGGTATCAGGGGGTATTTTTCGACGGGAAACTCGAATTTATGGTCAAATTTTGAAAATTCAAAAATCCAAGATGACGGATGTGGCCGAAAATGACCTTACTTGAATAAGTATCCCCTGGGGGATCTTTCATTCCTCGGAGACACGCGTATAAAAGGGAGCTCAGAAGACGCAACCTCAAACTTGTTTTTCGTGGATAGAAATGTGAAAGATATCGGAGAAAATTACTGTGCACTGGTAGAAAAAACCTCTTGGACCAATGCCGCAGTGCATTGACTTAAGAGTGCAGTTTCTTGTCGCCAGATTTAAGAGTCTTGAACTCTTGTTTCAAGCGGACTTTGCATTGATCCAAGCGGATTTTGCATTGAAACAAGAGTCCAGACTCTTAAATCCGGCGACAAGAAACTGCACTCTTAAACCAAGAGGTTTTTTTTTACCAGTGTGGCTTATGCGTAGTAAATACTTCAAAAAATGCAAAAATCAAAAATTATTGAACAAGCTCATTGTCAAAATTTGAAAAAATGTAAATTTTTCGAAACTCAGCTAGGAATTCGAGTTTCCCGTCCCTAGTTCCTTATTGCATAAAGCTGTCCATCTATCAGTATTGCTTCAAACAAAACAGAGGTCATTTCTGTCTCGGCTGAAATTTTCTCCATCCTCGCTGAGTCCTTCATGTGGCAAGGAAATTGAACAGATTTGACAAAATATAAACTCGACACTTTTACCGAACATTCTGAACCGAAGAAATTCGACCACACTCTTGCATAACTTTAAAAACTTGAAAGTGACTAATTTTGGGAAATTTCTCTAACATCTCATTTTATTACCTCCTTATATTTATCTGCAAGTAGTGGCTATACTACTGTCATTAAGTTCTGTAACAATATAATTTTTTGCGGTAGAAAATTTTACGAGTAATTTAATATGGCTCGCAATACGGCGTGGAGCTTTGGACATGGTTGCCTCCATTCGCAGTCAGAGAGATCGAAACAGTGTGCTCTTATTCCGTGAATGAATATCAGAACTGTACTACACACGTGACCTTATCAAATCATTAAGATGCCGAATCAAATATTGTAGAGATTTATGAATTATGATCCCATTTCTTCTTCCCCAAAACTGAGTCACCAAGTAGTTTGAAGCGGATAACTCTACAACTTTAGATGAAGAAGCCAAAGATTACGAGTGCAATACGACTGCTTATATGTTGTCCTTATGAAACCATGACCAAAGACCTAAATTCCTAGTATAACATTAATTTTTCCAAGTTATTTTCAAGCATCGTTCGAAATTCTTTTAATTCCAATAATTCATCATTCGTAATTAATATTTTCTATCACTGAGTATTACATTTCTGTCAAGGATAACATTAAGTATCGGACACATTTTTGGTGGGTTTTCCAATATATGTATTTAGTCTTACTGTCACAGGCACTGCATTACCTGCAACTTTCTTTTACTCAAACTTCTAAATTTTACATTGAAATTCTGCATACTCATTGAGGATGGCTGGATCTAGTCCACTTCTCAACTTTTCGTCTTTATCTTCCAGCCATCACCTATAAATTTAATGACTAGACTTGTAACTGATAACGCCACTGATTATAGCCAGCCAATAGCGTATAGACTTGCTGTCTCGCCACTCGTGACGTCATCAAGTCTATAAAATCTTGTGCTGCCTGTTTCTCTTGGTCCTTTTACCATCTGACCCGTACTAGTACGTTGTGCCACTCTCGCCCTTATAGCACATCCCTGTGTGACTATTCTAACTTTCATAAATCTGTACTTCTCTTCAAATTCGATCTAATATAATCTCTCTTTCATTCAACCAATTCGTTCAATTCTTGCTCTCCTACAACTCCGTTATTTCTGAGTTTCCATTGGGCAGCCCTGCGGACAGTGTTCGAGTGATAACAAGTGACTCCTCAGTTTCCAACGCTTTAATTCCTACCGCGTAGAAAATGGAACTCGCGATCTTTCAAGTTATTTTCTCTCCTCTCGTTTCTCTTCCCTCGTTCCTCGGAGGATAAAGTAATCGAAGGACAAGGGCACCGCGAAAGGACGTAACTTTCCGTCAAGATGAGCCCTCTCGGCCGAACAACCTAACGCTTTTCAGGGCTCACGCAACTGCGAAGTCGGGCCCCGGCAACTGCGCGTCGAAGCCTTCGGACCTACGTTCCTACTCTCTCCGCGAAAGTAGTGTTTTTCACTAACCTAACTGTGTGAACTTTGTTATGAAAGTGATCTGAAAGAAGTGCGCGATAGTGTGGACTTCCTTGACAGTGTTTTCATTAACTTTTCGTCCCCTTAAGGGACGAAAACTCAGATTTTCTTGTGATGTTTGCAATGTTATACAGGGTGTTTCAGACCACCCGTACCAGGCCTTTTTCTCGGTTGGTTTAGGTCGTACGAAGTCGGAGACTGCGGGGTTGAATAGGGAATTGACCCCAAGGAATCCGAATTTTGTGGTCCCGAAACCCCCCCACCTCCCCTTGGGGGGTAAAGGGGGGGTCACGATGCTAAAAGTCACGGTTCCCGACCGAATTGCGGATCGATCGCATTAGAATTGAAAAGCACGGAAAATTTCACGTGGAATTGACCCCTAAAAATCCAAAATCGGACCATCCAAGGCCAATAAATGATCCCCTAAAGAGGGGGACAGTACCCCCCTCCATAATTTCTCTTTGGTCTCAAAATTGACGTAAATTCTCCAGAAAAGACGGTTTCCCAGGTTATCGACCTCGAGAAATCTAAATTTCATGGTCCCGAAGCTCCTCCAGCCCCCCTTGGGGAGTAAACGGGGGGGCCCAATTTTAAAAATCGGGGCTCCTTTCCGAATCGCAAATTGATTGCATCCAAATTGAGGAGCAGAACACATTTACATCTTAAGTGACTCCTAAGAGTTCTAATAGACCCCCTGAACGGCAGAAAGCAACTCCCTGAGGAGGGGGGCTTCGTCCCCGCCTAAAATTTCTCAAGATTCCTGAATGGTCGCAAAATTGACGTCGATTCTCCAGAAAAAGACGGTCTCCCATGTAATCGACCCCAAGAAGCTCAGGGAACATGAAATTTAGAGTCCTCGGGGTCGATTACATGGGAAACTGTCTTTTTCTGGAGAATCGAAGTCAATTTTGCGACCAAAGAGGAATCCTGAGAAATTTTTGGCGGGGGCGAGGCCCCCTTCCTCAGGGGGTTACTTTCTGCCGTTCAGGGGGGTCAATTAGAACTCTTAGGAGTCACTTAAGATGTAAATGTGTTCTGCTCCTCAATTTGGATGCAATCAATTTGCGATTCGGAAAGGAGCCCCGATTTTTAAAATTGGGCCCCCCCGTTTACCCCCCAAGGGGGGCTGGAGGAGCTTCGGGACCATGAAATTTGGATTTCTCGAGGTCGATTACCTGGGAAACCGTCCTTTTCTGGAGAATTTACGTCAATTTTGAGACCAAAGAGAAATTATGGAGGGGGGTACTGTCCCCCTCTTTAGGGGATCATTTATGGGCCTTGGATGGTCCGATTTTGGATTTTTAGGGGTCAATTCCACGTGAAATTTTCCGTGCTTTTCAATTCTAATGCGATCGATCCGCAATTCGGTCGGGAACCGTGACTTTTAGCATCGTGACCCCCCCTTTACCCCCCAAGGGGAGGTGGGGGGGTTTCGGGACCACAAAATTCGGATTCCTTGGGGTCAATTCCCTATTCAACCCCGCAGTCTCCGACTTCGTACGACCTAAACCAACCGAGAAAAAGGCCTGGTACGGGTGGTCTGAAACACCCTGTATAACTCTAACTATGTGAAGTAGTGAAGTGATGGCCAGAATGAGAGAGTGTGTGTGAAATAGATGCCAGATCTAGTTGAACTCACGCGAATTTTTCTTTCTTGCGCATGCGTATTAAGAGAGAGATTTGGCATCACTGCCGACTATTCTAACCGATATCTTGCAATCAGACCAATAAAAACCCTTGTACTATCGAGCACACAAAATTTCATAATGTTGTCCTTAGGGCAAAAACTACTCTTTTGAACTTAAAAATTTCTGTATAGGAATGAAATCGAGACTTAACAAAACTCAATCTGATAGTGAATTTATCGAAATGCCATCACTCTTTCGCTAATCTCGGCACAAAGAAGCTCTTACTCACTTGCAACAACTACGCTGTCCTTGACCGAGACTTCATTCAACCGAGCCGCACCGCGCTGAGTCACGCGTATCAATCAAGCCGGGTTTTCCTCCAACTGGCGCAGCGCACGGCGATCGCGTCAAAAACGCGGTTCCTGGCGCGAATGGCGCGGCTCTGTTCTCCTCGGAATCTGTCAGGCGTCGTGCGCTGAGTACAGCGTCGGCGTTTTCACACTGTTTTTCGTGTCTTTCGATATCAGTGTGGCGTCTATCGCTAGTGTGCTCGCACATGCGTTCCGCTGTGTTTTTTTTCTCCATTCCAATGGATAATAGAAGAAAAAGAAAAGCTCTTGCTCTTTACCATCTTGCCCTGAGACGGCAAAAGTTATTACTTCTGTTGCTACTGCACCAAGAGAAAGGCAGGAACAGTGCAAGCCCTCTCTTCCAAACTAGAGCAACCGAGGGAGCATTCCACATTTTAGTGAACCGCCACCTCGCGGAAGATGACCGGAAGTTTCAAGAATATTTCAGGCTAACGAAGGAGGAGTTTGACTATGTATTGTCGTTGATAGAAGAGGACTTAAGAACGAAGCCAAGTAATCGTGTGCGCAACCCGATTACGCCTCGAGAAAAATTGGCAGTAACTCTTAGGTAAGTTTTCGTCTCTACTATTCAATTTTTTCAAAAACTATTTTAAGTAAAGGGAGCATCTCCTCCGAAAAAAAAAAAAAAAAACAATGAATTAGATTGCATTTTGCAAAAAGGAACCACAAGCATTGCAATGATGCTAAGAATGTGCAACTTCATCCTTTGCAATAAAATTGCGGAAATTGTGAAAAACTATGAAATTTATATGGTAATTTTTGTCTCAAATTTACAGTTTTTAGCGAGTAAAATAGAAACTATTTAGGGATAATCGGGTTTTTCCTCCAAGACAAAAGAAGTTGCACAATCTTAGAAACATTGCAATGCTAGTGGTTCCTTTTTGCAAAATGCAATCCAATTTAGGCTCTACCTTTCATTTGTAGTAAGTGGTGAGAACTGGAGTAAATTCCTTTCTTTTTTTTTCTTTTCTTTTTTCTTTTTTTACCTTCAATAGTCGGACATATGTTAAAGTCTCATTTACTAAACAGTATCAAGCAACATGAGCTATTGAAATGTTTTGGACAATTTGGGATGCAATCATTATTTTAGTTCCTTTTTTACGGTAGAATACAGGCAATTGTGATGAATTTGTTTAGGAAAATAAAAGGACAATGAGTTCATATTATAATTTATTCTTTAGTCAAAATTTATTCAAAACTATATTGTTACTTGTATATTTGACAAAATATTAAATTTAAAGTTGAAATTTTAATTTGTAAATTTAACAAAGCACTGAATTTGAAAGTTTTACTGTAACTTGTAAATTTGAAAAAATATTAAAATTATTTTAAACGTGATGGTACTGCCCTTACGTACTCAATAGTTATCGAAATTTAGAACATTGAACTGAGTATCTTCCGATCCACATTCCATGGAAACGGATGACAAAAGAGTCAGAGGAGACAAGACGGATTGACTCGATTGTTCAGTTCCATGATTGGAGCTGTGACTTGGCACTGACAATGCCTCAATTTCAGCCCTTGAAACAATTGAAAAAATGGCACTTTTAACCTTTGCTTTCACTAGGGGAGGCAATGTTTTTACTGTGCTGGATATGCCTCTGAAAAACACGTCAATGTCACTTTCTTGTGCTGGTGGAGGTGGAGGAGCAGGGACTGCTGTAGGTTGTGTGGGTTCTTTCATGATATTTCGCAGATCCTCTTTTTCCTTTTCGAGCTTACCCAATTCGGACAAAATTTTGTCTGCCACACCAGAGTTCTTCTTCTTCTTTTTGGCCGGAGGTTGAGGAATTCCTTGGCCGACAGCTGAATTGCTATTGGCAGGGAGCTGAGAAGTTTCTTTACCAATGGCTGAATTGTTGTTGGCCGGGGTTGTAGAAGATGCATGATCGGTGACTGGATTTTGGTTGATGACAGGTTGACGATTTGTTGGACCAAAGTCTGAATTCTCGTCCTCCGATCCTTCTTGGTCACTATTCTGTGGCATCGGTGTGGGATCATCCGGATCAGCGGCATTGTCAAATATTTCGTCTCCAACACCCCCAGTCAGTTCAGAAGAATCGTCCGCCGCCGAATTAATAACGTGAGACTCAGTCACCGGGTTGTTGGATAAAATTCTGGAAGGAAGGGGAATAAACTTTATAATCGAAGGGCTCATGACTTTCTAAACCTTAAAATGAGTTGCGATTCGCCTCAGGGGCCGTTCAAGCATTACATAATGCACTTAGGGGGGGGGGGGGGGGGTTGAGCCAGCGTTACGGTGCGTTACAAGAGGGGGGGGGGGTCAAGCCCGGCGTTTCGTAACAAATCCGAGCCGGAAAGAAAAACTTTGAAAAAAACGTGCAAAAAATTGAAAATCCCGCCCTTCCCGAATGAATTTTTTTTAAAATGGGGGGGGGGGGAGGTCAGGTCAGCGTTACGTAATTCTAAAGAGGGAGATGTAAGGCTGCATTACAAGGGGGCGGGGGGGGGGGGCAAAAACTCAGAAAAAGTGCGTTAATTAATAATTGAACGGCCCCTTACGAGAAATGATAGAACACATTATAATCACATTAAATGCCAGTTTTTTTGGACTCGTCAGCTGCAATTATTAATGTTTCTTCCCTCTATAGATGAATCGTGTAGTGATGCTTACAGATTTGTTTCGCAACATGCGTCTGTGAGGTCAGGAAAACGGATTCTCGCCGAAACAAAAAAATTCCACTGTAAAATTTTAATCTTTGCCCCCCCCCCCCCTCCATCTCTCTTCCATTCACTGTTTCATGTATTGCAAGAAAAAAATATTGATAGAATTGACCGCATTTTCGTTGAAAAAACGGCACAGAAACGCAAGTATGGTAACTTTCACCCAAGTCATTTTCACAGTACCTAACTGTATCTTTGCTACCGTTACCGTGATAATAATTTGGGCGAAAGTTCCCATCCGATATTGCCACGCCTATGCCGTTTAGGGTATGGTAAAAATTGCACCCTTTTTTCCGTGAGACTCACCCTCACACACACACACACACCCTCGCGGTTACACATCACAACTCACATCTAAACTCTCCTTGCCAAAAAAAACTTGAAATCATATGCTTGACAACCTTCCCCTAAAACTTCCATTGCACACAAATCGAATCGTCCACGTCCTCTTCAAAAAGCCACATCAGGTCTCGTTTTGACAGACATCAGTTGGACTACATTTTGCAATTTGGAACTATAAATTCTAGCCCGGTTTAAAAACAACGCATATGCCATTAGTTTCCTTATGCACATAAGTGTTTTTCCAGAAGAGCCAGAATTTATAGTTCCAAATTGCAAAATGCACTCCAGTTCATACCTAAGCTACTCAAATAAATTTTCAATACTAGTATGAAGTGAAAATGAACTTACTCTCTCTCAACCTCGACAGTCTCCATAAACGACATGTGTTGTAAGATCGGATTAGGATTGCGCTTTAAAGCAGCTGATCCGGTTGGTCTTTTCAAACTTTTTTTGTGCTTGTTATAGCAGTCTCTTGCTGCCTTCCACCTCTTTTTGCATACGTCCTCTGGAAAAATACAAGTCAATCGGATATCAATAAGAGCGCCGAATGCTAAAAGTGATGATGTTGCATAGCCTCTCCTTTGAACGGTAACATATGAGAGCATTTTGCGACGTTGCACTACATTTTGTTTCTTTTTCTTTCTTTTCATGAAAGATACACAGTTTCGAAGGAATTCTCATTTTTTTTGCAGGTTTCTCGGAGCCGGAGAATCCTTCCGAACTCTTCGCTTTTACTACAGAATAAGTCACTCGTACATCAGCATAATCATCCCACAAGTTCTCGATGCCATCGTCAAGCATGTGGTACCGATTCATCTCCCTCCTCCTTCTGACATCAACTGGGAGGAAAAGTCGAAAGAATTTTGGGAGCGGTGGAACTTTCCTAACCTGATAGCGGCTATTGACGGAAAGCACGTCCGTATTGTCTGCCCTGACGACAGCGGCTCTCTGTTCTTCAATTACAAGCATTTTTTTTCAATAGTTTTGCTCGCCTTAGTCGACGCCAATTATAAGTTTTTAATTGTAGATATTGGCTCATATGGAAAGGAGGGCGATGCAGGCATTTTTGCCAAGTCAAAAACTGGCCAAGAAATTTATGGCGATACTTTTTGTTTCCCCCCGCCTAAACCACTTCCTAATTGCACGGAAAAATTTCCCCATGTCATTTGCGGCGATGAGGCTTTTCGACTCCACCATCGTGTAATGAAGCCTTTCCCAAAAGAGCAGTCTAAAAATGACCAGAGAAAAACCATTTTTAATTACCGATTAAGCCGCGCACGGCGAGTGACTGAGAACGCGTTTGGTATCCTATGCTCGGTGTTTCGAATTTTCTTCCAACCCATTAATGTATTGCCGGAAAAGGTGGATAAGATAATGTTAGCTTGCTGCGCATTACATAATTTGAAACGGGATACGGCTGTACCAGATGGGGCTGCAGTAGATGATGTCCCCACTGAATTTCCCAAGCACAATATGATTCCCCTGGCGCCTATTGGAGGTTTTAAAGGCGTTGAAGGTTATGATATCCGTGATATTTTGATGAAATTTTTCAACGGTATTGGTGCCGTAGCGTGGCAAGAGGAGTACATTCATTGAGAAAATTATGTAATAAATCCTGTGAATACATGCTCTTTCTATGAAACAAATCCGTTTTTTTCTCTGTATATATTATTCTTTATTCCCAATCAAAACACCTGACTTCGATGTCCCCTCCTTCTTTTACAGATATGAGGCAAGCCCTAGAAACCCTTCCTCTCCCTGAGTTTCCTACAGAATATTTGAACCACGTATTTGATTCACAATCAGTTATAATATTGTATATCAATGGCCGAAGTGGAAAACCACCTATCTCCGTATGCGACGTTGCGGACTTCCCGTCATAGTCGATTTTTTCTTAGTACTTATACTACTCACCGCAATTTTTCGAAAATTTCCTTGATTTTTCTTCTCTGTCAGCAGAATATATTCTCTTTAGATTTCAAGCTACAAAGTTGGCTTGCTGTCCTTTGTAAAAATAAAATAGGAGCGAAAATGCTGCAACACCGCAGTTGAGATACGTGGTTTTGCATCGATTCGGCGATCGATATAAGACGTAAATTGAAAAGAGAGCATTACACTATTAAAATTCAACCTAATGAAGCGTTTATCTACTACTCTCTTACTTATTACAGGTTTGAATATATTCTAGAAGTACTGATGACTCGTAAAACGGTCCATCAAAATATCTTAAGTTGAGAATGACTCGGCAACATTGCTGGAAGACACTTCGAGTTCTTGGAGAGTATTCAAAGCCATTGAAAAGTGGCAATGAAACTTGGATGGTGTTATACAAAAACGAACCAACTGTTCAGACTTTCCAATCGTATCAGTGATTTTTAGATTAAATTAACCCAGAAAACAATTTAATGAATGAAATATGCAGTACTTACGAGGCTTGCCTAGTTTTTGCGGCAATGAGCACCCACACTTTTCCTCGCTTTATATTGTTTTTATATTCGGAGCATTTAGGGTCGAAAAGCAACGGGTGCTTTCCAATTTCATTCAGTAGAACCTCGTCCTCCACTGGCGTGAACGTTTCAGTTGAAGTCATGATGCAAGTGCACAATCAATTAAAATAAAAATCAACGTCTGCTCTTCAGCAAAAACAATAGAACACTGGAATGTGATGCATATTTCATTCATTAAATTGTTATCTGGGTTAATTTAATCTAAAAATCACTGATACGATTGGAAACTCTGAACAGTTGGTTCGTTTTTGTATAACACCATCCAAGTTTCATTGCCACTTTTCAATGGCTTTGAATACTCTCCAAGAACTCGAAGTGTCTTCCAGCAATGTTGCCGAGTCATTCTCAACTTAAGATATTTTGATGGACCGTTTTACGAGTCATCAGTACTTCTAGAATATATTCAAACCTGTAATAAGTAAGAGAGTAGTAGATAAACGCTTCATTAGGTTGAATTTTAATAGTGTAATGCTCTCTTTTCAATTTACGTCTTATATCGATCGCCGAATCGATGCAAAACCACGTATCTCAACTGCGGTGTTGCAGCATTTTCGCTCCTATTTTATTTTTACAAAGGACAGCAAGCCAACTTTGTAGCTTGAAATCTAAAGAGAATATATTCTGCTGACAGAGAAGAAAAATCAAGGAAATTTTCGAAAAATTGCGGTGAGTAGTATAAGTACTAAGAAAAAATCGACTATGACGGGAAGTCCGCAACGTCGCATACGGAGATAGGTGGTTTTCCACTTCGGCCATTGATATACAATATTATAACTGATTGTGAATCAAATACGTGGTTCAAATATTCTGTAGGAAACTCAGGGAGAGGAAGGGTTTCTAGGGCTTGCCTCATATCTGTAAAAGAAGGAGGGGACATCGAAGTCAGGTGTTTTGATTGGGAATAAAGAATAATATATACAGAGAAAAAAACGGATTTGTTTCATAGAAAGAGCATGTATTCACAGGATTTATTACATAATTTTCTCAATGAATGTACTCCTCTTGCCACGCGTACGGCCCCCAATAGCTGCATGCTATAAAAAAAAAAAAAAAAAACAATTTTTTTGATTTTTTTTTTTTTTTATTATCTTATCCACCTTTTCCGGCAATACATTAATGGGTTGGAAGAAAATTCGAAACACCGAGCATAGGATACCAAACGCGTTCTCAGTCACTCGCCGTGCGCGGCTTAATCGGTAATTAAAAATGGTTTTTCTCTGGTCATTTTTAGACT
This sequence comes from Bemisia tabaci, assembly GCF_918797505.1. NCBI lineage: Eukaryota > Metazoa > Arthropoda > Insecta > Hemiptera > Aleyrodidae > Bemisia > Bemisia tabaci. Next base: position 14,134,819 of record NC_092795.1, read on the forward strand.
GCTCTTTTGGGAAAGGCTTCATTACACGATGGTGGAGTCGAAAAGCCTCATCGCCGCAAATGACATGGGGAAATTTTTCCGTGCAATTAGGAAGTGGTTTAGGCGGGGGGAAACAAAAAGTATCGCCATAAATTTCTTGGCCAGTTTTTGACTTGGCAAAAATGCCTGCATCGCCCTCCTTTCCATATGAGCCAATATCTACAATTAAAAACTTATAATTGGCGTCGACTAAGGCGAGCAAAACTATTGAAAAAAAATGCTTGTAATTGAAGAACAGAGAGCCGCTGTCGTCAGGGCAGACAATACGGACGTGCTTTCCGTCAATAGCCGCTATCAGGTTAGGAAAGTTCCACCGCTCCCAAAATTCTTTCGACTTTTCCTCCCAGTTGATGTCAGAAGGAGGAGGGAGATGAATCGGTACCACATGCTTGACGATGGCATCGAGAACTTGTGGGATGATTATGCTGATGTACGAGTGACTTATTCTGTAGTAAAAGCGAAGAGTTCGGAAGGATTCTCCGGCTCCGAGAAACCTGCAAAAAAAATGAGAATTCCTTCGAAACTGTGTATCTTTCATGAAAAGAAAGAAAAAGAAACAAAATGTAGTGCAACGTCGCAAAATGCTCTCATATGTTACCGTTCAAAGGAGAGGCTATGCAACATCATCACTTTTAGCATTCGGCGCTCTTATTGATATCCGATTGACTTGTATTTTTCCAGAGGACGTATGCAAAAAGAGGTGGAAGGCAGCAAGAGACTGCTATAACAAGCACAAAAAAAGTTTGAAAAGACCAACCGGATCAGCTGCTTTAAAGCGCAATCCTAATCCGATCTTACAACACATGTCGTTTATGGAGACTGTCGAGGTTGAGAGAGAGTAAGTTCATTTTCACTTCATACTAGTATTGAAAATTTATTTGAGTAGCTTAGGTATGAACTGGAGTGCATTTTGCAATTTGGAACTATAAATTCTGGCTCTTCTGGAAAAACACTTATGTGCATAAGGAAACTAATGGCATATGCGTTGTTTTTAAACCGGGCTAGAATTTATAGTTCCAAATTGCAAAATGTAGTCCAACTGATGTCTGTCAAAACGAGACCTGATGTGGCTTTTTGAAGAGGACGTGGACGATTCGATTTGTGTGCAATGGAAGTTTTAGGGGAAGGTTGTCAAGCATATGATTTCAAGTTTTTTTTGGCAAGGAGAGTTTAGATGTGAGTTGTGATGTGTAACCGCGAGGGTGTGTGTGTGTGTGTGAGGGTGAGTCTCACGGAAAAAAGGGTGCAATTTTTACCATACCCTAAACGGCATAGGCGTGGCAATATCGGATGGGAACTTTCGCCCAAATTATTATCACGGTAACGGTAGCAAAGATACAGTTAGGTACTGTGAAAATGACTTGGGTGAAAGTTACCATACTTGCGTTTCTGTGCCGTTTTTTCAACGAAAATGCGGTCAATTCTATCAATATTTTTTTCTTGCAATACATGAAACAGTGAATGGAAGAGAGATGGAGGGGGGGGGGGGCAAAGATTAAAATTTTACAGTGGAATTTTTTTGTTTCGGCGAGAATCCGTTTTCCTGACCTCACAGACGCATGTTGCGAAACAAATCTGTAAGCATCACTACACGATTCATCTATAGAGGGAAGAAACATTAATAATTGCAGCTGACGAGTCCAAAAAACTGGCATTTAATGTGATTATAATGTGTTCTATCATTTCTCGTAAGGGGCCGTTCAATTATTAATTAACGCACTTTTTCTGAGTTTTTGCCCCCCCCCCCCCGCCCCCTTGTAATGCAGCCTTACATCTCCCTCTTTAGAATTACGTAACGCTGACCTGACCTCCCCCCCCCCCCATTTTAAAAAAAATTCATTCGGGAAGGGCGGGATTTTCAATTTTTTGCACGTTTTTTTCAAAGTTTTTCTTTCCGGCTCGGATTTGTTACGAAACGCCGGGCTTGACCCCCCCCCCCTCTTGTAACGCACCGTAACGCTGGCTCAACCCCCCCCCCCCCCTAAGTGCATTATGTAATGCTTGAACGGCCCCTGAGGCGAATCGCAACTCATTTTAAGGTTTAGAAAGTCATGAGCCCTTCGATTATAAAGTTTATTCCCCTTCCTTCCAGAATTTTATCCAACAACCCGGTGACTGAGTCTCACGTTATTAATTCGGCGGCGGACGATTCTTCTGAACTGACTGGGGGTGTTGGAGACGAAATATTTGACAATGCCGCTGATCCGGATGATCCCACACCGATGCCACAGAATAGTGACCAAGAAGGATCGGAGGACGAGAATTCAGACTTTGGTCCAACAAATCGTCAACCTGTCATCAACCAAAATCCAGTCACCGATCATGCATCTTCTACAACCCCGGCCAACAACAATTCAGCCATTGGTAAAGAAACTTCTCAGCTCCCTGCCAATAGCAATTCAGCTGTCGGCCAAGGAATTCCTCAACCTCCGGCCAAAAAGAAGAAGAAGAACTCTGGTGTGGCAGACAAAATTTTGTCCGAATTGGGTAAGCTCGAAAAGGAAAAAGAGGATCTGCGAAATATCATGAAAGAACCCACACAACCTACAGCAGTCCCTGCTCCTCCACCTCCACCAGCACAAGAAAGTGACATTGACGTGTTTTTCAGAGGCATATCCAGCACAGTAAAAACATTGCCTCCCCTAGTGAAAGCAAAGGTTAAAAGTGCCATTTTTTCAATTGTTTCAAGGGCTGAAATTGAGGCATTGTCAGTGCCAAGTCACAGCTCCAATCATGGAACTGAACAATCGAGTCAATCCGTCTTGTCTCCTCTGACTCTTTTGTCATCCGTTTCCATGGAATGTGGATCGGAAGATACTCAGTTCAATGTTCTAAATTTCGATAACTATTGAGTACGTAAGGGCAGTACCATCACGTTTAAAATAATTTTAATATTTTTTCAAATTTACAAGTTACAGTAAAACTTTCAAATTCAGTGCTTTGTTAAATTTACAAATTAAAATTTCAACTCCAAATTTAATATTTTGTCAAATATACAAGTAACAATATAGTTTTGAATAAATTTTGACTAAAGAATAAATTATAATATGAACTCATTGTCCTTTTATTTTCCTTAAACAAATTCATCACAATTGCCTGTATTCTACCGTAAAAAAGGAACTAAAATAATGATTGCATCCCAAATTGTCCAAAACATTTCAATAGCTCATGTTGCTTGATACTGTTTAGTAAATGAGACTTTAACATATGTCCGACTATTGAAGGTAAAAAAAGAAAAAAGAAAAGAAAAAAAAGAAAGGAATTTACTCCAGTTCTCACCACTTACTACAAATGAAAGGTAGAGCCTAAATTGGATTGCATTTTGCAAAAAGGAACCACTAGCATTGCAATGTTTCTAAGATTGTGCAACTTCTTTTGTCTTGGAGGAAAAACCCGATTATCCCTAAATAGTTTCTATTTTACTCGCTAAAAACTGTAAATTTGAGACAAAAATTACCATATAAATTTCATAGTTTTTCACAATTTCCGCAATTTTATTGCAAAGGATGAAGTTGCACATTCTTAGCATCATTGCAATGCTTGTGGTTCCTTTTTGCAAAATGCAATCTAATTCATTGTTTTTTTTTTTTTTTTTCGGAGGAGATGCTCCCTTTACTTAAAATAGTTTTTGAAAAAATTGAATAGTAGAGACGAAAACTTACCTAAGAGTTACTGCCAATTTTTCTCGAGGCGTAATCGGGTTGCGCACACGATTACTTGGCTTCGTTCTTAAGTCCTCTTCTATCAACGACAATACATAGTCAAACTCCTCCTTCGTTAGCCTGAAATATTCTTGAAACTTCCGGTCATCTTCCGCGAGGTGGCGGTTCACTAAAATGTGGAATGCTCCCTCGGTTGCTCTAGTTTGGAAGAGAGGGCTTGCACTGTTCCTGCCTTTCTCTTGGTGCAGTAGCAACAGAAGTAATAACTTTTGCCGTCTCAGGGCAAGATGGTAAAGAGCAAGAGCTTTTCTTTTTCTTCTATTATCCATTGGAATGGAGAAAAAAACACAGCGGAACGCATGTGCGAGCACACTAGCGATAGACGCCACACTGATATCGAAAAACACGAAAAACAGTGTGAAAACGCCGACGCTGTACTCAGCGCACGACGCCTGACAGATTCCGAGGAGAACAGAGCCGCGCCATTCGCGCCAGGAACCGCGTTTTTGACGCGATCGCCGTGCGCTGCGCCAGTTGGAGGAAAACCCGGCTTTACAGCCGCGCTCGTCGCGCGCCGCCACGCCGCGCCGCCGCGCCGCCGCACCGGCCGGTCGTCGCATCCTCACGCGTAATCTCGCATAGCGCCAGCTGCTCGCCCTATCTCCACTTCCTACGCGAGTCCAGATGAGGAAATGTACAACACATCAAAGACATAACTGCTTATATTGTAAATGCATCCCGCATAACGTCACCGACTGCTATAAAGACCATTGCTTTCGCGAAAAAATCAATCTGATAAATTGTGAAAGAAATCAACGCCGCATGCAGAAAATGGAGACAAACTCAGGAAGAGAAAATCAGTCGGACACAAAGATCCCTTCAACATCATCAGCAGCCGAGAACCAGAAAATTGAGGGAATTATCCCAAAAGTATCAAGCACGGAACCAATACTTGAAAAAACCAAAGATCAACCTGAAGATGAAGAACTAACCCAGGAAACTCTCGAAAATCTACTGAGAACCGTAGATGAAAATCTAGAAAAGAACATCAAGATTTTGAAGACTGGAAACCTGAAGAATGCAGACAAAAGACTCACACAAGTAGCGATTGAAAATGGAAAACAATCCAGAAAAGAATTGTTAATGAAAATCCAAAAGAAAACAAATATAACCCAAATGTTGGAATCTGAATCTGGTGTTATCTTGTTCCACGAGTCTCTTTACCAGAAGGCTGATGATGGCACTCCATTCCCCGTCCTATTGAAACAGAAAGGAATTATTCCCGGAATCAAGGTTGATAAGGGTGTTGTCAACCTTTTCGGATCTGAAGGAGAGACAACCACCCAAGGTTTGGATGATCTGGCTGAACGTTGCGCTCAATACAAGAAGGACGGTGCTGACTTCGCAAAATGGCGCGTTGTGTCTTGAAAATTGGAAAGAACACACCCTCATACCAATCCATCCTTGAAAATGCCACTGTCCTTGCCCGCTATGCCTCCATCTGTCAGGCCAACCGCATCGTCCCTATTGTCGAACCTGAGGTTCTTCCCGACGGTGAGCACGATTTGGACCGCGCCCAGAAGGTTACAGAAACTGTTCTAGCTGCTGTTTACAAGGCACTCAATGACCACCATGTATATCTGGAAGGCAGAAACTGGCAAAGATAATCTAGAAACAAATGTATTGAAATCTGCCCTGAACTGGTTTCACAGGGTAAAAAATATGCATGAGTCAAGGTACCCCAAAATATGCTTATCCCGACTCGAGGAACTGGATGAAAGTAGGTACAATATAATTATTAGTTGTATTTATACAACTGGTTCTCTCAATTAAAAGCCATGTTACATAAAATTGACCAAGAATATCAATTTCTTAGAGAAACCACAGAGCCAGCTGCGATCAGGAAAATGGTAAATGAAGTTCAGAGAAAAATATCAGAACTAACAATGGAAAAAGACAAAGAAAAGTTAAATGAAACAAAGTTTGTCCCCCATTACAACCTAATTAACACTGAGAATATTGATGCCAACCATAATTATTTTTATCGTAAAGTGAGTTTTGCGAAAAAAAGACTATTCAGCCAACTACGAGCGAGAAATGTTAACTCCCTTAACATCACTATCAATCAGATGAACCATAGAATTAACCCTAACGAAATTTGCACAATTTGTAATACTCAACAACCTGAAGATGCGCACCACTTATTCTTTGTTTGCCCCATTTACCATAACACTCGAAAATATTACTTACACAGCTACCTTAACAAAGACATAAACCTAATTCTTAGTACCGAGTCAAACGAGCAACAGCTTACAGATATTTATAATTATTTTGCGACAATTCTGAGTCTAAGATCGTTCATAATAAATGAATAACTGAACCAAAAAACAAAGTTTGCCTATCATGAACGCTGCTATTTCATGTACATAATTGTAAGCCCAGCATATCCTAGAGATAAGTGTAGCATAATGAAGTAATCTCATGTTTGTAAATGATCTCCCAACCTAACCCCCCTTTGTTAAATCCTCCCCAGGATAAAAAATAAAGTATTCTATCTATCTATCTATCTATCTATATCTGGAAGGCACACTCCTGAAGCATGGATAAATATACAGGGTTATCCAAAAGTCACTGACCACCCCTGTAACTTTTTTCCAAATTGAGATAGAAGTTTGAAACTTTGGGAATGTTCCTCGGTCTAAAGTAGCAACTTTTTGGTCCCCCCAAAATTTTGGGGGGCGGCCCCCCTTAAGGGGGGCGGGGGCTAACTTTTTTTTTTCAAATGGCAACCCCCCCTTTGTGATACCTCATTCGAAAGATAATAAAAAAAGAAAATTTTTGGCGCAAACCGCAGGTCAAAATGTTCATTTTTGACAAAATGGCGGCCGGTCAAAGTTCAAAATGGCGGAAATTTGGCATCTCCGTTGTTTATTGACAGATTGGTGTGAAACTCGGAATTCTAGGGTTTTTTGAGATGAGAAAAACGATTCTGGCATTGGTTTTCCAGAAAAGTCAGTCTTTTGCAAAATGGCGGCGGACAAAATGGCGGCCTAGAGCGGGAAGTGGATATTTAGGCTGCATATCGTTGGATTTGCATAAAACTTGGTATCCGGGGGTATTTCGGCACGAGAAGAACGAATCTTTCATTGGATATCTGAAATTTTGACAAATTCCAAAATGGCGGCGGAAAAATCGGGAAATCAGTTTTACGGCTCTTTACCGATGGATTAGCATGAAATTATTTGATATTTCAAGAATCTAATGAAATATTCCTTTTAATCCAGCCAAAAACCGCCAGGATATCGAATTTCATGCAAATCCATCGGTAAACAGCCGTAAAACTGATTTCCCGCAATTTTTCCGCCGCCATTTTGGAATTTGTCAAAATTTCAGATATCCAATGAAAGATTCGTTCTTCTCGTGCCAAAATACCCCCGGATACCAAGTTTTCATGCAAATCCAACGATATGCAGCCTAAATATCCACTTCCCGCTCTAGGCCGCCATTTTGTCCGCCGCCATTTTGCAAAAGACTGACTTTTCTGGAAAACCAATGCCAGAATCGTTTTTCTCATCTCAAAAAACCCTAGAATTCCGAGTTTCACACCAATCTGTCAATAAACAACGGAGATGCCAAATTTCCGCCATTTTGAACTTTGACCGGCCGCCATTTTGTCAAAAATGAACATTTTGACCTGCGGTTTGCGCCAAAAATTTTCTTTTTTTATTATCTTTCGAATGAGGTATCACAAAGGGGGGGTTGCCATTTGAAAAAAAAAAAGTTAGCCCCCGCCCCCCTTAAGGGGGGCCGCCCCCCAAAATTTTGGGGGGACCAAAAAGTTGCTACTTTAGACCGAGGAACATTCCCAAAGTTTCAAACTTCTATCTCAATTTGGAAAAAAGTTACAGGGGTGGTCAGTGACTTTTGGATAACCCTGTATACTACGCATAAGGATGGTGCAGTTCCGTAAGATCCCATGTTAAAATCCGTGGGCGATTTCGGGTGATTGTGGCGCAGTAGAGCGCTCTTGTAGCGGGGTTTGGAACTAGAAAATTCGGATATTCACTGCTCTGACCGATAGAGTGCGCTAGCGTCTCGGGGCCAGGGTGGACCGCTTGGTAACCCGCCAGGTTTGAATCTCTAATCTTTTCCCCAGCCCCAACCAAGATTCCAAAATTGAAACAGGCAGTACATTCTCCTCCACAATGAACTCTTTGTCATGACTTGGTTGAAAAATTACATAATCATGACGTGAATAGGTGCGCAGTCGTTCACTGCGCACAATATACCAAATTAACGACCAATCAGAAACACGCTTATAAAACGTACACGGCCTGGGGCTTGCACGTGTAACCAAAAGTTACTTTTTCAAACACCCATTTCCTCAAAATAAACCAGTATCTACTTAAATATTACAGAGCTTTAGCAGGACACGAAATGTCATAATAGGTTCCTTTATTCTTGGGATTGATTGAACAACAGTTACCAGTACCCTATACGGTCTCCACATTTAATTATAACGATGCAAAAATTCAACTACGCTCCCGCCACGAGGAGGCTTTAAAATAACCCAGGATGCAATGGGACTAGCATCTAGATTCACCGGCCGCCTTGAGGGGTATTCCAATGAGCCCGCTATAGCATAGCGCGCTCAAAAGAGGCTCGAATACGTCTCTCTCGTCTTCGGCTGTGTTGATACTCGATTCTTTCTTCTTTTTTCAGGTTTATGTCTAATTCTTTTTCAGGATAGACGTGCAGACTCACGTCTCAAGCTCGTGCTCGAGCACTGGCTCGGTTCTTTTGGAAATAATGGTGCTTGGATGCGTCCAGCGGCTTTCATATTTTATTTTTTCTTTAATTTCAGAAGCCTATTGATTACTTTAATACGTTCAAATTGCAAATTTTACTCTGCTCGATTAATCGATTTTGAACCTATGAAAATAGCGTAAACTTGTGCTGATTTCCCAAAATTGTCTGAACTCCCCTCCACGTAGGGGATTCCCTACCGGGAAATATCACATTATGCCCCTTTCACCAGCCAAGGATCTACGCCCTCAGGCGCGAGCCAGTCCAACCCTGCTTAAGCCCATGTATCACTGTGACTCTTGAACTGTGACTTCTGAAGTTCAAAAACAAAATTCATCCTGGTGTGAATCTTACCATACTATGAGATTTTAATTCATAAACTAAGGGGTACACTCTCTCATCGCTGCGCGGTCCAACCCTCCGAGGCGCTTCGCGCCTCAGGCATTGTGTATTACGCGCTAATATTATGATTGTAAGTACATATCATAAAGTGTTATTTTCTCCGTATTGTTTACACGAGTGCGTAAGTCATCGGTATGTGCACTCAGCAAATAATTTTACCTACGCTGACATTTTACGGAAGAGAGGCATATTTATAGCCTGAAATGAGTCTGAAAACACATAAGAATATGTTTTAACCATGGTTCATACAGAGATGCACTTACGGCTCTCTTGCGTAACACGGCAATGGGATGGCTTCATCGAAAGAGAAATATAGTAATGGTGATTATTTTAATGGCATTGTGCAGGACTTGACTTTCCGACCCGAGAAAGGCCAGAGGGTAGAGAATGGTGGTACTGGGTTCTTGGAGATTTGTTAGGAGGGCCCGGAGCTAAAGGAAAGGATGTCATGGTATACGTAGGACCCGATGAAATGAATATACATTCAGGTACGTCGATAAGTAATACCTGCATTCAGGCATGGATATAACGGAGTATGTGTTAAAATGGTGGATTCCCATTCGTAGGCTGGCTTATTCGTTGCTCGAAAACTGAGACGAAGGTGTAGGAAAATAAATGCAGCTTAGCTGTATTCAATTCATTTTGAAGACCAGTTCCAAACCGTTTTCCACAGATTATGACTAAGAATTTGAATTTGCTCTGTTTAATTTTATGTTTTTAAAGGTTGCAGAACTAAGAGATGAAAAGTATGGGATTATAAAAGTCTTGATATATTGTGACTCTGGAAAACTCTCATCAAATTTTATTTTATCAGAGAAACACAACTTTTACTATTTAACTGTAAAAGTTTGGAGAATACTTGGCGGCACACTTTGAACCTGCAACATTCCATTAAAAAACATTATTTTTTTTTTATTTACGTCAGTCAAATATTGCATAAAACTATTTGGTCCTTTTATTTAGACAATTTGCAAACAGCGTATAATGCTGCTGACGAAATACAGAGAAAAAAAATCCTCTAGTATACTAAAACTTTGAGGCGATAGGAAAATAATCCACAGTAATAAATATAATTGGATACTAGATTATTCAATTGTATTATTTTTTATTTCATTTTAATTTTTTTTCCACAGGCATGCATCGCATTGTATTTTTGCTGATGGAGCAGTTAGATGGGCGAGTACTATACGAAGGGAAACACTTGGCCTCTACGTAAGCATTGCAAAAATTTAGGTTTAGCACCTCTTTAAAAAATGAGTCCACTTTAATTGGAAGATTTTAGAAGACAAATTATCTGTTCAAGGGTTTCTAAGATTTTAGGAGCAGGGCTGAAAGGTTTATTTGGGCTTGCTTTGATACTTAGGACTGCAGTTGAAGGAAGCTTCAGCAAATAAAAGAACAGACTCAGCTTGAAGGGGATTTTTGCTAAAGTTTCCGCGTGAATACAAACGGACCAATTATGAATGCGTGATGATTCGAAGAAGAATTGGACTGCATGTTTTAATGAGGAACTACCTTTTCTGGCTCATTCATAAAATCACCTGTCTGCATAGGGAAACTAAAAGCACATACGATTTTTCTAATATTATAGTGAGAAACTGTAGCTCCTAATTTAAACATGCAGTCCATTCGCACCACCCCTAGGATTTGTATTTGAAGTAAGCCCCTATCTGACTTGTATTGTGAGTCCTATAGCCTGATTTTTTTAAAAAAATACTACTAGCGTAGATGAACCCCTCTCGTTCGAAAGCTTGATTTTTCCCGTTCGATAAGGTTTCTAGTCATCAAAATACCATACAACAGAAAACTGAAATAAATCATTGGAATCGATTTCATGAGTACCTACTACCTAGGACCTCTTGCAAAGGCAAAATCACTTGTCAGCTCACGATTGAATCGGTCAGTTACAAAAGGGCTCAGGCGCCAGATACAAAAATACGAAAAAAACAGTAGAAACTGTATGAACCAACCCGTTTTAAATTGCAGATTAATTAATAATGTGATTAATTAATTCATCGCTTTAATATTTTAGAGCTCGGAGATGTATAAGGGATCAATTAAAACGGTTATTCTCATTTTGGGCGCTTGAGCCCTTTTGTAACTCATCGATTCAATTTGGATGTCGTCTCTCTTTTTACGAAGGGTTTATACGAGGATAAAATTAGAAAGAAAAAAACTAACACAAAATTTTGTTTTTCAATATGACTGCTCCCACTGTTGCTCCAAAAAAAAATAAAAAATAAAAAATAAAAACGCGTCAGTGCATTTCATTCAATTTTTTGCAAAATAGTCTCCATTGGAAGCTCACGGAGCATTCCAGAAAATGACGTTGATTAATTGTACATTTTTGGAGACTGAAGTTGAAGAAGACTCTGCGGCGCTGAGCCGGGAATCCAAAATGTTTGTGTTTTTTCTATTTTACCATTGGTAGGTGCGTTTTGCCCGGTGGAGTTGTAGTCGATTCCTTAAAATGGCAAAATCCTAATGCAACTACATTCACAGTCACAGGCCTTTATTTTTGCGAGACTGTCTAAGACAAAAATATTCCTTGTGTTAATATGGAATAGACAACGAACTTATTCTATCCTTCGATATGCCCCTCCGCAGCGCATAATCGCACGTATCTTCCGTTTTTCTCCCACAATTGTGTGTTTGAATGATCCTTCGTTTTTCTTTCAGGGCTTGCGAAAGCAGACGATCGTGCCACAATACGACAGAATTCATAGAAAAGTACAATTTAACTGCACCAGTTGCTGGAAATTTTTTCACTTCTGGATTCACAAAATCATCCAAAGACCCTCAAACATCTTGACTACTGACTATTAAAAATGTACGTCCTTCCATTAAGACTATTTATTTAACCCTCTATGACATTAATTTATGTTGGATTTTGGATTCGGGGGATAAAAATCCATGTCGTGGCTTTCGAAAAAATGTTGGTAAACATTTAAAAAAAAAAAAAAATGATAAAAATTTGCAACATCATGCTACAAAAGAATACTTTAGTTTTTGAAAAAAAAATTTAAAAAACACGTTTTCAGAAATGAGTGACCCGATTACATATAGGGTAGTTTCTTTCTTTACTGCTTAGCCGATGCATGATTGCACTCATACCCTCATTGTCAGTATAATTCCTACTTAGTTTTTTGGAGACGATAATGAAAATGACATGCTCAACTTTCGTGAGTTATTCGACAAATGCGTATTACTGTGGTTGCATATCTTTATCAGATGGACAAGCGATTATACATTGCGCTCTAAATTTTTCTCTTTTCGCCGTGACACGAAGACGTAATGTATTCTTTAAAAAAAAATTCATATGGCCTTTCAATTTATTACTTTAAATACATCCTTACAATTTTTGCAGTCAATAAAACATCATTCTACGGCATGTAGTTTTCAAGCTTTGAAAAGTGACAGCACACCGTAAAATAAATAGTCATCGAATTCTTTATGAACCATAAGACACTCTGCCACGGGGGCATAAGACACTTAGCCTTTGATTACAGAAAAATTCTAGAAATTGTCGACGTCAAGTGCGACGACAGTTGTTCTCAGGCCAGGAGTAATTCAACTCTCACAATCAAAGAGAGAAAGATAAGGAAGCGATAGTCCGCACCAGAAACACGTGGGAATCATCATTGATGGGCAACGGTAAGGCAACTCTGTAGTCTTGTGATTCATTTTTTCATATTTCAGCCATTTCGAGATATCTGGTAAAATCGCGCGTTAGGTCAACTCTATTGATTCCGATGTAATTCAGAATATTTGTGACTTTTTCTCGTATAACATGTGCAAGATGGGGCGACAAAAAGTATCACTCACTGGGAACCTTAATTGGAAATTTCGTAGAGTCTAATGGATCAATTCTCCCAAAAATTCGAATTCGGTACCTTTTTGCTCCCGCTTCGGAGACACTGATGTGGTTCAAAATTGAACGATTGTTTCCAATTGTTTCTCCTTTTTTCGGCAAAGTTTCTAGCATTCGATCAGATAAAATTTACTCATTCGCCTGCTCTGAACCTATTTTAATTTAGAAAATATGCTTTCTGGAATCTTATGCATTTTACTTCTTTGTCACTACTCGGAGGGAACTTCCCGCCCGGAAATCAAAGTAGGTAAATTAGAACCCGATACAATCAAACAGTTGGTGACAGATCACAAATTGTCCCGGATGTGATCGATGTTGCGCACCCCAAACATGCAATTAAGGTACGTTGAATATTTATACGCATCAGCCATTGAGTACAATAGAGTCCCAATGTACTGAGGCGCCGATGAAGTCAATCCATGAACGGGCCATTCTGAGTTCCTGAGAACCATCTGGGAACCAACCGTTCGGCATTTTATGACACAGCGGCTTATGGGATAATCGCTGGCTGCGAGTGGTTTTCGGGATTCATTCATTTAAAGCAATCATTATTCCCGCGAATTTTGGCAAATTGTGTTCACCGAAGTTATAAAAAATTCAAAAATGTACGACACTCCCGGTTTTTATAAAATAAATTTTATACCTGTATTTTCTGAGTGAAGACCGGAGCTGGGAGTGCTGGGACCCCGCGCATACGGAATCGCCAGTCGCCGCACACTAGTCTCAGTAGTACTGGACAAAACAGCCTCAAAAAGTTTCTTCATCGGCGCTCCACAATATTGCAACTCTATTGTACTCTATGACATCAGCATGCTTCACGCCTATCATAATTAATGTATTAGTTGTACAGAGACGGCACAAAAAATAAAACACCTATCAATGTTTGAAAAATATGAAGTGAAATGAGCCCTCACTTCGAGCAAATGGCAAAAGACGCTATTAATGGAAAACTAATGACCCTTGGAGAATAGAAAATCCTACACAAAACACTTACACAACCGGTAATTAATTCACCAATGCCTCAGTTTACCCACTAAAGCATTGCAAGATTCAGGTGGCTCACAGTGGATTGAGTCAATAGGAGAGGTCGGACGAAATTTGGAAACTAAAAAAGCTTTAACTTCGTTTTATACACAATTTTGAGGTTCTAAAAATGGTTCCATTGGTTTCCTCGTGAAATTTTCATTTTGAGGCTCCTCTTAAAATTTCAAATGTGACGAAATAAACATCAAAAGTTGCAGCTTCAGCCAAAAATGTTATGTCCGACCTCTCTTTTTGACTCGATCCACTGTGTGGTCATAAAAACTATGATTCTAAACCTTTAGGAGTATTAGGCTACAACTAAGTGAAGGATACTGATAAAAGTAAGTAAGTAACGTTTTGAGCGCACTTGCAAACTGTGAATACTTTCATATTTTCACACTTAACCGTAAACAATATATTCCTATAATCTTCTACTTAGCAGTCAGCAATTTTCAAAGGAGAGATTTAAAAATCTCTTTAAAATTCACATCGTTTATTCAGAATCGTATCTTCAGAAAACAACTTTCACTCGACCTCATCGACTTTTCCCTCTTCCTAGCGTTTCTAATTTCTAGTGTTGGCAGGTTCACTGGTTGCATGGAATCACAGCCAAATTCGGAAATACGTTGGTTCCTGAGGATCTTCGCAAATCACCATTCCTCATCAAATGGCCAATCGAGAAGGGTGCTGTATATTTGTTGATGATGGTTGGTTAGTTTCTTACTTTCAGAAGGTCTATTGAATATGAACTATCAAACATTATGTTATTAGCTCATTTTACTAAAGCAAGAAAAAAGAGAGAAAAAGTACGTTCTTCAGTGGGAATTGCACGGTTTGGCTCACAACATTGATAGAGTTGAGCTTTGATCGACAAAAAATGGGAAGCTGCGAAAAGTAAAGTGATACTGGGCGAGCTGTCCTTATAAAGCTTTACTCTATCCTCTGACCGGTTGAAAATGTCTGCCGGTATCTGTTAAATTTTTTTTAAGGCAAACTTGTTGATCGACAAGAGCATGAGAGCAATTTTCTAAGGATGGTTTAACCTCCACTTTCCTGGGAAGGGTCTGGGTCTTCTCAGTATAAAGGGAAACGGCCTCGAAAAATTTGCAGCCAAAATTTTAACCAATAATTCTCAGAAATTCATCTTGCTTTTAAGCGTGCCAGTAGGGCTCGCTTTTTGAAATCACTCGGATGTACCATAGTACAGCACACAGATCAACCAATGCTATTCAACGGGTCGTCCAAATACTTTTTTCCTCGCACCCGTTTCTTTGTCTTTGAACCATTACACTGTCAAGCCCTGATGGTCTTTTACCAAAAAATCTAATGAACTGCTAATTGGAAACCCTTGAGAACATTTTTCTGTCAAAACCGTATTATTCAATTTGACAGAAACCTCATAGGAGCTTTCTTACGCTCGGAGGACTCAACTCTAGAACCTTCTTTCCCGCCAAAACTCTATAGCCAATGAGCGTCTTGCACTGTAAGTGCAATCTGTGATGAGCCTCGTGACTCATTATACTATGTACTAACCATGGCCCCTGCCGAAATCCACTTAAACCACTACAGTTATCTCGCGATATAGCTTTGGGTGTCCGGTTTCGAGCAAGGCAATAAAAGACGGCGAGGCGATTAACCGATTAACCATTCACCGTGATGCCAGGATCCACCAAATTTTCTCAAAAATTGTTTTCCGTCTATTTAGCGAGTTTTTCTTTACTTTCCGTTGAAGTACAAATAAAAAGAGAACAACAGATTTGTACAAATCGGCCGAATAGGAGAGAAGTTACAGTTCGAAATCCAAAGAGATTAACTGAACGCGATTTCGATGCACGGCAGTTCGCCCAAATCACGGTCGTGCGCAAATGCCGCATATCAGCTTAAAATCAAGATAATTGGACGGAATCTTTAAAATTAATTTACATTCAACGTTCATGAATCAATATTTTCTCCCAAATTTAGCAAAAAGTACCAATTGATGCAAAAAGCAAAGACGTGAAAATAAGAGGTATTTGTCCAACATTTCAGTTATTCGGCACGCTTTTCCAACATACTCATGTTGGATTTTTTCTTCTTGTTTTCTTTTTTCAATTGCATTATGCAATGAGGCGAGCCAGTGTATTAGTTTGAAGGATTTCCTGTGGTGTAAATTTACGGGGTGGAGGCTGGGTTTAGACGATACTATATTTAAAACTCTAGATGCTCATGGCAAAATACCCTTGAATGGGCCAAGTAACTATCGACGATGAAACCACCAAACCACGTATCTCGGTTTGCGACGTCGCAGACTTCCTGTCATACTTTATTTTTTAAATGAAAAACTACTTAACATCCAGTCTTGAAAATTTCTGTGATTTTTCCTCTTTGTGCGGAGAAAATTCCGTGAAAATTTCAAGGAATGATATTGATTTGGTCTACTTCAAAAAAATAAAATGTGAGCGTAGATTTTTAAACACCGCAAACGAGATACGTGGTTTGGTAGTTTCACCGTCGATATGCATCTGCATTCTTTTTTCTCTCATAGATCCTGACGTACCATCCAGGAAAAACCACACGTTGCGAGAATGGAATCACTGGATGTTCGTGAACATGCCAGCGTATCCGTTGATGCTGTTCGGGGATACGCTTGTAGAATATGTAGGACCGGATCCTCTGGAGGGCACAGGTTCGATTTAAACAAGATGCAATACTAATCTGCTTCTCCAGTCAATAGGTATTGATTTAAAAAAAAAAAAAAAAAAAAAAAACCTCTTTCCACTTTTCATGGTATTTTCATTCGAATTGTTTGCTTAGAAAAATGTCTAATCGAGCAAAAAAAAAAAAACAAGCGGGAAAGTTCTAATACTGTCGTATTAGAAAAGCGCTCAGGTGTTAGTCAATGTATTTAGTGAAGAAAGGAAGTATAAACTCCGTCGACTTGGCTGGGTAATGGAAATAAAACATCAGCTGATAGCAAACAAAGGTTACCAAGGAAACCGTAAACGCGTTTTTTCGTTTCCCGAAAATGATAGTCACCGTTGAGCTTATCAGGCGCGTTTTTTTAGGCTTCATTTGAGTTCAACGATCAATTTCGATAAGAATTACTCTACCGCTAAGAAATTTTCTTATAGAAAAACGATCGAAACTACCTGCGCATTACGTTAAAAGCGTAAAATACAGTTTTCACAGCTTTATTTATTTTAAAACTGGACCCCCCCCCCCCCCAAAAGCCTACACATCGATGAGCTGGTGCGCCATTTAAACGAATTAGCACTAGTATACTAGTACTCTAGAGGCAAGTCGAAATCAAAAAGCGCTGCCTATCGGCTGAGCACTTAAAAGATTGCCCTATCATCAAAAGTGTTTGTACAAGCAGCCGAGGTATTAATCCTTGTTTGTGTGAGTGTCGGCGTCATAATGTACCTGAGGTTCCTGAATGTGGAGTGCTACTTTTTAAGGGTATGCTAATCGACTTGAGGGCAACAAAACGATCACTATCCATACCATTGATCCAAAATCTCAATTTTATTCTTGCAGGATTCCACAGATATATTTTTCTCATATTCAAACAGCCGGGAAATTTAACATTCAACGAACCAGTTTTGAAGCATGAGTAGGTATATTTCATATTATACCTTTTTTGTTTTAATTTGTAGATATTTAATACTCCGAAGGGTGAAAAGAAGCGAAATGATGAGTTAGTGGTTTATCTCAGTTTTTTATCCAAGACACATTCTTACGATATAAATATAATTTCCAGGAAATAGTGCGTGGTTGTTTTCTGTTTTACTTATTTAGTGTTGGCTATGTTCAGCGTTGCAAGTTGATGAGACAACGAGTGTGTTTATTACTTAGATGTCTATTAATGATCAGAATGTGATGACGCAACCCTGCTTTTGCTTACCCCTACAGACGAAACAATACTTCAAGGGGACACTTTTTCAACGAGAAAATTTGCGAACAAATACAAGTTAGGAGATCCAATCGCAATAAACTTTTTTATCGCAGAATGGAGACAAAACTCATCAACGGGTGACTCATTATACTATGTATTAACCATGGCCCCTGCCGAAATCCACTTAAACCACTACAGTTATCTCGCGATATAGCTTTGGGTGTCCGGTTTCGAGCAAGGCAATAAAAGACGGCGAGGCGATTAACCGATTAACCATTCACCGTGATGCCAGGATCCACCAAATTTTCTCAAAAATTGTTTTCCGTCAATTTAGCGAGTTTTTCTTTACTTTCCGTTGAAGTACAAATAAAAAGAGACCTAATTTGTACAAATCGGCCGAATAGGAGAGAAGTTACAGTTTGAAATCCAAAGAGATTAACTGAACGCGATTTCGATGCACGGCAGTTCGCCCAAATCACGGTCGTGCGCAAATGCCGCATATCAGCTTAAAATCAAGATAATTGGACGGAATCTTTAAAATTAATTTACATTCAACGTTCATGAATCAATATTTTCTCCCAAATTTAGCAAAAAGTACCAATTGATGCAAAAAGCAAAGACGTGAAAATAAGAGGTATTTGTCCAACATTTCAGTTATTCGGCACGCTTTTCCAACATACTCATGTTGGATTTTTTCTTCTTGTTTTCTTTTTTCAATTGCATTATGCAATGAGGCGAGCCAGTGTATTAGTTTGAAGGATTTCCTGTGGTGTAAATTTACGGGGTGGAGGCTGGGTTTAGACGATACTATATTTAAAACTCTAGATGCTCATGGCAAAATACCCTTGAATGGGCCAAGTAACTATCGACGATGAAACCACCAAACCACGTATCTCGGTTTGCGACGTCGCAGACTTCCTGTCATACTTTATTTTTTAAATGAAAAACTACTTAACATCCAGTCTTGAAAATTTCTGTGATTTTTCCTCTTTGTGCGGAGAAAATTCCGTGAAAATTTCAAGGAATGATATTGATTTGGTCTACTTCAAAAAAATAAAATGTGAGCGTAGATTTTTAAACACCGCAAACGAGATACGTGGTTTGGTAGTTTCACCGTCGATATGCATCTGCATTCTTTTTTCTCTCATAGATCCTGACGTACCATCCAGGAAAAACCACACGTTGCGAGAATGGAATCACTGGATGTTCGTGAACATGCCAGCGTATCCGTTGATGCTGTTCGGGGATACGCTTGTAGAATATGTAGGACCGGATCCTCTGGAGGGCACAGGTTCGATTTAAACAAGATGCAATACTAATCTGCTTCTCCAGTCAATAGGTATTGATTTAAAAAAAAAAAAAAAAAAAAAAAACCTCTTTCCACTTTTCATGGTATTTTCATTCGAATTGTTTGCTTAGAAAAATGTCTAATCGAGCAAAAAAAAAAAAACAAGCGGGAAAGTTCTAATACTGTCGTATTAGAAAAGCGCTCAGGTGTTAGTCAATGTATTTAGTGAAGAAAGGAAGTATAAACTCCGTCGACTTGGCTGGGTAATGGAAATAAAACATCAGCTGATAGCAAACAAAGGTTACCAAGGAAACCGTAAACGCGTTTTTTTCGTTTCCCGAAAATGATAGTCACCGTTGAGCTTATCAGGCGCGTTTTTTTTAGGCTTCATTTGAGTTCAACGATCAATTTCGATAAGAATTACTCTACCGCTAAGAAATTTTCTTATAGAAAAACGATCGAAACTACCTGCGCATTACGTTAAAAGCGTAAAATACAGTTTTCACAGCTTTATTTATTTTAAAACTGGACCCCCCCCCCCCCCCCAAAAGCCTACACATCGATGAGCTGGTGCGCCATTTAAACGAATTAGCACTAGTATACTAGTACTCTAGAGGCAAGTCGAAATCAAAAAGCGCTGCCTATCGGCTGAGCACTTAAAAGATTGCCCTATCATCAAAAGTGTTTGTACAAGCAGCCGAGGTATTAATCCTTGTTTGTGTGAGTGTCGGCGTCATAATGTACCTGAGGTTCCTGAATGTGGAGTGCTACTTTTTAAGGGTATGCTAATCGACTTGAGGGCAACAAAACGATCACTATCCATACCATTGATCCAAAATCTCAATTTTATTCTTGCAGGATTCCACAGATATATTTTTCTCATATTCAAACAGCCGGGAAATTTAACATTCAACGAACCAGTTTTGAAGCATGAGTAGGTATATTTCATATTATACCTTTTTTGTTTTAATTTGTAGATATTTAATACTCCGAAGGGTGAAAAGAAGCGAAATGATGAGTTAGTGGTTTATCTCAGTTTTTTATCCAAGACACATTCTTACGATATAAATATAATTTCCAGGAAATAGTGCGTGGTTGTTTTCTGTTTTACTTATTTAGTGTTGGCTATGTTCAGCGTTGCAAGTTGATGAGACAACGAGTGTGTTTATTACTTAGATGTCTATTAATGATCAGAATGTGATGACGCAACCCTGCTTTTGCTTACCCCTACAGACGAAACAATACTTCAAGGGGACACTTTTCAACGAGAAAATTTGCGAACAAATACAAGTTAGGAGATCCAATCGCAATAAACTTTTTTATCGCAGAATGGAGACAAAACTCATCAACGGGTAGTGATGATTACAGTTACGATGCATATCGAGTGAACGGAGAATTACCTCACCAGTTTAAAAATTTAACCTATTTTGACAAAGATAAAAATGGTGATGATAATGATGATGATAATGATTATCATCATCATGATGACCACGAATGACGGTGAGGATGAGGATCTCGATTCTTCAAGCTGAGGAAGACGGATGATCCAACCGCATTTCTCGAAAATTCCATGTGGATCTATTTTGAATTTACGTAGATCAAAGTGTCTCTAATTAACGGCTGTATCCGAATTGCGTCCCTGGACATTCCAAATTGCGTCCCGAGCTCTATCCGAAATGCGTCCGGCGCATACATCGGGAAGGTGGCAACACCGCATTTGAAAGGCGATGTCAATCGATAATGATCGAACATGTTCAGTGAAAAATTCCCGGTGTTTTTTAAAAGTTAGTATTGATGGCTAAATTATTAAATCTAATACGAAACACAATCACCAAAAAACTTGACGACAACGTTTTGGACCAAAAGTCAGCAACTCTGAAAGAAAGCAGCAGCAGACATTTTTTTCCAGTAAGAAAGTAATTTTTCAAGTGAAACTACAGAGACAAAAGGGCCCTTTACACCCTGGATGATTTGCTTTTCCAGTTTAAGACGAGACTCTCTTGATCACCATTCGCCAAACCGTTTTTGTAATATGGGAACTTTATGTCAACCGAAGCCTACCATTCACCGCTCTATTCCTATTTATTTTATTCTGCTTTCCGGACATTGGTATCAACATGAGAAAAAGGTGAGCAGCGTTGTCATTTACACCTTTTCCTTAAGAATTAAATGGACGTGATCTGGGACGCAGTTCGGAGAGTCCCGCCGGACGCAATTCGGAGTCTTCGGGACGGAATCCGGACTCACCCTAATTAACAGATGACAGGTAAAAAATAAGAGAAATCCTGTAATATTGTGTTGAAATTGAGTGTGATGAAGAATGTTACGCAAGGACAAAAGCTTATACAGGGTTATTCAAAAGTTACGCACCACTGGCCGTAACTTTAGTTCTAATTATCATATCGATTTGCGGTTTGTGGCGTCCTTCCTCATATCGAGGGGGAAACTTTTTGAGGTACTTTTCAGTTCTTTCACCCCCCCCCCCCCCAGGGGGAGGTGGAGCAACTCAAGAATGTCAAATGGCAACCCCCATCATGTGATACATCGTTAGAAAGAGCATGAAAAAAGAAATTTTTGGCGCAAACTGGAAGTCGATCTGACCCCCCTGTCAAAAGTTAGGGGGGTCCAAAGGTTATTTAGGGGGTCCGTACCCTCATTTTTTAGAGTAGCTTCGGCGGCTCTTGGACATACCGTTTCTCTTTTCAAAGAGTCCTCGAATACTCCAAGTCTGATACCGAAGTCTTCATATTGCCCCCGGGCCACCACAGCCCCCCCGTAGGGGGGGATGGGCCTGTTACAATGAAACATTGCATTAAAATGCGAAAAGTCACAGAAGAGCTTCAAACTTAGCATCAAATCCAAGTGGAACTTCTTGCCAATGTTAACGCAAACGCAGCCTGCGACTTTAAAGTGAGTTTTCAAAACTCTTAGCCCCCTGCCCCCCCCCCTCATTTTTGGTTGCAGAGCGGGTAAAAACCGGGAAATTCACTACAAATAATGCCCGAAACTAATGTCCAACTTGAGGAGGACCCTTGAAACGTTGCGATCAGTCGGAGCATTGAAGTACAATGACTGCCACCCCCTTAAAGTACGGAAACATCCAAAAGTCCCCCGCTGCCCCCCTCATTTTTCGTTGCGGAGCGGGTAAAAACCGGGAAAATCGCCAGAAATGATGCCCGAAACCACTGTAGAACTTGACGAGAACCCTTGAAATGTTGCGCTCAGTCGGAGAACTGCAACACAGGAACTGCCGCCCACTTTAAGGACGGAAACATCCATAAAACCCCCGCTGCCCCCCTCTTTTTTCGTTGCAGAGCTGGTAGGAACCGGGGTATCATTTCTGGCGAATTTCCCGGTTTTTACCAGCTCTGCAACGAAAAAAGAGGGGGGCAGCGGGGGTTTTATGGATGTTTCCGTCCTTAAAGTGGGCGGCAGTTCCTGTGTTGCAGTTCTCCGACTGAGCGCAACGTTTCAAGGGTTCTCGTCAAGTTCTACAGTGGTTTCGGGCATCATTTCTGGCGATTTTCCCGGTTTTTACCCGCTCCGCAACGAAAAATGAGGGGGGCAGCGGGGGAGTTTTGGATGTTTCCGTACTTTAAGGGGGTGGCAGTCATTGTACTTCAATGCTCCGACTGATCGCAACGTTTCAAGGGTCCTCCTCAAGTTGGACATTATAGTTTCGGGCATTATTTGTAGTGAATTTCCCGGTTTTTACCCGCTCTGCAACCAAAAATGAGGGGGGGGGGCAGGGGGCTAAGAGTTTTGAAAACTCACTTTAAAGTCGCAGGCTGCGTTTGCGTTAACATTGGCAAGAAGTTCCACTTGGATTTGATGCTAAGTTTGAAGCTCTTCTGTGACTTTTCGCATTTTAATGCAATGTTTCATTGTAACAGGCCCATCCTCCCCTACGGGGGGGCTGTGGTGGCCCGGGGGCAATATGAAGACTTCGGTATCAGACTTGGAGTATTCGAGGACTCTTTGAAAAGAGAAACGGTATGTCCAAGAGCCGCCGAAGCTACTCTAAAAAATGAGGGTACGGACCCCCTAAATAACCTTTGGACCCCCCTAACTTTTGACAGGGGGGTCAGATCGACTTCCAGTTTGCGCCAAAAATTTCTTTTTTCATGCTCTTTCTAACGATGTATCACATGATGGGGGTTGCCATTTGACATTCTTGAGTTGCTTCACCTCCCCCTGGGGGGGGGGGGGTGAAGAACTGAAAAGTACCTCAAAAAGTTTCCCCCTCGATATGAGGAAGGACGCCACAAACCGGGGGAATCTAACGTCAATTTTTTAGCTTCGGTTTTTATTTTTATTTTCGTTCTTAGTTTTAAGCACCTGATGATGACTTCTACAGAAGTCGAAATGGCCATTGTGTAAGAGTGACAACCGAGGAAAAAATTCATCGGGCGAAAAAGAAAAGTAAGTGTCAATCACGTAGTTCCCGATTAAGAAACAAAGGATTAGTAAAAATTTTCTTTTTTCATGCTATTTCTAACGATGTATCACATGATGGGGGTTGCCATTTGAAATTTTTGAGTTGCCCCCCGCCCCCCTCCCCCTGGGGGGTGGAACGAAGAATTTCATTCTCCGTTTTAAGTTTTTCCCCTTCTTTTGTAGACCAAAATAGCGACAAATGTGTCACGGCTTGGCGACACCGCGCCACGACGCCCGGTGACGGTACATCAGCTGTTTGAATAATGAAAAGAAATGGAATACTGTTTCTCCTTTTTTTCTCTCTCGAAGATAACTGCGAAATCAGGGTTTTCCGTAGATTTACCCATAACGAAAAATTGTAAAAAATTCTAAACTACTATAAACTTCTGTAGGAAATTTTCCTACATCCATTTCTGTAAATTTTATATTTTAATTAATTTTTCTTGTAACAAAAATTTTGCAACGAATGTCGAGATCGTCTTTCAATAGCTTCAAATCAATCTGATAGCCCTCTAAGCCAAACATTGTTCATCACCCTCCCCTTTCCGGAGGGTCACCTCTTCTCTGATCTGTCTAACTCTTTCTCGACTCGAGGTGCACGTTAGTGAGTAGCATCTCGTCGAGCCCTCTGTCCATTTCACTTTCCTCTTTTCTCTTCTTCTGTGCTGAGGTGCACGTTAGTGAGTAGCATCTCGCCCAGCTTCACTCCTCCTCTTCTCTTACATGTATCCTGCAATTTTAAGCCTTGAGGTGCACGTTAGTGAGTGGCATTTCGGCTAAATTATTATTATCCTCATTTTGAGTGTAGGTTGAGTAGGATCCTCACAAATTTAGCTAATAAAAGGACATTCTTTTTGTAAATTTGAGACACGAGATTTTTTATCATTCTTCCCCTTTTCCAAACTTTTTTTTTTAAATTGGCGCCCGAATCCGGGATGCCGGCGAGCACATTCCGGCAACTACAGTAACGTTGGCTTATCTTATACCAGAGGACGTATGTGCCTCTGAAGAAACGGGATTTGCCTCGTTACAGGGGGGGGGCGGGGTGAAGTACTGAAAAGTACCTCAAAAAGTTTCCCCCTCGATATGAGGAAGGACGCCACAAACCGCCAATCGATATGATAATTAGAACTAAAGTTATGGCCAGTGGTGCGTAACTTTTGAATAACTCTGTGTATGATCTGTTTTCCCAGATCAGCATTGTAAGATAGCTTTTTGTGTATAGGTAAGTTCATCTATTTTACGATATTTTCCATTTAACTTAAAGTGCACAACGTAAAAAGTATCATTAAGTCCTGCACTTCCTCGAAAGGACTTATTCCTCAGCTTGATGCAATCTAGCACCACATTTTTACCAATTTTCTTCAACAGCCTCACATTGATAATTTTCCTTTGAATTGCCAGTAGAGATATTTATACAGTGTATATTAATAACTTCTTTTTCGTTGTATATACTTAAGATAATTAAATATAAAATTTGTTAATTTGGAATAATGGTGGTTGTCCCTCTTTCATTTTGTAGTTCCCGACATGAAAGAGCGTAACTGCATGCGAACGTTGTAAAAACTATAGCAAATATTAATTTTACTGATGAGAGGTTTGGCGTTTCTGGATGATTTTTCCCGTGATTGCACGCAAAAAGAAGCTACATTTATAAATGAAATTGCACTTGAGCATATCCTTGGATAAACTGAATTGTTTTTGTAGATATTGCAACCAACTGTTTTGCAATGGAGTTGCAGAAAACAAGTTGGAGTGCCTTAGTGTGGGAGGCGACGAATTCAGTGGCGTGGCGTGCTTTGCGATTTATCGATTGAGCTGCCTGTTGAACCTATGAAAAATGATCGATAAACAGGATGTTCGCAACGAACACCTTAATAATCGATTCTTTGCCATAGCTTCAAATGATTAATATAGATAACAGATAATTCACACCTTGCCACTGGACGGATTGGCATCATTTACTTGATTCTGGTCGGCTTAGGGAAGTTACTGTCCTCATTTGCCAGCTTCATTCACTTAAATGCATTTAAATCAAAATATTATGTATCCAAGACAACATTATGTATTTGTCACCGGGACGTATGTGGAGTTCAGGACTGACATTATATAACCCTGGATAGACCATCAAATTCCGAACCAATGGGCTTGTTGCAAGGTGCGGGGATTTGCAAATTGATGCCTGATTCTTATGGCAAATTTCACGAAAAGAACGATGGCGCTACTAAAAAACCTTGAAATGACCTCTCAAACTCAAAAAAAGCTGTTTTTGGAACCGATCCATTCAAAACGGTCGTTTTTCAACCGCCATACTTGTGATTGGTGGAGCCTATATATTCTGTGCTTGTGACGTGAAATGGTTCGACAGCCATATGGTTTCTTCATCACTTACAATGTATTTTCCCGTAAGGAAATGACAGCCGCTTTTCAAATGCAAATATCGAGTCAATCGATAATTTTTTGTTCAAAATGGAAATCAGAAATGGATTCCTCGTACGTTTAAATGGTTAAAACCTTCATTAGATAAATAAGAACCAACGGGATAAACCCTATTTTTAAGGAAGACTGTCGTAGTCAATGGGGATTGTTTACATCTGCTTAGTGATAACAGACATGGACATTAGCTCAATATTTGGCCATTTTCATGAGTTTTTACTTTTTTGTCACTATTTGGAGGTAAGTTTATTTTGTAAATCAATTGTTTAGTGCCTTAGGATCATGTTAAAAGCTGTAAAGGTATAGGTACTTTGTTACTTATTAATTCAGAACACACTCCGGCAGTCCAACGCTCAAACCATGGATGTTCCTCAATGCGTGTAAATCATTCTTAACTCTTCAACAAACACCTCAATATCATTCAGAACGTTCCCACGTTTTATAAACGTATGTTATTTTAAAATCCCGTGTGTTTTAAATGTAACACTATACAGAAACATTTGAATCAGCTATTACAGAAAGGGCACAATCGACATTTTTTTCGAAATTGAGTTTTTTGCGGTTTTCGCATTAGTGTATGTAGACACATCCTGTAGTGCAGACAGGGCACTATATTCGCATTTTTTATGTGTTATTGACAGGGGTTAAGTTCCTCACGTAGAGCAGAAAGGGCACTGTTGCAGCAATATAGTGCCGTTTCTGCAGTACATGCCCACTGGGTGCGCGCGCATCGGCAGCGGCAACTCGTCGTTTGTTTTGTTTTGATACGATTGAGACGTTAGTTTTGCGTTTCGAAACGACAGTGATCACGCTACACGCTTCACTCACGCTGAAAATGAAAGGAGTGAGAATTGAACCTTGAG
Source organism: Bemisia tabaci (assembly GCF_918797505.1). Classification (NCBI taxonomy): domain Eukaryota; kingdom Metazoa; phylum Arthropoda; class Insecta; order Hemiptera; family Aleyrodidae; genus Bemisia; species Bemisia tabaci. The sequence goes on from NC_092795.1 coordinate 14,161,520, forward strand.
TGTAGGAAGTGAGAGGAGCCCTTAACAGGTTGGATGAGGAAGTAGGTAGAAGATTACTACGCTATTGAACTTCAAAGGATACATTTTTTTTTTTTTAAATTTCTTGACTTGAAATAAGCCAGAAATATTTTTAGAATTTACAGAGCTGTGGGCAAACCACATGGTGAAAGTTCGAAATCGCATACCATCAATTGCGACATTGCCAATTTTATTTCGTCTTCTTTTTTTTGTTCTTAAGTATTCTCTATTGAAATTTTGTGTAAATTTTATTCACACCATCAAGATTGTTTTCTGAAAATTTCATGGGGAAATCTCTATTAGTTCTCTTTAAAAAAGTAGTATAAAAAGAGAGCAGAAATTTTTAAACGTAGCAATGGAGATATACAATTTCCAACTTTCGCTATAGACATGCATCATTGCCATACATTTGAGATGAAAAACAAGGGCTAAAATAATTTTCTGGCTTCATTCTATCACTCTTTATGGCTCCTTCCCCCATGTATTACAGAAAGGGCACTAATGCTCTTCCTTCAAGTGTCATTATTTACAATCCAGAAAGAGTATCATGTAAAATTTTTTATGGAAATTGTCAGTCTACTTGGGGGACAAAAGAAAACCTCGAAAAATTTTTTTCCAAAAGCTTATAGTTTACTCAAATCAGTTTTTTGCATTTTCTGAACAGTTAACATTTCTGCAATAGTGCCCTTTCTGCAATATGTGATTCATTTATCGATAAAGTCTGGTAACCGAAGAAGGATCCCTGGATCCTACGTCTACTTTCCTTGCCTCCAGCTAAAACATACCGGTCTCCTCATCTCATCAGTATTGTCAAAGGTAAGTTTTTTTCATCATCAATGATTGATACTATCATTTTGGTGTCTTCAGTGAAGCATTAAAGGGTGAAATAGTAAGAAATAACAATTGACTCGCTACATCCCGGTTTGAGCGTTGGACTGCCGGAGTGTGCTCTGAATTAATAAGTAACAAAGTATACCTTTACAGCTTTTAACATGATCCTAAGGCACTAAACAATTGATTTACAAAATAAGTACATGTCATTTTCAGTAACCTTGTCATCTATTGAGGTAGATCTACCCGTCATCTATGCTAACGTTCACGCATTGTTTACATGCAGTAAATATTCTGATGTTCGGATGAGGCTTGTAATGAACTACGGTAAAATTTTTACAGTTTTTAGAAATCGGAGGACGCATGTTTGCATTGGAAACAATTTTAAAAAATTCCGCGATAAGTGTGTGCATCGTCTTTTACTTGCAATTTTGAAGGGCAAGATCGAATGAAACGTCTAGCTCTTCCTATATCATAGATCGGCGGTGATACTACCAGACCACGTATTTCGTTTGCTGTATGTAAAAATCTCCGCTGCCTCTTAATTTTTTTAAAGGAGAGTAAGTCAATATCAGTTCTTGAAAATTTGACTGAGTTTTCTCAGCACAAAGAAGAAAAAACATGAAAGTTTTCTAGAGTTAACATTTAGTAGTGTTCATTTTCAAAAATAAAGTATGACAGAACGTCTACAACGTTGCAAACTGAGATACGGGGTCTGGTAGTTTCACCCTTGATATGCTCCTACGGGATGGATTCACAGTGACGTTGGTTTATGCACGGAAGGGATAAATAATTAGCCTATTGTAAGTCTAAAACCATCTTGTAAGGCAACCATCACAGAGATTAAAACATTGAAATCCGATTAAAACATTGAAATCCGATTAAAACTAACTGAACATCTCCTACAGTTCCGCTCCACTTCGGAAATACGAAATTTGCGAAGGAACATTTGTAAATGCTTGATAATTCAGTGAGAACGCTCTAAAAATGTGTGCAATATTTTTATCTGTTTTAGTCGCAATGATGTTCGCCGAACTTGCTTCTCGACGAGGAAGTTTTGGACACACTATAATCTAACACCATGGGCCTCAAACTTCTTTTTATCCAAATACAATGAAACATTGCCGTTTCCACGAACCCATCGTAAATCTCCTTCAGGGATACTTCCCACAGCAATCCCAACAATTTTTTCCTTTAAGTAACAATATTAGTGTCCACGTGTAAAAGACAGAGACACCATTATCTACTTTATTTATTTATTATTTACTTTATTACTTTCTTCATTATTTACTTTTCTTTGTCCGTTGTAATTTCTCATGACAATAAGAATGAATAAATCAATAAAAATACAGGAAAAAGGATGAAAACTTTAAAACAAATTTAAAAAATGTTAGACACAAGAGAAAAATAAAAATAAAAACTTCTATACAAAAAAAATAAAGATTTAAAAAATTATGCTTAAAAGAAAATAAAACAAACTAAAGAAATTAAAGAAGAATGAGAAAAAGCATAAATAAAGGTTGAAAATGTTAAAAACACATGAAAAAAATTACAAAAAAACAAAAGAAACTGTAAAAAAACAAATTTTATTTTTAAATAGGACAACAGAAAAATAAAAAAAACAGACAGTAAAAGTAAAAAAGGTCCCCCATACATTTTTTTTTAAATAAACGTAAATATAATGAAGCCTCGAATGAAAACGTCAAAACTGATACTCAGTTTTGAAAGTTAAGTTGCGCTTGAGAAACATTACCTACTTTCGAAACAAAAATGTTAGTAGTAAAGTGAAGACAACGACCAGGCTCGAGTTGTTTAACGGAAAGGGGACCTTTCAGCACTTCAATAACGACTAGTATGTTTTCCTTTTCATAATGTTTTTTTAATAGGTTTTACAGCAAATATAGAAATTATAAACGAGAATTTGGTCCTACAATTGAATACAACTCGTTCGGCAAGACAAATATATTTTATAAAGAGCTAAAACATGCAAGAAAAACAAAATTGAAATTGAACAGATTTGACAAAATATAAACTCGACACTTTTACCGAACATTCTGAACCGATGAAATTCGACCACACTCTTGCATAACTTTAAAAACTTGAAAGTGACTAATTTTGGGAAATTTCTCTAACATCTCATTTTATTACCTCCTTATATTTATCTGCAAGTAGTGGCTATACTACTGTCATTAAGTTCTGTAACAATATAATTTTTGGCGGTAGAAAATTTTACGAGTAATTTAATATGGCTCGCAATACGGCGTGGAGCTTTGGACATGGTTGCCTCCATTCGCAGTCAGAGAGATTGAAACAGTGTGCTCTTATTCCGTGAATGAATATCAGAACTGTACTACACACGTGACCTTATCAAATCATTAAGATGCCGAATCAAATATTGTAGAGATTTATGAATTATGATCCCATTTCTTCTTCCCCAAAACTGAGTCACCAAGTAGTTTGAAGCGGATAACTCTACAACTTTAGATGAAGAAGCCAAAGATTACGAGTGCAATACGACTGCTTATATGTTGTCCTTATGAAACCATGACCAAAGACCTAAATTCCTAGTATAACATTAATTTTTCCAAGTTATTTTCAAGCATCGTTCGAAATTCTTTTAATTCCAATAATTCATCATTCGTAATTAATATTTTCTATCACTGAGTATTACATTTCTGTCAAGGATAACATTAAGTATCGGACACATTTTTTGTGGGTTTTCCAATATATGTATTTAGTCTTACTGTCACAGGCACTGCATTACTTGCAACTTTCTTTTACTCAAACTTCTAAATTTTACATTGAAATTCTGCATACTCATTAAGGATGGCTGGATCTAGTCCACTTCTCAACTTTTCGTCTTTATCTTCCAGCCATCACCTATAAATTTAATGACTAGACTTGTAACTGATAACGCCACTGATTATAGCCAGCCAATAGCGTATAGACTTGCTGCCTCGCCACTCGTGACGTCATCAAGTCTATAAAATCTTGTGCTGCCTGTTTCTCTTGGTCCTTTTACCATCTGACCCGTACTAGTACGTTGTGCCACTCTCGCCCTTATAGCACATCCCTGTGTGACTATTCTAACTTTCATAAATCTGTACTTCTCTTCAAATTCGATCTAATATAATCTCTCTTTCATTCAACCAATTCGTTCAATTCTTGCTCTCCTACAACTCCGTTATTTCTGAGTTTCCATTGGGCAGCCCTGCGGACAGTGTTCGAGTGATAACAAGTGACTCCTCAGTTTCCAACGCTTTAATTCCTACCGCGTAGAACATGGAACTCGCGATCTTTCAAGTTATTTTCTCTCCTCTCGTTTCTCTTCCCTCGTTCCTCGGGGGATAAAGTAATCGAAGGACAAGGGCACCGCGAAAGGACGTAACTTTCCGTCAAGATGAGCCCTCTCAGCCGAACAACCTAACGCTTTTCAGGGCTCACGCAACCGCGAAGTCGGGCCCCGGCAACTGCGCGTCGAAGCTTTCGGACCTACGTTCCTTCTCTCTCCGCGAAAGTAGTGTTTTTCACTAACCTAACTGTTTGAACTTTGTTATGAAAGTGATCTGAAAGAAGTGCGCGATAGTGTGGACTTCCTTGACAGTGTTTTCATTAACTTTTCGTCCCCTTAAGGGACGAAAACTCGGATTTTCTTGTGATGTTTGCAATGTTATATAACTCTAACTATGTGAAGTGATGGCCAGAATGAGAGAGTGTGTGTGAAATAGATGCCAGATCTAGTTAAACTCACGCGAATTTTTCTCTCTTGCGCATGCGCATTAAGAGAGAGATTTGGCATCACTGCAGACTATTCTAACCGATATCTTGCAATCAGACCAATAAAATCCCTTGTACTATCGAGCACACATTAAAAAAAGAGACAACCCCTTTTGCCCATTATGCAACACTCAATCCATCGACAATGCAGAACACACCTTCTATCATTGCAATACATTTCAACCCTGTCGCGGCCCCAGCCAGAGAGAGAACTCGGAGGACCAGGCCAATCTACCGAAGGGATTGTGGGCGCTCTCAGAGTCGCGATGACGTCATAAGACAGTCGGTGCGGGTTTCATCAGCGAGCGCCCGGGAGAAAAGAGAGAGAGAATGGGAGTATCTGGTGTACTCAAACGTGCAAGAGAGAGAAGAGAGCATCCACATTTGGCGTGCTCAACAAGAGAGAGAAAGAAAAGGGAGCATCCACATTTGGCGTGCTCGAAAAGAGAGAGAAAGAAAAGGGAGCATCCACATTTGGCGTGCTCAAAAAGAGAGAGAAAGAAAAGGGAGCATCCACATTTGGCGTGCTCAAAAAGAGAGAGAAAGAAAAGGGAGCATCCACATTTGGCGTGCTCTAGAGTGAGAGAGAGCAAGAGGAGAGCATCCACATTTGGCGTGCTCTAGAGTGAGTCAGAGAAAGAGATGAACATCCACAATTGGCGTGTTCGAGAGAGAGAGAGTGAGAGAGATGAGCATCCAATCAGGCGTGCTCGAGAGAGAGAGAGTGAGAGAGATGAGCATCCAATCAGGCGTGCTCGAGAGGGAGAGAGAGTGAGAGAGATGAGCATCCAATCAGGCGTGCTCGAGAGAGAGAGAGAGTGAGAGAAATGAGCATCCAATCAGGCGTGCTCGAGAGGGAGAGAGAGTGTAGCAAAACTGCAGAGAGACAGTAAGTACTAGCGTGAAGTCTATGAGACAGAGCGTGGCAGAGTGCCGTGTAGTCCAAGGGACTGAGAGTGGCAGAGTGGCGATGACCAACTGATGTGGCCGAGTATATATAAGAGTGGTTGCATAACCGCTGAGATGATGGAAAATTCCGTTACATAACGCACTTATGTAACGAAGGTGGCCGACACGTGGAGGCGCACGTGCCGAGAATCGATGGAAAGTTCCGTTGCATAACCGCTTATGCAACTTTCGTGGACCGCACGTGGCCCAGCACGTGCCGCATGCGCCGTCCTTGACGCGGTGCGAGAAAAAATCATACAAGAAAAAATGCTATGAAAACGATACGAAAAATCAGGGTTTTTCACACCCAAAAGAACTAACTGCTAGTTCACAGAACGAAAAAGGGGCCTCGCCCCGACAAACCCCTTAGATTACAACTACAAAATCAACTGAAAGAACCTTTAACACCAGAGAATGCCGTATATCTGATGACATTATCAAAAAGCAAATGGAAAATCATACAAGACTTTGAAACCACCATCCTAAAACAGAAACAGCAAGCCCTCAATAAAACCGAAGATATAACAGGACCAAACCTCGATGCGACCCAACCCTCCTCCCTCGACGACAAGTCAATAGACAATTCCGAGGAAAACGAAGAAGATTACTTATAAACATATAGAAGACTGAGGATCTTCAAATGTAAGTTGATCTCTGCTCCTGAGTTGATATTGTTGTGCGCCCAACATACCTAACATACCTTACATCTACGAGGGGCGTTCAATAAGTAAGTATCCCCCCCCCCCCTCTAAAATCCATAAAAATAGACCAATTTTAAAAAACTTGGGCTCAAAATCTTCCTTAGGATATTTTGAGTTCAACAAAACAAACCGCAACAAAATCGGACCATGTGCGGCCGAACGCGAGCCGTTTGAACGCGCCGAGGTGCTCGACGCTCCCGCCGAATCTGCGAGGATTTGAAGTCCGCTACAGGAGAAGAGCTTCTCTGCCAAAGCCTCAGTCGTTCATCACTGACGAAAAATCAAAGACATTTTTGTAGAATAAGGGGCTTACCTCACTTCTCCACATAACCAGCTCGATCCAAGCAAGTCTGATACTGAGACTAAGACTAAGAGAACAGCTTTTGGATGCCTCGTGCGTGGAAGTCTTTCAGCTGACCGCGGATGAAAGAGTGGACGGCTTGTTTGACCTCTTCCACTGATTCAAAATTAACTCCTCCGAGTTCAGATTTCAGATACGATAGTAAATGGCAAACCAGACCACCATTTATTCCCGTTCCTGAAATCTGAACTTGGAGGAGTTAATTTTGAATCAGTGGAAGAGGTCAAACAAGCCGTCCACTCTTTCATCCGCAGTCAGCTGAAAGACTTCCACGCACGAGGCATCCAAAAGCTGTTCTCTTAGTCTTAGTCTCAGTATCAGACTTGCTTGGATCGAGCTGGTTATGTGGAGAAGTGAGGTAAGCCCCTTATTCTACAAAAATGTCTTTGATTTTTCGTCAGTGATGAACGACTGAGGCTTTGGCAGAGAAGCTCTTCTCCTGTAGCGGACTTCAAATCCTCGCAGATTCGGCGGGAGCGTCGAGCACCTCGGCGCGTTCAAACGGCTCGCGTTCGGCCGCACATGGTCCGATTTTGTTGCGGTTTGTTTTGTTGAACTCAAAATATCCTAAGGAAGATTTTGAGCCCAAGTTTTTTAAAATTGGTCCATTCTTATGGATTTTAGAGGGGGGGGGATACTTACTTATTGAACGCCCCTCGTATCTCTTACGACTATTCTCAGTCATATCACCTGATACAGTTCGTATCCGGTTCATGTCCGGTCTGACGACACTTCGCGGCCCAGCCTAATGACCGCCATGAGCCGGGTCCGGCTACCTATTTGCAGATGGTTACCTCATCTTCATTTTCTCCCAAACACCTAGGCCCATAAGCTCATTAGATCGATCGATTTAAAAGAGATTGTTCTAGCATTAGCGATTACTCCTGTGTTACCCCGCGACCACGAGTCAAGGCGCTATTCTTGGTTCTTCCGTTCTGTCATTATTGTGCATTGTTTGATTCACGTTCAATATATATTTTTATTTATTCATAGACATCCATCTTTCGTGTTGGACCTTTTTTTCTCTCTTGTTTTGGGACACTAGCATAGTCTAGATCCCAACAATATTTTTAGGACTTAAGGATCTTAAATCACGAATTCATTTTCGCACGAGATTTGAGATGACCACCTATTTCAACTACCCTCCCGCTGAATTGCAAGAGGAGCTAGCATAGTCTAGATCCCAACACTGGCGCAGTCGACCTAGAAACGCATTTTTTTTACGTGCTAAACCACTCCGCGACTTGCAATCCGTTGTTTTTGGAGCTGTTCCTGGGGCTTGCCGTCATATCATCAAATCCAAAAGGTGTGTGCAGTGTATTTTACCCTATCTTATAATTTGATCAATTTTTTTGTTTCTTGCCGTATTCAATTTTCCCCACCCAAAATGGCTCGCCCTACCGGTAAAATTACAGATTTGAAATTTTTGCGTAACTTACTCGGTGAGTTTAATGGTAATGCAAGTGAATATTATGACTTTGTAGTAAACTGTGATAATGCCGAACTGATTGCCGACGAATCAGTCCCCTTATTAACTATTATTTATTCTAGACTGAGCAGTTCAGTTAAGTCGTGTATAAGAGGTAAAAGTTTAAACTCATGGAAAGAATTGAAACAGGCTCTCGACGTCTTTTACTTGGATAGGAAAAGCTATGTCCAATTAATGGAAGAGATGAACAATTTGAGACAAAAAACAAACGAATCAGTGATCGATTTTTATAACCGAATTAATTCTACTAAAACTCGTATTTTAGCTACTTTAGAATCATCAGAAAATTCAAACACTACCGGGAAAATAGAAATTATCGAAGAATTAGCGCTTAGCCGTTTTATTTATCACTCAGTTCCAGAGATTTCACGATTTCTTAGATGTCAAACGCTCAAAAATTTGCTCCAAGCACTTAATAAGGCAGAGGAGGAAGAACAATTTTTAAAATCAAGTGCTCAAAGAGCGGCGTCTAATAAATGGTGTGATCTTTGTAAAATGAAAAATCACGATACCTCAGAGTGCGGGAAAAATAAATTTTCTAAAGGAAATATTTATTTTAACTCTGAAGTATATTCTAGTAATAATCGTAATCAAAGTCAATTTAATAACAATTTTAATCCATCTCAAAATGCTGCACATCAATTTAAGCCAAACAGTAACCCTTTTCAAAGAAGTAATTTCAGTCAGAACTTTCAACAACAATCGAATCCGAATACTAGCTTTTATCATAATCCTAATTATAATCCTAATTATCAAAATCCTAATTATAATACTAATTTTCAAAATCATCTTAATCCTAACTTTTCATACCAAGGTCAAAATCCTAATTTTAATTATCAAAACTACAATCCTAACTTATTTCAAAATCAGAATCATCCTAATCAATTTCAATCTAATTTTGTGAATCAAGTCCCAAAGAAAGTATGTACGTATTGCGGGATGCATAATCACGTTATCGACACGTGCAGGAAGTTGCAAAAACAGCAGCAAAGGCCCACTAACTTTAATCATAATTCTAATGCCGCCCCAAATTACAATGCTAATTATAACCAGTATGATAAGCAGCAAAAATATTGCAATATTCACAATAGTCACGGTAGTCATAATACTGAAGAATGTTTCTTGAAAAATCAATTTAGAGGACAAAATTCGAATCAAGTTGGTTCGAACGTTCGCGTTTGCTCGGAGCAGCAGCAGCCTTTAAACTGATGAGACCCTTCTGTCCACGTCAGTCTGAAGGGTTCCCGAACTTGGCAAACTATGCCCGAAATTTTAATCAATCTAACGAATCTCCAAATAGTTTTAAGTTAGTATCTAGTGCTCAAATTTCAAATAATATAAAAGATAATTCTGATTTTGATTTGAATACGTGTCAACGGACCCCTGAACAATTGGTCGAATCTCATGATACGCTCAGGGTTGATCCACTTTTGAATGACAGTCAAGACCCAAGTCCGGCACTCATTCAAAATTCGAGTTCAATGATTAATCAAAATACTGAGGATCTTAAATTAAATTCTCAGGTTGATTTACGTGTCGAACCCTCTGACACGAGACATATTGCTATTTTTAACTCTTGTCAGAAATTGTTTGAGGAAATTAATTCTACGGCCGATTCTGTAACGCAGGATCCACAAAATATTAATCAAATTTTAAAAAATAAATCAAATTCAACGTTAGAATTAAGTTCAAATTTGCCTGATCAACATACTATTGAAACTAGTGCGAAATCAGACCGCGATCTTGTTAATCCTGATTTTAGTTTAAAAAATTCTGATGATCTAAACTTAAATGAAGTTAAAAATCCAAATATAAACTTTGATCATTCTATATCTAGCATTTCTAAGCCTCGCGTGTGTAAGCCTAGTAATAATTCTAGCACCCACGGGTTGGGGGCGTTACCTAGTGGGCGCGTCAGCAGGTGGCGGATAGCTGGATTCCCTATGTAGGTAGTGCCGTCGTGTAATACTTGTGTAGGGTAGCCTTGAATATACTGAATAAAAGGTCGCGGACCAAACGCTCCAAGCCCCAAATACCCAGCGTGTAAAGCGACCCGTGCGTTGGGAGTATGGCACCAGGGGCAAATGGTGCCTTAACGGAGCCCTGGGATACCGGGCGACCTCCCAGCGTATGTAGCCTTACCCTGGTAAGAGGCTCTGCTAGGGTGGACCACACCACTTCCTCACATCTCGTGGGACTCATATGGATAACATTCACTCTGAAACACCACAAAACCAGAACATCTCAGGGGAGAGTCGACCAGACTCAGACCTAGAGATGGTACTTCAGGGGAATGAGGAGAAGCAACACACTGCTACATCCTCAGAACTCTGCACAGGCGGGGGGCACGAAAATGCCGCACTGCAAGAATCCGAGGTGATGGAAGTCTCCTCTGAGACGGAGGAGAGGCTTTTGGGAGAACCGAAAGACTCAGCAACCTCAGAGGAAACTACCGGGGTGGCGGAAGCCAGAACCGGAGAGACCGAGCCAAAGGACAAAACGAAAAAGAGGAAACTTTCTGGAGCCCAAATCAAAAAGCGAAGAAGGGAAAGAAAACTGAGGGAGGAGCAGGAGAAGGCAGCGGAGGGGAAGTCAGCAATGACAACCAACCCGCAGACTTCAGCCGGCACCCCCACAGCTACCACCGGGGAGCAGGAAAAGGGAAAACCCCCCTCTAAACCTGCAAACTCGAATAAGAAATCTGGAGCGGCAAAGCGGAAACAGAAAAAAGCTGGTTCCTCGCAGCCGCAAACAGATAGGTTAAGGGAGCTGCAGCTGAAAGGCCAAACCTCCAAGAGAGGGAGATCGGACAGCAGCACACCGGACTCCGCCAAGAACACTGTGCCAAACAAACGCTGGAAAGACCAACCAGGACCTTCGTTCTCTGGCGTAGTCACCAGCATTAAAATGGCAGTGGTACCGAAGGACTATCCAAAGAGCAGGCTCAGCGAAAAAGAAATGGAGCTGGTACAGCAGGCTCTTCTAGCAAGGATAGAACCAGACTCAGAAAGTAAGCCACAATTTCAGGGAACCAAATTCGAGCAGGGAGCACTGATGCTGTACTGCAGAAACTTGGTTACCAAAATTTGGCTGCAGGATAAGACGGCTACTCTGGTACCCTGGGAAGGGGCAGAGCTGAAGGCGGTCCTTGCAAAGGACCTCATCGTAAGCTGCAGGGTCATCTTCGAAGCACCAGCAGAGTTGAAGAAGGCAAAGCCGTCCGAGATCTTGGAAAAGATCGAGGGACAGAACGGTGGACTTCTTACCAAAGACTGGAAAGTTATACACTCAAAGGAGACCACGAAAGGTCAAACTTTGGTGTGCGTAGTGGACATGGCTTCGTTGGCAGTCCTGGAGGCGAGGAAGATGGTTATCTACATCGGATTCAACTCAGTGAGGCTAACGAACTTGGACAAAAAGAAAGCAGGGAATGAAGATCGTGCAGATCAATCTGCATAAAAGCAAGGCTGCGACAGCAAACCTTGTGAAAAACTTCCTCACTAAGAAACTGGACATTGCACTCATCCAGGAACCCTGGACCATCAAAGGGAAACCTGCAGGATTCGGTGGGGCTGGCGCTGACTTAGTCTATGACTTGTCAGGGGAAAACAGACCCAGAACCTGCATATTAGTGAGGAAGGGAATAAACTCTATGCCGCTAAGAAACCTCATAACTGCAGATCTAACAGCGGTGAAGGTGAATGTAAAAAGAGAAGGGGAGGACAGGGCGAGGGAGTTTATACTTGCATCGTCCTACCTCCCCTACGAATTAGAACCACCAACAGCGGAACTTCAGAGGCTGGTAGACTATGCAACGAGAGGGAGGAGCAGACTGATCGTAGGAACAGACGCAAACTCCCACCACGTCGCATGGGGCAGCACAGACACAAATGGTAGAGGTAACCAACTACTTGAATTTATAAGCAGCTTTAATTTAAATGTTTTGAATTTAGGTAACGAACCAACCTTTGTGACTAGAAACAGGAGTGAGGTCATAGACATCACAATTGCATCTAGCAACGCAGAGGATTGGGTAAAAGACTGGAGGGTGGCTAAGGAGCTGGTCTCCTTGTCAGACCACCGGTATATCACCTTCAAGCTGAATGTAGAGGCCAAAAGCACATACTTCTACAGGAATCCTAGACGTACTGACTGGGACCTTTATCGAAAAGAGCTCATCAGGAGACTAGGAGAAGTAGAATTGAGGTACGGCAACATTCAGGAGCTAAATGCAGCAGCCCTCGCCTTAGAGGGGGTCATCACATCAGCATATCACAACAGCTGTCCAGAGATCAAGAGAAGGGAACCAACACTGGAATGGTGGAGCCCTAAATTGGGCGAACTAAGACAGGAAACGAGGAAACTCTGGAATAAAGCGAGAAGAGATGGAAGTTGGGACGAATACTACACATCACTAAACGCTTACAACAGAGAGTTAAGAAGGGCGAAAAAAGAGTCCTGGCGGAAGTTCTGCGAAGAGATAGATACATACTCAGACGGAGCTAAACTCATGAGACTCTTAGCAAAAGACCCAGCGTTTAAAGGAGGCAACCTTATGAAACCAGATGGATCGCTAACGGAGACGGAGGCGGAAACACTGGAGGTGCTCCTGCAAACACACTTCCCCGAATGCGAACCGTTACAGGACGAAAACTCGAATGAGGCCAGGGGGACCCAGACCTTCGTAAGGAGGACGGGCAGACTGGACTGGCACGAGGCGAGGGAAACTGTCACGGTCAACAGACTAAAGTGGGCGGTGAAATCTTTCAAACCATACAAGGCACCTGGACCTGACGGAATACTGCCAGCACTATTACAACAGGGAGCTGAAATATTGCAACCTGCGCTTATCAGGATCCTAAGAGCCAGCCTTGCATTTGGTTACATACCTCAAGGGTGGAGGGAGGTCAGAGTGGTCTTTCTGCCCAAGCATGGCCGGAAGAACTTCGACCAGGCCAAGGCATATAGGCCTATCTGTCTTTCTTCATTCATAACTAAAACACTGGAAAGGCTAGTTGACAGAAGGATGTGTGAGGGGCTACTGAGGGTAGCACCATTGCACAGCCACCAACATGCCTACCAGATTGGGAAGTCCACGGAGACAGCACTGAATTCCCTTGTTGAGCAAATCGAACGAGCTATGAAGAGCAAGGAAGTAGCATTAGCTGTTTTTCTCGACATCGAAGGAGCGTTCGACAACACATCCATTGATGCGATATTAAACTCTGCCAGGACAAAAGGGCTGAACAACACCACATACAGATGGGTAGAGGCCCTCCTTAGAGGTCGTCATGTAAATGCAGACTTGTTCGGAGAATCGAGAAGGGTTCGCGCAACCAGGGGCTGCCCACAAGGGGGAGTCATCTCTCCCAAATTGTGGAACCTGGTAGCAGATGAACTTCTGGTTCGTCTAAATGAGGCTGGATACTATGCGCAAGCATATGCAGATGACTTCGTTATACTGATAAGAGGAAAACACTGCAACGACCTCTCAGACCTAATGAGCGGAGCTCTCAGGATCGTGGAGGAGTGGTGCAGAGATAAGAACCTCAGGGTGAATCCTACGAAGACGACATTGGTCCCATTCACAAGGAAATACAACCTAGGTAACATCCAAGCTCCAAGCATTTTTGGAAGTGAAATTAAGGTGGCTGACACAGTCAAATATCTAGGTGTCTACCTAGATAAAAGAATGAACTGGAACCAGCACCTAGAGCACATCATAAACCGAGCAAAAAGGGCCATGAATTTGGCCAGAAGGTCGGTTGGCAAGAGGTGGGGGCTGAAACCGGCGATAACCAAATGGGTCTATACGTCGATAGTAAGACCCATCATAACATATGCAGCATGCATATGGTGGGAAAAAACGGAGCAAAAGGGAGCTCGGAATAAGCTGGACTCGCTGCAAAGACTGGCATGCTTGTACACGACAGGAGCAGTGAGAACAACTCCAACAGCGGCAATGGAGGTGATGCTAGGCCTGCCACCCCTGCACCTAGCAGTGAAGGGGGAGGCAGTAGCAGGAGCCTTTAGGCTGAAAACCAACAGCTTAGATGGCAAACTGCGGCCAAGACACCAGTCACTCTGTGAGAGTCCAAGCTTCCCTCCGGCTTTACACATGGTCTCTGATCAAATGAAAACAACGTACAACTTCGACATTCCATACAGGCTCCGCATCAGCGAAGGCGAGGGGAACCAGAAAATGGTAGACGATGCCCTGGCTGCCTCGGAAGTTAGCTACTTCACTGACGGATCTAAGTCAGGAGATAAGACAGGAGCAGCGGTGTACGGAAACAAAAACTGCAAACTGAAGGCGAGTCTCGGCAGGAGCACCACGGTGAACCAGGCGGAGCTATACGCCATAATGATGGCAGCGAATAACGCTATAGACAAAGGCTGGAGAGACAAAAGGATCACCTTTTTCTCGGACAGCCAAGCAACTCTAAAAGCGGTATCAAACTTCAAGGTCAATTCAAAATTGACCATGGAGGGCATACAGAGGCTCACAAGACTGGCCAACGACAACCACGTCACATTGGTGTGGGTTCGTGGGCACACAGGTGTGAGGGGGAACGAAACTGCTGACCGCTTAGCTAAGGAGGCATCAGAGGAAAATTACATCGGACCAGAACCAGTGTTTGGACTGACCAAAAAAGGATTCAGAACAACAGTGAGGGACTGGGTGATGGAAGAGGCGAACAAAGAGTGGCAGAATGCCGAAGGCATGAGACATTCCAAGCAAATGCTGGAAGGCTACTCAAGGAAAATGACTGCAAACCTGTTGCATCGTAGCAGGGAGCAGCTAGGTATACTGTCGGGATTACTGACAGGACACAATCTCCTGCGGAAACACATGCACAGGATGGGTATCTTCAAGGATGAACCAAAGTGTAGGCTGTGTGAGGTAGAAGAGGAAACTGCAGAGCATATCATCTTCGACTGTGAAGCTCTGGAAAAGAAAAGACAGGACATCCGAGGAGATAACTCCTGGGATGACTGTCTAGCACCTGAGTTAGTTGCGGGCACTCTCCTCCAACTTGTTGAAGGGGAGGGCTTCTGGGACTAACCAGGAACCAACAACTGGGCACAATAGATCGAGAGGTCGCAGTGCATGGGGCAACCCACCAGAAAAAGGAAAAAAAAAAAAAAAAAAAAAAAATAATTCTAGCAGCTGTAAGACTGGCGTTTATAAGACTATAGTGATGAAGAGACTGAAGTTGCAAAATGTATTTTTAATCCAGTTTTAAGCAAAGATCTTACCATGAAAATTGAAGAAAATAAAAATTTAGATAGTAAGTCACAAATTGATACAACGAAAAATCGAATTAAAACCGAAAATTCAAATCATAATTTAAGTCAATTTGGTATTCAAAATTCTAGCTTAGGTTCCCTTCATACAGATTTAAGTTCCTCTGAAGAATCAAATTTGCATACTGAAAATTCTATTAGCAGTCCCGATTCGCATGACATACAAATCAGTTTTGGGGCAGATTCTTCCGAAAAGGAAGACAGTGCGTGTTTTAGGGTAGAAGCACCCGGAAATTTATTTGGTAATAATCTTTTTAAGTCTTATTACAGTCTTAAAAGTAAAGCTTTTAAATCTTATTTTAAATGGTGGAAATATCGAAATGGCAAATCTCTTCAAAAAAGTGATCACGTAGACTCTAATTTTAGACAAATTTTGTGTTCTACTTTAAGTGTCTCAACCAAGTTTAAGTTCTGGATGATGCAATTTTACCCGATATTATCATTTTTATTAGTTATGCTAAATTATCCATTGAAAATTTTATCTAAAGTCGCACATAATTTTATCACAAAAGGAGGTTATAATATTGCCACGAAAATATCTCGGAAATTTTTCAAATTTATGTGTATATTTTTTGCATTTACATCTATTCTTGACCCACGTCATTTTAATACAAATTTAAAAAGAGGGTTTGATTCAAGTTCTCATGGTGATTTCGTTTCTGACCCAAAAATTGATCCGATCCCGAAAGACGTTCTTTTTAATCCTGAAAGTAAAAATACCGTATTTGTAATGGCTAATCTAAATAATCAATGCTTAAAATTTATGACTGATACCGGCGCTGACGTCAGTTTATTGCGTTACGAAAGCATAAAAAATCATCGAATCAAAATTAATTCCGCTGAAAAAATTACTTTAAATGGACTAGCCGCTAATAGTCCCATCTGCACCGAGGGGACATCAGTCATCAAACTAAAAGCTGAGAACCAAAACTTTACCATAAAATTCCATGTTGTAAAATTACCATGTAATATTCCGCATGATGGCATAATAGGCAATGACTTTTTAACCAATGAAAATGCTCTAATTGATTTTTCCTCGTATACGCTGAAAATTGACTCAATTTGCACGCCAATCAAGTTACATCGCGAATTCAATGAAAACCAATCAAACATTATCATGTTAAAACCAAGGTCGGAATCGGTGATTCAACTTGATGTTAAAAATGATTTAAAATTTGGTATAACCCCGGAACTGCAAATCTCGGACGGCGTTTATTTGGCCCGCTCCGTGGTGAAAGTAGAAAATAAGCGAGCAATTACAACGGTACTCAATACTACGCACAAAACTGTCAACATTCACCGCATTAATCTAGTACTTGATGAAATTTCTCCCCCGCCGAAGCCTGTGTTAAACGTGCAGTCAGAAACTAATAATAAGACCCTTAGTAACGAACGATTGAAACTTTTGAAAGAGAATTTACGCTTAGATCATTTAAATGAGAAAGAGAGAAACGGAATACTTAAATTATGCACGAAGTACCATGCAATTTTCCATTTACCGGGAGACTCTCTTCCGTACACCGATCTTGTTCAACACGAAATTCCAGTCACCGACCGAAACCCCATCAAAAGTAAATTGTACCGTCCTCCACAACGGCATTACGAAGAGATTAAGAGACAAACGGATGAAATGTTGCCTCAGAAAATAATTAGGCATTCTAACAGTCCTTACAGCAGTCCTATTTTAATGGTTCCTAAAAAGTCCGATGCTTCTGGGCAAACTAAATGGCGTCTTTGCGTAGATTATAGGGCGCTCAATAAAGTCACTATCGGTGACGCGTACCCCCTCCCCTCCATTTCCACAATTTTAGACAATCTTGGGTACAGTAAATTTTTCACGGTATTAGATGTCTCATCGGCTTTTCACTTGGTGAAAATTCGACCCGAGGACATTGCTAAAACAGCATACACTACCCCTTTCGGTCACTTTGAATGGTTACGCATGTCGTTTGGGTTAAAAACAGCATGTGCGACACAACAACGGCTCATGGACCGCCTTTTAATGGGACTACAGGGTTCTCAATGCTTTGTTTACCTTGATGACGTAGTACTGGCCAACTCAAGTTGGGAGGATCACGAGAAACAAATAGAAGAGGTATTTAAAAGGTTTTTAAAATATTTATAAATTTTAAATTTCAAGGTTTATTTCAAAGTTAGGCGCTCGTTACTTGCAATTTAAAAGACTGGAAGAAGCATAATGTTCCTCCACGTATAAAATAACTTTCAAATGCACAAATTTTAAGAAAAATACTGAGGAAGGGTGTAAAAAAAACTTACAATGACTTTGGTTAGTCCGCTCTACAGTTGTACAGAATCTTACCCGCTCTACAGAATTTTGATACCGTATGTAGCTACAAAAGATACGGTATCAAATCTCATGAACCATTTGTGGTACCTGATCCCTGAAGCTGCAGCGTTTTCTTTCTTTGACAGAGATATTTCTGTTGAGTGCAAACGGAAAATGGTAACTGCTTTATCTAAATAAAACCCTCTCGAAGATGGTGAGAAGAAAACAAAACTACAATCAGCAGAAGACATTTCAGGAAAAGATATTTCCAATTTTATTTCTTGTTCGTCATATAAATTGTTTGAGCGATTCCATCTCTCGTCAGACTTTCTTAAAGAAAATCCATCAACATGGCTAGAAAATCCTCAGTACCTCAAAAATCGCGAAATTGTGAAAAAAATCAAGGTTGTCAACGACACAGCCGAACGCGGCGTTAAATTTGTTTGAAGAGTACAGCCAGAAACTCACAAAATCGGACGAAGAGCGGCAACGGATTCTTCAGGTTGTTAGCGATTATCGGAAAGCTTTTCCCAATGTTAAAAAATCAACTTTACGAAAGAAACTGTAGAGCGGACTAACCAAAGTCATTGTAAGTTTTTTTACACCCTTCCTCAGTATTTTTCCTAAAATTTGTGCATTTGAAAGTTATTTTATACGTGGAGGAACATTATGCTTCTTCCAGTCTTTTAAATTGCAAGTAACGAGCGCCTAACTTTGAAATAATCTGATTCCAGGAGCTTGAATCGCGTTTCAGTGCCCCCTCAACCTACTGTGCGCAGGGCGGGGGAGGGGGGAGGGGTAATTGCCTGAGGTCAAACATGTTAAAATATACTTAATCTACGGAATAAGTTGTACCACATACAAGAAAATTGTAGTTCTTGAAGCCTTTGCATTTGCCCGTAACAAGCGCCGAACTTCGGAAAAAAGCGATTTCGGGAGCCTAAATGACGTTTTGGGGCCACTTTAGCCTACCGTAAGGGGGGTAGGTAATTACCTGAGGCCAAATCTGTTAAAATATCCTAAATCTACGCAAAAAGTTGTGTTAGAAACACCATCAATAATGGGTGTTGAGCATCTACAACTCCCTTAAAAACGGCAGTCAAATCGGCGAAAAGCGTAAAAATGCGCTTCTTCAGTTTTACGCGCTGCATCTTTCCCCTGTTTTCGGCACCATTTACCCTTGACGTAAAGGCCTCAAATTTTTTTTACAGTGTTTTTACATCAAATAGAACCAATCTAGGGGGTGCTGCTCATTAAATTCCAAAAAGTCCAAAATAAGGGCCACCCTAGCCTAACACTCTCTCTCGATCTCCTACTTTTAAATACACTTATGAAGATTATTGCGATGGATTAAAATTAAAATTAAATCAAACACACATGTTAGCAAAAGATTATTTAAACCAATCAAAAATTATTTCAAAAAAATTTTATGATAGGAAGCTGAATCCCATTGAATTAAAAGTAAATGACTCAGTTTATGTTGTGAATAAAACTCTGAGAGAAGGAGTACCACAAAGCTTACAACCAAAATATAAAGGACCCTACCAAATTCTTGAACTCTTTGATAACCAGACAGCCCTGTTACAGATAGGTAAAAACAAAACGAAAGTATATCACTTAAATTTACTCAAACCGTGTGTTTCAGATTCTGAAAGTGAGGAAGAAGAAGAAGAATCATGAATCGCGGTATCATTCTAATTCTTTTAACCATTCTCCATGTATCACAAGTTTTTCCAAATTCGCCTTACACAATAACCCCCATTTTTGACCAATCAGGTATTTATTTCAACAACTTAGGGACAGCCAAAATTTCTAATGATCATTATACCCTATTATCATTCCCTAATGTCACATTTTATCGCGAAAAACTACTATTAATTAAAAATTCTGCCGATAAAACCGCTAATATGTGTGGCCACGTTACGGAGGAAAAACACATTGATCTTCACTGTAATTCAACTTTAATAGAAATAAATCAATCCGTTTTATCGCTCGAATCAAAATTCGATACAGCCCAGCATTTACTAGGTCATAATTTTCACAATTCTAGGAGACGCCGCGGCATATTTGATGGCGTGAGTTACGTAGCAAATTGGCTATTCGGTATCCCAGATGCCAAAGATGCCCAATTCTATTCCGACTCAATCCATAATCTATTACATACGAATAAAGAAACTCAAACATTAATTCAAAGCCAAGTTAACTTAATTTCTGATACAATTAAAAACTATAATTCGAGCGCTGATTCGTTACAAAAAGCAGGAGAAACCTTAAACAGTAATATATTAGTATTCAATGACGAACAATTAAGAACTAGAGCCAACATAACCAATTTAAGCCTACAAACCATGATTTTACAACAATTGAACCTCCTGAACACGTTAATCGACCAACTTCGAGACGAGCTGAATACCCTTATCGAGTCAATTCTATTTATTAAACAGAAAGTTATTCATCCTAGTATAATAACCCCTAAATCCTTTAAAATAGAATTAGAAAAAATTAAATTAAAACAAAATCTGGAACTTCCATTTTCTCCACATGATTTTAATGATATCCATAAGTATTTTACCATTTGTAATATAGCCGCTCTTTTACGACAGAGACCTTTTAATTTTTTCGATAAAAATCCCTTTGGTTACCGGAATTAAATTCAATTTTTACCACCTCTTGCCATTACCAGCTTTTACTGAACATCAAACTGTGATTTCAATTATTGACACTCAGTACCCCTACCTTTTAATTAATGCGGCAAGAACAAGATATTGTCAAATTAGGGAAAGGACCGGGTGCACTCGCACAGCTGATGGAGAATTTATCTGCGAAAATCTGGTGACTTACTCAACCGCTCAAAATCCAGTGTGCGCAACAAGGCTGCTCGCAAGCCCACCCACTGTTCCGGAGGATTGCCTAACGCATACCTTGAAGGCGAATCTTGAGATTTGGCACCCTATTCAACCAGATACTTGGCTTTTCACGATCACCAGCCCAACACCGGCTTCTATATCATGCGAGGATGACCCCAACCACATCCTAGACGTGTCAATCAATGGCTCTGGATTAATGACACTCCAGCCGCGCTGTCAACTCTACACATATTCAACCACATTGACATCAGCATCCAACTATTCTTCTAATGTAACTAATTTTATACCTAAATTTAATATTTCATTGGACAATTGTTGCGTCTACAAAAGTCAATTTCTCGGAAGAGAGCCAAGACTAATGAAACCTATAAGCATTACAGGTCTTAATATGGAAGAATTAAGACATACAAAACATAAACTTGACCAGTTTCAAGAAACATTAGAAGCAACTATAAACAAGCCACATATCGTTTCTCATTCAATATTGTATCAATTTTATGTAGCTTTTACCATTCTCCTTCTCGCTTTGATCATGGCGTATATTTTTTGTTGTAAATGTTGTAACTTCCGCTGGTTACCAATATTTGGACGTCTCTGGCCAGAATCAAATAGAAATGCTCCAGTTGACCTGTCTAAAATTTGTATCACTAATATCAATTTAACTAGAAATCGCACCCCTCGTTCACACTATAATGATTCGGACGAAGAGTTCGAACGAGTGGAGCTGAGTAGTACCCGACCAGTGATCACTTCTAGAAGATCTAATACAAGGTCTCAAGGTATAAGAACCTAAAACTTTGAAAGTTACGAATTAACTTTCATATCACCACAAAACCGAACTTAGATTGATTATTTTATTATTTTATTATTTTATTATTTTATTATGTATTTATAATTTGATTTTTTTTTTCCCAAATTTTTCTGACATTCACAATCACAACGTGTGGAAAAGTATAAACTGAATTTTTTCCGAGTTTCCTAAGTCCGCTCGAACTTTTTACTCAAATTCTCAGTTTTAGCATTTTTGTTTGTTTTTTTTTTCTCTTCTCAATACTTTTGCATTATTTTTACACGTTTAAATATTCTAACTTGAATTTTAATTGTTTTATTCTTTTTAAATTAGTTATTGTCAAAAGTTGACGATTTTATACAAAGAAAACCAACATTTTCTTATTTTATCTTTACACTGCCTCTTTATAAATGTATTATTTTAGGTGTTCCCAAGTATTCAACTCCCCTTCTAGTTTTTGGTCACATTACGCTATTATGATTGTTATGAATTTTTTTTTGACCAATTGACCTAATTTTCTTCAACTTTCTACCCACATTTAATTTTTTTACACTATTTGATAGTCTGCTTAAACGTGTTTATTCAGCACATCTAATTTATTCACCCTCGTTTCTTATGTATTTCACTAATCTCAAAGTAATTGCATTCAACGCCTTATTACGCATTCAACTAGTGATAAGATACTCCAAGTATCACACATTCACTTGACTCTCATACCAATATCAATACATTGCCAGCTAAAGAAGTTCTAGTAATTTACTTCAATTATATTATTATGCGGACGATTTGGTTCGTCCTATTGCTTATTTATTACTATGTTCGTACTTTTAATATAGGTAGATATATACCAATTTTTAAATTAACGCTGGAAGTAAGGGCAAATTTCACTTTCAACTGCACATACATGTTCAATTCTAACCTCCAATCGCCATGTCTCCTATTTACACTACTTTCTTCATATTTCATCAGCTTACTTTCAACGATGTTTTACCTTTTCTATATCACTTTAATTTTCTTTTCTTAACGTCTCAGTCAAAAAAAAAAAAAAAGGAAAAAAAAAAAAATTAAAATTTCTTCCAAATTTTAATTTTTTTTTCTCACATGGAGGGAGGAGTGTTGTGCGCCCAACATACCTAACATACCTTACATCTATCTCTTACGACTATTCTCAGTCATATCACCTGATACAGTTCGTATCCGGTTCATGTCCGGTCTGACGACACTTCGCGGCCCAGCCTAATGACCGCCATGAGCCGGGTCCGGCTACCTATTTGCAGATGGTTACCTCATCTTCATTTTCTCCCAAACACCTAGGCCCATAAGCTCATTAGATCGATCGATTTAAAAGAGATTGTTCTAGCATTAGCGATTACTCCTGTGTTACCCCGCGACCACGAGTCAAGGCGCTATTCTTGGTTCTTCCGTTCTGTCATTATTGTGCATTGTTTGATTCACGTTCAATATATATTTTTATTTATTCATAGACATCCATCTTTCGTGTTGGACCTTTTTTTCTCTCTTGTTTTGGGACACTAGCATAGTCTAGATCCCAACAATATTTTTAGGACTTAAGGATCTTAAATCACGAATTCATTTTCGCACGAGATTTGAGATGACCACCTATTTCAACTACCCTCCCGCTGAATTGCAAGAGGAGCTAGCATAGTCTAGATCCCAACACTGGCGCAGTCGACCTAGAAACGCATTTTTTTTACGTGCTAAACCACTCCGCGACTTGCAGTCCGTTGTTTTTGGAGCTGTTCCTGGGGCTTGCCGTCATATCATCAAATCCAAAAGGTGTGTGCAGTGTATTTTACCCTATCTTATAATTTGATCAATTTTTTTGTTTCTTGCCGTATTCAATTTTCCCCACCCAAAATGGCTCGCCCTACCGGTAAAATTACAGATTTGAAATTTTTGCGTAACTTACTCGGTGAGTTTAATGGTAATGCAAGTGAATATTATGATTTTGTAGTAAACTGTGATAATGCCGAACTGATTGCCGACGAATCAGTCCCCTTATTAACTATTATTTATTCTAGACTGAGCAGTTCAGTTAAGTCGTGTATAAGAGGTAAAAGTTTAAACTCATGGAAAGAATTGAAACAGGCTCTCGACGTCTTTTACTTGGATAGGAAAAGCTATGTCCAATTAATGGAAGAGATGAACAATTTGAGACAAAAAACAAACGAATCAGTGATCGATTTTTATAACCGAATTAATTCTACTAAAACTCGTATTTTAGCTACTTTAGAATCATCAGAAAATTCAAACACTACCGGGAAAATAGAAATTATCGAAGAATTAGCGCTTAGCCGTTTTATTTATCACTCAGTTCCAGAGATTTCACGATTTCTTAGATGTCAAACGCTCAAAAATTTGCTCCAAGCACTTAATAAGGCAGAGGAGGAAGAACAATTTTTAAAATCAAGTGCTCAAAGAGCGGCGTCTAATAAATGGTGTGATCTTTGTAAAATGAAAAATCACGATACCTCAGAGTGCGGGAAAAATAAATTTTCTAAAGGAAATATTTATTTTAACTCTGAAGTATATTCTAGTAATAATCGTAATCAAAGTCAATTTAATAACAATTTTAATCCATCTCAAAATGCTGCACATCAATTTAAGCCAAACAGTAACCCTTTTCAAAGAAGTAATTTCAGTCAGAACTTTCAACAACAATCGAATCCGAATACTAGCTTTTATCATAATCCTAATTATAATCCTAATTATCAAAATCCTAATTATAATACTAATTTTCAAAATCATCTTAATCCTAACTTTTCATACCAAGGTCAAAATCCTAATTTTAATTATCAAAACTACAATCCTAACTTATTTCAAAATCAGAATCATCCTAATCAATTTCAATCTAATTTTGTGAATCAAGTCCCAAAGAAAGTATGTACGTATTGCGGGATGCATAATCACGTTATCGACACGTGCAGGAAGTTGCAAAAACAGCAGCAAAGGCCCACTAACTTTAATCATAATTCTAATGCCGCCCCAAATTACAATGCTAATTATAACCAGTATGATAAGCAGCAAAAATATTGCAATATTCACAATAGTCACGGTAGTCATAATACTGAAGAATGTTTCTTGAAAAATCAATTTAGAGGACAAAATTCGAATCAAGTTGGTTCGAACGTTCGCGTTTGCTCGGAGCAGCAGCAGCCTTTAAACTGATGAGACCCTTCTGTCCACGTCAGTCTGAAGGGTTCCCGAACTTGGCAAACTATGCCCGAAATTTTAATCAATCTAACGAATCTCCAAATAGTTTTAAGTTAGTATCTAGTGCTCAAATTTCAAATAATATAAAAGATAATTCTGATTTTGATTTGAATACGTGTCAACGGACCCCTGAACAATTGGTCGAATCTCATGATACGCTCAGGGTTGATCCACTTTTGAATGACAGTCAAGACCCAAGTCCGGCACTCATTCAAAATTCGAGTTCAATGATTAATCAAAATACTGAGGATCTTAAATTAAATTCTCAGGTTGATTTACGTGTCGAACCCTCTGACACGAGACATATTGCTATTTTTAACTCTTGTCAGAAATTGTTTGAGGAAATTAATTCTACGGCCGATTCTGTAACGCAGGATCCACAAAATATTAATCAAATTTTAAAAAATAAATCAAATTCAACGTTAGAATTAAGTTCAAATTTGCCTGATCAACATACTATTGAAACTAGTGCGAAATCAGACCGCGATCTTGTTAATCCTGATTTTAGTTTAAAAAATTCTGATGATCTAAACTTAAATGAAGTTAAAAATCCAAATATAAACTTTGATCATTCTATATCTAGCATTTCTAAGCCTCGCGTGTGTAAGCCTAGTAATAATTCTAGCAGCTGTAAGACTGGCGTTTATAAGACTATAGTGATGAAGAGACTGAAGTTGCAAAATGTATTTTTAATCCAGTTTTAAGCAAAGATCTTACCATGAAAATTGAAGAAAATAAAAATTTAGATAGTAAGTCACAAATTGATACAACGACTTTGGTTAGTCCGCTCTACAGTTGTACAGAATCTTACCCGCTCTACAGAATTTTGATACCGTATGTAGCTACAAAAGATACGGTATCAAATCTCATGAACCATTTGTGGTACCTGATCCCTGAAGCTGCAGCGTTTTCTTTCTTTGACAGAGATATTTCTGTTGAGTGCAAACGGAAAATGGTAACTGCTTTATCTAAATAAAACCCTCTCGAAGATGGTGAGAAGAAAACAAAACTACAATCAGCAGAAGACATTTCAGGAAAAGATATTTCCAATTTTATTTCTTGTTCGTCATATAAATTGTTTGAGCGATTCCATCTCTCGTCAGACTTTCTTAAAGAAAATCCATCAACATGGCTAGAAAATCCTCAGTACCTCAAAAATCGCGAAATTGTGAAAAAAATCAAGGTTGTCAACGACACAGCCGAACGCGGCGTTAAATTTGTTTGAAGAGTACAGCCAGAAACTCACAAAATCGGACGAAGAGCGGCAACGGATTCTTCAGGTTGTTAGCGATTATCGGAAAGCTTTTCCCAATGTTAAAAAATCAACTTTACGAAAGAAACTGTAGAGCGGACTAACCAAAGTCATTGTAAGTTTTTTTACACCCTTCCTCAGTATTTTTCCTAAAATTTGTGCATTTGAAAGTTATTTTATACGTGGAGGAACATTATGCTTCTTCCAGTCTTTTAAATTGCAAGTAACGAGCGCCTAACTTTGAAATAATCTGATTCCAGGAGCTTGAATCGCGTTTCAGTGCCCCCTCAACCTACTGTGCGCAGGGCGGGGGAGGGGGGAGGGGTAATTGCCTGAGGTCAAACATGTTAAAATATACTTAATCTACGGAATAAGTTGTACCACATACAAGAAAATTGTAGTTCTTGAAGCCTTTGCATTTGCCCGTAACAAGCGCCGAACTTCGGAAAAAAGCGATTTCGGGAGCCTAAATGACGTTTTGGGGCCACTTTAGCCTACCGTAAGGGGGGTAGGTAATTACCTGAGGCCAAATCTGTTAAAATATCCTAAATCTACGCAAAAAGTTGTGTTAGAAACACCATCAATAATGGGTGTTGAGCATCTACAACTCCCTTAAAAACGGCAGTCAAATCGGCGAAAAGCGTAAAAATGCGCTTCTTCAGTTTTACGCGCTGCATCTTTCCCCTGTTTTCGGCACCATTTACCCTTGACGTAAAGGCCTCAAATTTTTTTTACAGTGTTTTTACATCAAATAGAACCAATCTAGGGGGTGCTGCTCATTAAATTCCAAAAAGTCCAAAATAAGGGCCACCCTAGCCTAACACTCTCTCTCGATCTCCTACTTTTAAATACACTTATGAAGATTATTGCGATGGATTAAAATTAAAATTAAATCAAACACACATGTTAGCAAAAGATTATTTAAACCAATCAAAAATTATTTCAAAAAAATTTTATGATAGGAAGCTGAATCCCATTGAATTAAAAGTAAATGACTCAGTTTATGTTGTGAATAAAACTCTGAGAGAAGGAGTACCACAAAGCTTACAACCAAAATATAAAGGACCCTACCAAATTCTTGAACTCTTTGATAACCAGACAGCCCTGTTACAGATAGGTAAAAACAAAACGAAAGTATATCACTTAAATTTACTCAAACCGTGTGTTTCAGATTCTGAAAGTGAGGAAGAAGAAGAAGAATCATGAATCGCGGTATCATTCTAATTCTTTTAACCATTCTCCATGTATCACAAGTTTTTCCAAATTCGCCTTACACAATAACCCCCATTTTTGACCAATCAGGTATTTATTTCAACAACTTAGGGACAGCCAAAATTTCTAATGATCATTATACCCTATTATCATTCCCTAATGTCACATTTTATCGCGAAAAACTACTATTAATTAAAAATTCTGCCGATAAAACCGCTAATATGTGTGGCCACGTTACGGAGGAAAAACACATTGATCTTCACTGTAATTCAACTTTAATAGAAATAAATCAATCCGTTTTATCGCTCGAATCAAAATTCGATACAGCCCAGCATTTACTAGGTCATAATTTTCACAATTCTAGGAGACGCCGCGGCATATTTGATGGCGTGAGTTACGTAGCAAATTGGCTATTCGGTATCCCAGATGCCAAAGATGCCCAATTCTATTCCGACTCAATCCATAATCTATTACATACGAATAAAGAAACTCAAACATTAATTCAAAGCCAAGTTAACTTAATTTCTGATACAATTAAAAACTATAATTCGAGCGCTGATTCGTTACAAAAAGCAGGAGAAACCTTAAACAGTAATATATTAGTATTCAATGACGAACAATTAAGAACTAGAGCCAACATAACCAATTTAAGCCTACAAACCATGATTTTACAACAATTGAACCTCCTGAACACGTTAATCGACCAACTTCGAGACGAGCTGAATACCCTTATCGAGTCAATTCTATTTATTAAACAGAAAGTTATTCATCCTAGTATAATAACCCCTAAATCCTTTAAAATAGAATTAGAAAAAATTAAATTAAAACAAAATCTGGAACTTCCATTTTCTCCACATGATTTTAATGATATCCATAAGTATTTTACCATTTGTAATATAGCCGCTCTTTTACGACAGAGACCTTTTAATTTTTTCGATAAAAATCCCTTTGGTTACCGGAATTAAATTCAATTTTTACCACCTCTTGCCATTACCAGCTTTTACTGAACATCAAACTGTGATTTCAATTATTGACACTCAGTACCCCTACCTTTTAATTAATGCGGCAAGAACAAGATATTGTCAAATTAGGGAAAGGACCGGGTGCACTCGCACAGCTGATGGAGAATTTATCTGCGAAAATCTGGTGACTTACTCAACCGCTCAAAATCCAGTGTGCGCAACAAGGCTGCTCGCAAGCCCACCCACTGTTCCGGAGGATTGCCTAACGCATACCTTGAAGGCGAATCTTGAGATTTGGCACCCTATTCAACCAGATACTTGGCTTTTCACGATCACCAGCCCAACACCGGCTTCTATATCATGCGAGGATGACCCCAACCACATCCTAGACGTGTCAATCAATGGCTCTGGATTAATGACACTCCAGCCGCGCTGTCAACTCTACACATATTCAACCACATTGACATCAGCATCCAACTATTCTTCTAATGTAACTAATTTTATACCTAAATTTAATATTTCATTGGACAATTGTTGCGTCTACAAAAGTCAATTTCTCGGAAGAGAGCCAAGACTAATGAAACCTATAAGCATTACAGGTCTTAATATGGAAGAATTAAGACATACAAAACATAAACTTGACCAGTTTCAAGAAACATTAGAAGCAACTATAAACAAGCCACATATCGTTTCTCATTCAATATTGTATCAATTTTATGTAGCTTTTACCATTCTCCTTCTCGCTTTGATCATGGCGTATATTTTTTGTTGTAAATGTTGTAACTTCCGCTGGTTACCAATATTTGGACGTCTCTGGCCAGAATCAAATAGAAATGCTCCAGTTGACCTGTCTAAAATTTGTATCACTAATATCAATTTAACTAGAAATCGCACCCCTCGTTCACACTATAATGATTCGGACGAA
This sequence comes from Bemisia tabaci, assembly GCF_918797505.1. NCBI lineage: Eukaryota > Metazoa > Arthropoda > Insecta > Hemiptera > Aleyrodidae > Bemisia > Bemisia tabaci. The sequence goes on from NC_092795.1 coordinate 14,190,482, forward strand.
GAGTTCGAACGAGTGGAGCTGAGTAGTACCCGACCAGTGATCACTTCTAGAAGATCTAATACAAGGTCTCAAGGTATAAGAACCTAAAACTTTGAAAGTTACGAATTAACTTTCATATCACCACAAAACCGAACTTAGATTGATTATTTTATTATTTTATTATTTTATTATTTTATTATGTATTTATAATTTGATTTTTTTTTTCCAAATTTTTCTGACATTCACAATCACAACGTGTGGAAAAGTATAAACTGAATTTTTTCCGAGTTTCCTAAGTCCGCTCGAACTTTTTACTCAAATTCTCAGTTTTAGCATTTTTGTTTGTTTTTTTTTTCTCTTCTCAATACTTTTGCATTATTTTTACACGTTTAAATATTCTAACTTGAATTTTAATTGTTTTATTCTTTTTAAATTAGTTATTGTCAAAAGTTGACGATTTTATACAAAGAAAACCAACATTTTCTTATTTTATCTTTACACTGCCTCTTTATAAATGTATTATTTTAGGTGTTCCCAAGTATTCAACTCCCCTTCTAGTTTTTGGTCACATTACGCTATTATGATTGTTATGAATTTTTTTTTGACCAATTGACCTAATTTTCTTCAACTTTCTACCCACATTTAATTTTTTTACACTATTTGATAGTCTGCTTAAACGTGTTTATTCAGCACATCTAATTTATTCACCCTCGTTTCTTATGTATTTCACTAATCTCAAAGTAATTGCATTCAACGCCTTATTACGCATTCAACTAGTGATAAGATACTCCAAGTATCACACATTCACTTGACTCTCATACCAATATCAATACATTGCCAGCTAAAGAAGTTCTAGTAATTTACTTCAATTATATTATTATGCGGACGATTTGGTTCGTCCTATTGCTTATTTATTACTATGTTCGTACTTTTAATATAGGTAGATATATACCAATTTTTAAATTAACGCTGGAAGTAAGGGCAAATTTCACTTTCAACTGCACATACATGTTCAATTCTAACCTCCAATCGCCATGTCTCCTATTTACACTACTTTCTTCATATTTCATCAGCTTACTTTCAACGATGTTTTACCTTTTCTATATCACTTTAATTTTCTTTTCTTAACGTCTCAGTCAAAAAAAAAAAAAAAGGAAAAAAAAAAAAAATTAAAATTTCTTCCAAATTTTAATTTTTTTTTCTCACATGGAGGGAGGAGTGTTGTGCGCCCAACATACCTAACATACCTTACATCTATCTCTTACGACTATTCTCAGTCATATCACCTGATACAGTTCGTATCCGGTTCATGTCCGGTCTGACGACACTTCGCGGCCCAGCCTAATGACCGCCATGAGCCGGGTCCGGCTACCTATTTGCAGATGGTTACCTCATCTTCATTTTCTCCCAAACACCTAGGCCCATAAGCTCATTAGATCGATCGATTTAAAAGAGATTGTTCTAGCATTAGCGATTACTCCTGTGTTACCCCGCGACCACGAGTCAAGGCGCTATTCTTGGTTCTTCCGTTCTGTCATTATTGTGCATTGTTTGATTCACGTTCAATATATATTTTTATTTATTCATAGACATCCATCTTTCGTGTTGGACCTTTTTTTCTCTCTTGTTTTGGGACACTAGCATAGTCTAGATCCCAACAATATTTTTAGGACTTAAGGATCTTAAATCACGAATTCATTTTCGCACGAGATTTGAGATGACCACCTATTTCAACTACCCTCCCGCTGAATTGCAAGAGGAGCTAGCATAGTCTAGATCCCAACACTGGCGCAGTCGACCTAGAAACGCATTTTTTTTACGTGCTAAACCACTCCGCGACTTGCAGTCCGTTGTTTTTGGAGCTGTTCCTGGGGCTTGCCGTCATATCATCAAATCCAAAAGGTGTGTGCAGTGTATTTTACCCTATCTTATAATTTGATCAATTTTTTTGTTTCTTGCCGTATTCAATTTTCCCCACCCAAAATGGCTCGCCCTACCGGTAAAATTACAGATTTGAAATTTTTGCGTAACTTACTCGGTGAGTTTAATGGTAATGCAAGTGAATATTATGATTTTGTAGTAAACTGTGATAATGCCGAACTGATTGCCGACGAATCAGTCCCCTTATTAACTATTATTTATTCTAGACTGAGCAGTTCAGTTAAGTCGTGTATAAGAGGTAAAAGTTTAAACTCATGGAAAGAATTGAAACAGGCTCTCGACGTCTTTTACTTGGATAGGAAAAGCTATGTCCAATTAATGGAAGAGATGAACAATTTGAGACAAAAAACAAACGAATCAGTGATCGATTTTTATAACCGAATTAATTCTACTAAAACTCGTATTTTAGCTACTTTAGAATCATCAGAAAATTCAAACACTACCGGGAAAATAGAAATTATCGAAGAATTAGCGCTTAGCCGTTTTATTTATCACTCAGTTCCAGAGATTTCACGATTTCTTAGATGTCAAACGCTCAAAAATTTGCTCCAAGCACTTAATAAGGCAGAGGAGGAAGAACAATTTTTAAAATCAAGTGCTCAAAGAGCGGCGTCTAATAAATGGTGTGATCTTTGTAAAATGAAAAATCACGATACCTCAGAGTGCGGGAAAAATAAATTTTCTAAAGGAAATATTTATTTTAACTCTGAAGTATATTCTAGTAATAATCGTAATCAAAGTCAATTTAATAACAATTTTAATCCATCTCAAAATGCTGCACATCAATTTAAGCCAAACAGTAACCCTTTTCAAAGAAGTAATTTCAGTCAGAACTTTCAACAACAATCGAATCCGAATACTAGCTTTTATCATAATCCTAATTATAATCCTAATTATCAAAATCCTAATTATAATACTAATTTTCAAAATCATCTTAATCCTAACTTTTCATACCAAGGTCAAAATCCTAATTTTAATTATCAAAACTACAATCCTAACTTATTTCAAAATCAGAATCATCCTAATCAATTTCAATCTAATTTTGTGAATCAAGTCCCAAAGAAAGTATGTACGTATTGCGGGATGCATAATCACGTTATCGACACGTGCAGGAAGTTGCAAAAACAGCAGCAAAGGCCCACTAACTTTAATCATAATTCTAATGCCGCCCCAAATTACAATGCTAATTATAACCAGTATGATAAGCAGCAAAAATATTGCAATATTCACAATAGTCACGGTAGTCATAATACTGAAGAATGTTTCTTGAAAAATCAATTTAGAGGACAAAATTCGAATCAAGTTGGTTCGAACGTTCGCGTTTGCTCGGAGCAGCAGCAGCCTTTAAACTGATGAGACCCTTCTGTCCACGTCAGTCTGAAGGGTTCCCGAACTTGGCAAACTATGCCCGAAATTTTAATCAATCTAACGAATCTCCAAATAGTTTTAAGTTAGTATCTAGTGCTCAAATTTCAAATAATATAAAAGATAATTCTGATTTTGATTTGAATACGTGTCAACGGACCCCTGAACAATTGGTCGAATCTCATGATACGCTCAGGGTTGATCCACTTTTGAATGACAGTCAAGACCCAAGTCCGGCACTCATTCAAAATTCGAGTTCAATGATTAATCAAAATACTGAGGATCTTAAATTAAATTCTCAGGTTGATTTACGTGTCGAACCCTCTGACACGAGACATATTGCTATTTTTAACTCTTGTCAGAAATTGTTTGAGGAAATTAATTCTACGGCCGATTCTGTAACGCAGGATCCACAAAATATTAATCAAATTTTAAAAAATAAATCAAATTCAACGTTAGAATTAAGTTCAAATTTGCCTGATCAACATACTATTGAAACTAGTGCGAAATCAGACCGCGATCTTGTTAATCCTGATTTTAGTTTAAAAAATTCTGATGATCTAAACTTAAATGAAGTTAAAAATCCAAATATAAACTTTGATCATTCTATATCTAGCATTTCTAAGCCTCGCGTGTGTAAGCCTAGTAATAATTCTAGCAGCTGTAAGACTGGCGTTTATAAGACTATAGTGATGAAGAGACTGAAGTTGCAAAATGTATTTTTAATCCAGTTTTAAGCAAAGATCTTACCATGAAAATTGAAGAAAATAAAAATTTAGATAGTAAGTCACAAATTGATACAACGAAAAATCGAATTAAAACCGAAAATTCAAATCATAATTTAAGTCAATTTGGTATTCAAAATTCTAGCTTAGGTTCCCTTCATACAGATTTAAGTTCCTCTGAAGAATCAAATTTGCATACTGAAAATTCTATTAGCAGTCCCGATTCGCATGACATACAAATCAGTTTTGGGGCAGATTCTTCCGAAAAGGAAGACAGTGCGTGTTTTAGGGTAGAAGCACCCGGAAATTTATTTGGTAATAATCTTTTTAAGTCTTATTACAGTCTTAAAAGTAAAGCTTTTAAATCTTATTTTAAATGGTGGAAATATCGAAATGGCAAATCTCTTCAAAAAAGTGATCACGTAGACTCTAATTTTAGACAAATTTTGTGTTCTACTTTAAGTGTCTCAACCAAGTTTAAGTTCTGGATGATGCAATTTTACCCGATATTATCATTTTTATTAGTTATGCTAAATTATCCATTGAAAATTTTATCTAAAGTCGCACATAATTTTATCACAAAAGGAGGTTATAATATTGCCACGAAAATATCTCGGAAATTTTTCAAATTTATGTTTATATTTTTTGCATTTACATCTATTCTTGACCCACGTCATTTTAATACAAATTTAAAAAGAGGGTTTGATTCAAGTTCTCATGGTGATTTCGTTTCTGACCCAAAAATTGATCCGATCCCGAAAGACGTTCTTTTTAATCCTGAAAGTAAAAATACCGTATTTGTAATGGCTAATCTAAATAATCAATGCTTAAAATTTATGACTGATACCGGCGCTGACGTCAGTTTATTGCGTTACGAAAGCATAAAAAATCATCGAATCAAAATTAATTCCGCTGAAAAAATTACTTTAAATGGACTAGCCGCTAATAGTCCCATCTGCACCGAGGGGACATCAGTCATCAAACTAAAAGCTGAGAACCAAAACTTTACCATAAAATTCCATGTTGTAAAATTACCATGTAATATTCCGCATGATGGCATAATAGGCAATGACTTTTTAACCAATGAAAATGCTCTAATTGATTTTTCCTCGTATACGCTGAAAATTGACTCAATTTGCACGCCAATCAAGTTACATCGCGAATTCAATGAAAACCAATCAAACATTATCATGTTAAAACCAAGGTCGGAATCGGTGATTCAACTTGATGTTAAAAATGATTTAAAATTTGGTATAACCCCGGAACTGCAAATCTCGGACGGCGTTTATTTGGCCCGCTCCGTGGTGAAAGTAGAAAATAAGCGAGCAATTACAACGGTACTCAATACTACGCACAAAACTGTCAACATTCACCGCATTAATCTAGTACTTGATGAAATTTCTCCCCCGCCGAAGCCTGTGTTAAACGTGCAGTCAGAAACTAATAATAAGACCCTTAGTAACGAACGATTGAAACTTTTGAAAGAGAATTTACGCTTAGATCATTTAAATGAGAAAGAGAGAAACGGAATACTTAAATTATGCACGAAGTACCATGCAATTTTCCATTTACCGGGAGACTCTCTTCCGTACACCGATCTTGTTCAACACGAAATTCCAGTCACCGACCGAAACCCCATCAAAAGTAAATTGTACCGTCCTCCACAACGGCATTACGAAGAGATTAAGAGACAAACGGATGAAATGTTGCCTCAGAAAATAATTAGGCATTCTAACAGTCCTTACAGCAGTCCTATTTTAATGGTTCCTAAAAAGTCCGATGCTTCTGGGCAAACTAAATGGCGTCTTTGCGTAGATTATAGGGCGCTCAATAAAGTCACTATCGGTGACGCGTACCCCCTCCCCTCCATTTCCACAATTTTAGACAATCTTGGGTACAGTAAATTTTTCACGGTATTAGATGTCTCATCGGCTTTTCACTTGGTGAAAATTCGACCCGAGGACATTGCTAAAACAGCATACACTACCCCTTTCGGTCACTTTGAATGGTTACGCATGTCGTTTGGGTTAAAAACAGCATGTGCGACACAACAACGGCTCATGGACCGCCTTTTAATGGGACTACAGGGTTCTCAATGCTTTGTTTACCTTGATGACGTAGTACTGGCCAACTCAAGTTGGGAGGATCACGAGAAACAAATAGAAGAGGTATTTAAAAGGTTTTTAAAATATTTATAAATTTTAAATTTCAAGGTTTATTTCAAAGTTAGGCGCTCGTTACTTGCAATTTAAAAGACTGGAAGAAGCATAATGTTCCTCCACGTATAAAATAACTTTCAAATGCACAAATTTTAAGAAAAATACTGAGGAAGGGTGTAAAAAAAACTTACAATGACTTTGGTTAGTCCGCTCTACAGTTGTACAGAATCTTACCCGCTCTACAGAATTTTGATACCGTATGTAGCTACAAAAGATACGGTATCAAATCTCATGAACCATTTGTGGTACCTGATCCCTGAAGCTGCAGCGTTTTCTTTCTTTGACAGAGATATTTCTGTTGAGTGCAAACGGAAAATGGTAACTGCTTTATCTAAATAAAACCCTCTCGAAGATGGTGAGAAGAAAACAAAACTACAATCAGCAGAAGACATTTCAGGAAAAGATATTTCCAATTTTATTTCTTGTTCGTCATATAAATTGTTTGAGCGATTCCATCTCTCGTCAGACTTTCTTAAAGAAAATCCATCAACATGGCTAGAAAATCCTCAGTACCTCAAAAATCGCGAAATTGTGAAAAAAATCAAGGTTGTCAACGACACAGCCGAACGCGGCGTTAAATTTGTTTGAAGAGTACAGCCAGAAACTCACAAAATCGGACGAAGAGCGGCAACGGATTCTTCAGGTTGTTAGCGATTATCGGAAAGCTTTTCCCAATGTTAAAAAATCAACTTTACGAAAGAAACTGTAGAGCGGACTAACCAAAGTCATTGTAAGTTTTTTTACACCCTTCCTCAGTATTTTTCCTAAAATTTGTGCATTTGAAAGTTATTTTATACGTGGAGGAACATTATGCTTCTTCCAGTCTTTTAAATTGCAAGTAACGAGCGCCTAACTTTGAAATAATCTGATTCCAGGAGCTTGAATCGCGTTTCAGTGCCCCCTCAACCTACTGTGCGCAGGGCGGGGGAGGGGGGAGGGGTAATTGCCTGAGGTCAAACATGTTAAAATATACTTAATCTACGGAATAAGTTGTACCACATACAAGAAAATTGTAGTTCTTGAAGCCTTTGCATTTGCCCGTAACAAGCGCCGAACTTCGGAAAAAAGCGATTTCGGGAGCCTAAATGACGTTTTGGGGCCACTTTAGCCTACCGTAAGGGGGGTAGGTAATTACCTGAGGCCAAATCTGTTAAAATATCCTAAATCTACGCAAAAAGTTGTGTTAGAAACACCATCAATAATGGGTGTTGAGCATCTACAACTCCCTTAAAAACGGCAGTCAAATCGGCGAAAAGCGTAAAAATGCGCTTCTTCAGTTTTACGCGCTGCATCTTTCCCCTGTTTTCGGCACCATTTACCCTTGACGTAAAGGCCTCAAATTTTTTTTACAGTGTTTTTACATCAAATAGAACCAATCTAGGGGGTGCTGCTCATTAAATTCCAAAAAGTCCAAAATAAGGGCCACCCTAGCCTAACACTCTCTCTCGATCTCCTACTTTTAAATACACTTATGAAGATTATTGCGATGGATTAAAATTAAAATTAAATCAAACACACATGTTAGCAAAAGATTATTTAAACCAATCAAAAATTATTTCAAAAAAATTTTATGATAGGAAGCTGAATCCCATTGAATTAAAAGTAAATGACTCAGTTTATGTTGTGAATAAAACTCTGAGAGAAGGAGTACCACAAAGCTTACAACCAAAATATAAAGGACCCTACCAAATTCTTGAACTCTTTGATAACCAGACAGCCCTGTTACAGATAGGTAAAAACAAAACGAAAGTATATCACTTAAATTTACTCAAACCGTGTGTTTCAGATTCTGAAAGTGAGGAAGAAGAAGAAGAATCATGAATCGCGGTATCATTCTAATTCTTTTAACCATTCTCCATGTATCACAAGTTTTTCCAAATTCGCCTTACACAATAACCCCCATTTTTGACCAATCAGGTATTTATTTCAACAACTTAGGGACAGCCAAAATTTCTAATGATCATTATACCCTATTATCATTCCCTAATGTCACATTTTATCGCGAAAAACTACTATTAATTAAAAATTCTGCCGATAAAACCGCTAATATGTGTGGCCACGTTACGGAGGAAAAACACATTGATCTTCACTGTAATTCAACTTTAATAGAAATAAATCAATCCGTTTTATCGCTCGAATCAAAATTCGATACAGCCCAGCATTTACTAGGTCATAATTTTCACAATTCTAGGAGACGCCGCGGCATATTTGATGGCGTGAGTTACGTAGCAAATTGGCTATTCGGTATCCCAGATGCCAAAGATGCCCAATTCTATTCCGACTCAATCCATAATCTATTACATACGAATAAAGAAACTCAAACATTAATTCAAAGCCAAGTTAACTTAATTTCTGATACAATTAAAAACTATAATTCGAGCGCTGATTCGTTACAAAAAGCAGGAGAAACCTTAAACAGTAATATATTAGTATTCAATGACGAACAATTAAGAACTAGAGCCAACATAACCAATTTAAGCCTACAAACCATGATTTTACAACAATTGAACCTCCTGAACACGTTAATCGACCAACTTCGAGACGAGCTGAATACCCTTATCGAGTCAATTCTATTTATTAAACAGAAAGTTATTCATCCTAGTATAATAACCCCTAAATCCTTTAAAATAGAATTAGAAAAAATTAAATTAAAACAAAATCTGGAACTTCCATTTTCTCCACATGATTTTAATGATATCCATAAGTATTTTACCATTTGTAATATAGCCGCTCTTTTACGACAGAGACCTTTTAATTTTTTCGATAAAAATCCCTTTGGTTACCGGAATTAAATTCAATTTTTACCACCTCTTGCCATTACCAGCTTTTACTGAACATCAAACTGTGATTTCAATTATTGACACTCAGTACCCCTACCTTTTAATTAATGCGGCAAGAACAAGATATTGTCAAATTAGGGATAGGACCGGGTGCACTCGCACAGCTGATGGAGAATTTATCTGCGAAAATCTGGTGACTTACTCAACCGCTCAAAATCCAGTGTGCGCAACAAGGCTGCTCGCAAGCCCACCCACTGTTCCGGAGGATTGCCTAACGCATACCTTGAAGGCGAATCTTGAGATTTGGCACCCTATTCAACCAGATACTTGGCTTTTCACGATCACCAGCCCAACACCGGCTTCTATATCATGCGAGGATGACCCCAACCACATCCTAGACGTGTCAATCAATGGCTCTGGATTAATGACACTCCAGCCGCGCTGTCAACTCTACACATATTCAACCACATTGACATCAGCATCCAACTATTCTTCTAATGTAACTAATTTTATACCTAAATTTAATATTTCATTGGACAATTGTTGCGTCTACAAAAGTCAATTTCTCGGAAGAGAGCCAAGACTAATGAAACCTATAAGCATTACAGGTCTTAATATGGAAGAATTAAGACATACAAAACATAAACTTGACCAGTTTCAAGAAACATTAGAAGCAACTATAAACAAGCCACATATCGTTTCTCATTCAATATTGTATCAATTTTATGTAGCTTTTACCATTCTCCTTCTCGCTTTGATCATGGCGTATATTTTTTGTTGTAAATGTTGTAACTTCCGCTGGTTACCAATATTTGGACGTCTCTGGCCAGAATCAAATAGAAATGCTCCAGTTGACCTGTCTAAAATTTGTATCACTAATATCAATTTAACTAGAAATCGCACCCCTCGTTCACACTATAATGATTCGGACGAAGAGTTCGAACGAGTGGAGCTGAGTAGTACCCGACCAGTGATCACTTCTAGAAGATCTAATACAAGGTCTCAAGGTATAAGAACCTAAAACTTTGAAAGTTACGAATTAACTTTCATATCACCACAAAACCGAACTTAGATTGATTATTTTATTATTTTATTATTTTATTATTTTATTATGTATTTATAATTTGATTTTTTTTTTCCAAATTTTTCTGACATTCACAATCACAACGTGTGGAAAAGTATAAACTGAATTTTTTCCGAGTTTCCTAAGTCCGCTCGAACTTTTTACTCAAATTCTCAGTTTTAGCATTTTTGTTTGTTTTTTTTTTCTCTTCTCAATACTTTTGCATTATTTTTACACGTTTAAATATTCTAACTTGAATTTTAATTGTTTTATTCTTTTTAAATTAGTTATTGTCAAAAGTTGACGATTTTATACAAAGAAAACCAACATTTTCTTATTTTATCTTTACACTGCCTCTTTATAAATGTATTATTTTAGGTGTTCCCAAGTATTCAACTCCCCTTCTAGTTTTTGGTCACATTACGCTATTATGATTGTTATGAATTTTTTTTTGACCAATTGACCTAATTTTCTTCAACTTTCTACCCACATTTAATTTTTTTACACTATTTGATAGTCTGCTTAAACGTGTTTATTCAGCACATCTAATTTATTCACCCTCGTTTCTTATGTATTTCACTAATCTCAAAGTAATTGCATTCAACGCCTTATTACGCATTCAACTAGTGATAAGATACTCCAAGTATCACACATTCACTTGACTCTCATACCAATATCAATACATTGCCAGCTAAAGAAGTTCTAGTAATTTACTTCAATTATATTATTATGCGGACGATTTGGTTCGTCCTATTGCTTATTTATTACTATGTTCGTACTTTTAATATAGGTAGATATATACCAATTTTTAAATTAACGCTGGAAGTAAGGGCAAATTTCACTTTCAACTGCACATACATGTTCAATTCTAACCTCCAATCGCCATGTCTCCTATTTACACTACTTTCTTCATATTTCATCAGCTTACTTTCAACGATGTTTTACCTTTTCTATATCACTTTAATTTTCTTTTCTTAACGTCTCAGTCAAAAAAAAAAAAAAAGGAAAAAAAAAAAAATTAAAATTTCTTCCAAATTTTAATTTTTTTTTCTCACATGGAGGGAGGAGTGTTGTGCGCCCAACATACCTAACATACCTTACATCTATCTCTTACGACTATTCTCAGTCATATCACCTGATACAGTTCGTATCCGGTTCATGTCCGGTCTGACGACACTTCGCGGCCCAGCCTAATGACCGCCATGAGCCGGGTCCGGCTACCTATTTGCAGATGGTTACCTCATCTTCATTTTCTCCCAAACACCTAGGCCCATAAGCTCATTAGATCGATCGATTTAAAAGAGATTGTTCTAGCATTAGCGATTACTCCTGTGTTACCCCGCGACCACGAGTCAAGGCGCTATTCTTGGTTCTTCCGTTCTGTCATTATTGTGCATTGTTTGATTCACGTTCAATATATATTTTTATTTATTCATAGACATCCATCTTTCGTGTTGGACCTTTTTTTCTCTCTTGTTTTGGGACACTAGCATAGTCTAGATCCCAACAATATTTTTAGGACTTAAGGATCTTAAATCACGAATTCATTTTCGCACGAGATTTGAGATGACCACCTATTTCAACTACCCTCCCGCTGAATTGCAAGAGGAGCTAGCATAGTCTAGATCCCAACACTGGCGCAGTCGACCTAGAAACGCATTTTTTTTACGTGCTAAACCACTCCGCGACTTGCAGTCCGTTGTTTTTGGAGCTGTTCCTGGGGCTTGCCGTCATATCATCAAATCCAAAAGGTGTGTGCAGTGTATTTTACCCTATCTTATAATTTGATCAATTTTTTTGTTTCTTGCCGTATTCAATTTTCCCCACCCAAAATGGCTCGCCCTACCGGTAAAATTACAGATTTGAAATTTTTGCGTAACTTACTCGGTGAGTTTAATGGTAATGCAAGTGAATATTATGATTTTGTAGTAAACTGTGATAATGCCGAACTGATTGCCGACGAATCAGTCCCCTTATTAACTATTATTTATTCTAGACTGAGCAGTTCAGTTAAGTCGTGTATAAGAGGTAAAAGTTTAAACTCATGGAAAGAATTGAAACAGGCTCTCGACGTCTTTTACTTGGATAGGAAAAGCTATGTCCAATTAATGGAAGAGATGAACAATTTGAGACAAAAAACAAACGAATCAGTGATCGATTTTTATAACCGAATTAATTCTACTAAAACTCGTATTTTAGCTACTTTAGAATCATCAGAAAATTCAAACACTACCGGGAAAATAGAAATTATCGAAGAATTAGCGCTTAGCCGTTTTATTTATCACTCAGTTCCAGAGATTTCACGATTTCTTAGATGTCAAACGCTCAAAAATTTGCTCCAAGCACTTAATAAGGCAGAGGAGGAAGAACAATTTTTAAAATCAAGTGCTCAAAGAGCGGCGTCTAATAAATGGTGTGATCTTTGTAAAATGAAAAATCACGATACCTCAGAGTGCGGGAAAAATAAATTTTCTAAAGGAAATATTTATTTTAACTCTGAAGTATATTCTAGTAATAATCGTAATCAAAGTCAATTTAATAACAATTTTAATCCATCTCAAAATGCTGCACATCAATTTAAGCCAAACAGTAACCCTTTTCAAAGAAGTAATTTCAGTCAGAACTTTCAACAACAATCGAATCCGAATACTAGCTTTTATCATAATCCTAATTATAATCCTAATTATCAAAATCCTAATTATAATACTAATTTTCAAAATCATCTTAATCCTAACTTTTCATACCAAGGTCAAAATCCTAATTTTAATTATCAAAACTACAATCCTAACTTATTTCAAAATCAGAATCATCCTAATCAATTTCAATCTAATTTTGTGAATCAAGTCCCAAAGAAAGTATGTACGTATTGCGGGATGCATAATCACGTTATCGACACGTGCAGGAAGTTGCAAAAACAGCAGCAAAGGCCCACTAACTTTAATCATAATTCTAATGCCGCCCCAAATTACAATGCTAATTATAACCAGTATGATAAGCAGCAAAAATATTGCAATATTCACAATAGTCACGGTAGTCATAATACTGAAGAATGTTTCTTGAAAAATCAATTTAGAGGACAAAATTCGAATCAAGTTGGTTCGAACGTTCGCGTTTGCTCGGAGCAGCAGCAGCCTTTAAACTGATGAGACCCTTCTGTCCACGTCAGTCTGAAGGGTTCCCGAACTTGGCAAACTATGCCCGAAATTTTAATCAATCTAACGAATCTCCAAATAGTTTTAAGTTAGTATCTAGTGCTCAAATTTCAAATAATATAAAAGATAATTCTGATTTTGATTTGAATACGTGTCAACGGACCCCTGAACAATTGGTCGAATCTCATGATACGCTCAGGGTTGATCCACTTTTGAATGACAGTCAAGACCCAAGTCCGGCACTCATTCAAAATTCGAGTTCAATGATTAATCAAAATACTGAGGATCTTAAATTAAATTCTCAGGTTGATTTACGTGTCGAACCCTCTGACACGAGACATATTGCTATTTTTAACTCTTGTCAGAAATTGTTTGAGGAAATTAATTCTACGGCCGATTCTGTAACGCAGGATCCACAAAATATTAATCAAATTTTAAAAAATAAATCAAATTCAACGTTAGAATTAAGTTCAAATTTGCCTGATCAACATACTATTGAAACTAGTGCGAAATCAGACCGCGATCTTGTTAATCCTGATTTTAGTTTAAAAAATTCTGATGATCTAAACTTAAATGAAGTTAAAAATCCAAATATAAACTTTGATCATTCTATATCTAGCATTTCTAAGCCTCGCGTGTGTAAGCCTAGTAATAATTCTAGCAGCTGTAAGACTGGCGTTTATAAGACTATAGTGATGAAGAGACTGAAGTTGCAAAATGTATTTTTAATCCAGTTTTAAGCAAAGATCTTACCATGAAAATTGAAGAAAATAAAAATTTAGATAGTAAGTCACAAATTGATACAACGAAAAATCGAATTAAAACCGAAAATTCAAATCATAATTTAAGTCAATTTGGTATTCAAAATTCTAGCTTAGGTTCCCTTCATACAGATTTAAGTTCCTCTGAAGAATCAAATTTGCATACTGAAAATTCTATTAGCAGTCCCGATTCGCATGACATACAAATCAGTTTTGGGGCAGATTCTTCCGAAAAGGAAGACAGTGCGTGTTTTAGGGTAGAAGCACCCGGAAATTTATTTGGTAATAATCTTTTTAAGTCTTATTACAGTCTTAAAAGTAAAGCTTTTAAATCTTATTTTAAATGGTGGAAATATCGAAATGGCAAATCTCTTCAAAAAAGTGATCACGTAGACTCTAATTTTAGACAAATTTTGTGTTCTACTTTAAGTGTCTCAACCAAGTTTAAGTTCTGGATGATGCAATTTTACCCGATATTATCATTTTTATTAGTTATGCTAAATTATCCATTGAAAATTTTATCTAAAGTCGCACATAATTTTATCACAAAAGGAGGTTATAATATTGCCACGAAAATATCTCGGAAATTTTTCAAATTTATGTTTATATTTTTTGCATTTACATCTATTCTTGACCCACGTCATTTTAATACAAATTTAAAAAGAGGGTTTGATTCAAGTTCTCATGGTGATTTCGTTTCTGACCCAAAAATTGATCCGATCCCGAAAGACGTTCTTTTTAATCCTGAAAGTAAAAATACCGTATTTGTAATGGCTAATCTAAATAATCAATGCTTAAAATTTATGACTGATACCGGCGCTGACGTCAGTTTATTGCGTTACGAAAGCATAAAAAATCATCGAATCAAAATTAATTCCGCTGAAAAAATTACTTTAAATGGACTAGCCGCTAATAGTCCCATCTGCACCGAGGGGACATCAGTCATCAAACTAAAAGCTGAGAACCAAAACTTTACCATAAAATTCCATGTTGTAAAATTACCATGTAATATTCCGCATGATGGCATAATAGGCAATGACTTTTTAACCAATGAAAATGCTCTAATTGATTTTTCCTCGTATACGCTGAAAATTGACTCAATTTGCACGCCAATCAAGTTACATCGCGAATTCAATGAAAACCAATCAAACATTATCATGTTAAAACCAAGGTCGGAATCGGTGATTCAACTTGATGTTAAAAATGATTTAAAATTTGGTATAACCCCGGAACTGCAAATCTCGGACGGCGTTTATTTGGCCCGCTCCGTGGTGAAAGTAGAAAATAAGCGAGCAATTACAACGGTACTCAATACTACGCACAAAACTGTCAACATTCACCGCATTAATCTAGTACTTGATGAAATTTCTCCCCCGCCGAAGCCTGTGTTAAACGTGCAGTCAGAAACTAATAATAAGACCCTTAGTAACGAACGATTGAAACTTTTGAAAGAGAATTTACGCTTAGATCATTTAAATGAGAAAGAGAGAAACGGAATACTTAAATTATGCACGAAGTACCATGCAATTTTCCATTTACCGGGAGACTCTCTTCCGTACACCGATCTTGTTCAACACGAAATTCCAGTCACCGACCGAAACCCCATCAAAAGTAAATTGTACCGTCCTCCACAACGGCATTACGAAGAGATTAAGAGACAAACGGATGAAATGTTGCCTCAGAAAATAATTAGGCATTCTAACAGTCCTTACAGCAGTCCTATTTTAATGGTTCCTAAAAAGTCCGATGCTTCTGGGCAAACTAAATGGCGTCTTTGCGTAGATTATAGGGCGCTCAATAAAGTCACTATCGGTGACGCGTACCCCCTCCCCTCCATTTCCACAATTTTAGACAATCTTGGGTACAGTAAATTTTTCACGGTATTAGATGTCTCATCGGCTTTTCACTTGGTGAAAATTCGACCCGAGGACATTGCTAAAACAGCATACACTACCCCTTTCGGTCACTTTGAATGGTTACGCATGTCGTTTGGGTTAAAAACAGCATGTGCGACACAACAACGGCTCATGGACCGCCTTTTAATGGGACTACAGGGTTCTCAATGCTTTGTTTACCTTGATGACGTAGTACTGGCCAACTCAAGTTGGGAGGATCACGAGAAACAAATAGAAGAGGTATTTAAAAGGTTTTTAAAATATTTATAAATTTTAAATTTCAAGGTTTATTTCAAAGTTAGGCGCTCGTTACTTGCAATTTAAAAGACTGGAAGAAGCATAATGTTCCTCCACGTATAAAATAACTTTCAAATGCACAAATTTTAAGAAAAATACTGAGGAAGGGTGTAAAAAAAAACTTACAATGACTTTGGTTAGTCCGCTCTACAGTTGTACAGAATCTTACCCGCTCTACAGAATTTTGATACCGTATGTAGCTACAAAAGATACGGTATCAAATCTCATGAACCATTTGTGGTACCTGATCCCTGAAGCTGCAGCGTTTTCTTTCTTTGACAGAGATATTTCTGTTGAGTGCAAACGGAAAATGGTAACTGCTTTATCTAAATAAAACCCTCTCGAAGATGGTGAGAAGAAAACAAAACTACAATCAGCAGAAGACATTTCAGGAAAAGATATTTCCAATTTTATTTCTTGTTCGTCATATAAATTGTTTGAGCGATTCCATCTCTCGTCAGACTTTCTTAAAGAAAATCCATCAACATGGCTAGAAAATCCTCAGTACCTCAAAAATCGCGAAATTGTGAAAAAAATCAAGGTTGTCAACGACACAGCCGAACGCGGCGTTAAATTTGTTTGAAGAGTACAGCCAGAAACTCACAAAATCGGACGAAGAGCGGCAACGGATTCTTCAGGTTGTTAGCGATTATCGGAAAGCTTTTCCCAATGTTAAAAAATCAACTTTACGAAAGAAACTGTAGAGCGGACTAACCAAAGTCATTGTAAGTTTTTTTACACCCTTCCTCAGTATTTTTCCTAAAATTTGTGCATTTGAAAGTTATTTTATACGTGGAGGAACATTATGCTTCTTCCAGTCTTTTAAATTGCAAGTAACGAGCGCCTAACTTTGAAATAATCTGATTCCAGGAGCTTGAATCGCGTTTCAGTGCCCCCTCAACCTACTGTGCGCAGGGCGGGGGAGGGGGGAGGGGTAATTGCCTGAGGTCAAACATGTTAAAATATACTTAATCTACGGAATAAGTTGTACCACATACAAGAAAATTGTAGTTCTTGAAGCCTTTGCATTTGCCCGTAACAAGCGCCGAACTTCGGAAAAAAGCGATTTCGGGAGCCTAAATGACGTTTTGGGGCCACTTTAGCCTACCGTAAGGGGGGTAGGTAATTACCTGAGGCCAAATCTGTTAAAATATCCTAAATCTACGCAAAAAGTTGTGTTAGAAACACCATCAATAATGGGTGTTGAGCATCTACAACTCCCTTAAAAACGGCAGTCAAATCGGCGAAAAGCGTAAAAATGCGCTTCTTCAGTTTTACGCGCTGCATCTTTCCCCTGTTTTCGGCACCATTTACCCTTGACGTAAAGGCCTCAAATTTTTTTTACAGTGTTTTTACATCAAATAGAACCAATCTAGGGGGTGCTGCTCATTAAATTCCAAAAAGTCCAAAATAAGGGCCACCCTAGCCTAACACTCTCTCTCGATCTCCTACTTTTAAATACACTTATGAAGATTATTGCGATGGATTAAAATTAAAATTAAATCAAACACACATGTTAGCAAAAGATTATTTAAACCAATCAAAAATTATTTCAAAAAAATTTTATGATAGGAAGCTGAATCCCATTGAATTAAAAGTAAATGACTCAGTTTATGTTGTGAATAAAACTCTGAGAGAAGGAGTACCACAAAGCTTACAACCAAAATATAAAGGACCCTACCAAATTCTTGAACTCTTTGATAACCAGACAGCCCTGTTACAGATAGGTAAAAACAAAACGAAAGTATATCACTTAAATTTACTCAAACCGTGTGTTTCAGATTCTGAAAGTGAGGAAGAAGAAGAAGAATCATGAATCGCGGTATCATTCTAATTCTTTTAACCATTCTCCATGTATCACAAGTTTTTCCAAATTCGCCTTACACAATAACCCCCATTTTTGACCAATCAGGTATTTATTTCAACAACTTAGGGACAGCCAAAATTTCTAATGATCATTATACCCTATTATCATTCCCTAATGTCACATTTTATCGCGAAAAACTACTATTAATTAAAAATTCTGCCGATAAAACCGCTAATATGTGTGGCCACGTTACGGAGGAAAAACACATTGATCTTCACTGTAATTCAACTTTAATAGAAATAAATCAATCCGTTTTATCGCTCGAATCAAAATTCGATACAGCCCAGCATTTACTAGGTCATAATTTTCACAATTCTAGGAGACGCCGCGGCATATTTGATGGCGTGAGTTACGTAGCAAATTGGCTATTCGGTATCCCAGATGCCAAAGATGCCCAATTCTATTCCGACTCAATCCATAATCTATTACATACGAATAAAGAAACTCAAACATTAATTCAAAGCCAAGTTAACTTAATTTCTGATACAATTAAAAACTATAATTCGAGCGCTGATTCGTTACAAAAAGCAGGAGAAACCTTAAACAGTAATATATTAGTATTCAATGACGAACAATTAAGAACTAGAGCCAACATAACCAATTTAAGCCTACAAACCATGATTTTACAACAATTGAACCTCCTGAACACGTTAATCGACCAACTTCGAGACGAGCTGAATACCCTTATCGAGTCAATTCTATTTATTAAACAGAAAGTTATTCATCCTAGTATAATAACCCCTAAATCCTTTAAAATAGAATTAGAAAAAATTAAATTAAAACAAAATCTGGAACTTCCATTTTCTCCACATGATTTTAATGATATCCATAAGTATTTTACCATTTGTAATATAGCCGCTCTTTTACGACAGAGACCTTTTAATTTTTTCGATAAAAATCCCTTTGGTTACCGGAATTAAATTCAATTTTTACCACCTCTTGCCATTACCAGCTTTTACTGAACATCAAACTGTGATTTCAATTATTGACACTCAGTACCCCTACCTTTTAATTAATGCGGCAAGAACAAGATATTGTCAAATTAGGGATAGGACCGGGTGCACTCGCACAGCTGATGGAGAATTTATCTGCGAAAATCTGGTGACTTACTCAACCGCTCAAAATCCAGTGTGCGCAACAAGGCTGCTCGCAAGCCCACCCACTGTTCCGGAGGATTGCCTAACGCATACCTTGAAGGCGAATCTTGAGATTTGGCACCCTATTCAACCAGATACTTGGCTTTTCACGATCACCAGCCCAACACCGGCTTCTATATCATGCGAGGATGACCCCAACCACATCCTAGACGTGTCAATCAATGGCTCTGGATTAATGACACTCCAGCCGCGCTGTCAACTCTACACATATTCAACCACATTGACATCAGCATCCAACTATTCTTCTAATGTAACTAATTTTATACCTAAATTTAATATTTCATTGGACAATTGTTGCGTCTACAAAAGTCAATTTCTCGGAAGAGAGCCAAGACTAATGAAACCTATAAGCATTACAGGTCTTAATATGGAAGAATTAAGACATACAAAACATAAACTTGACCAGTTTCAAGAAACATTAGAAGCAACTATAAACAAGCCACATATCGTTTCTCATTCAATATTGTATCAATTTTATGTAGCTTTTACCATTCTCCTTCTCGCTTTGATCATGGCGTATATTTTTTGTTGTAAATGTTGTAACTTCCGCTGGTTACCAATATTTGGACGTCTCTGGCCAGAATCAAATAGAAATGCTCCAGTTGACCTGTCTAAAATTTGTATCACTAATATCAATTTAACTAGAAATCGCACCCCTCGTTCACACTATAATGATTCGGACGAAGAGTTCGAACGAGTGGAGCTGAGTAGTACCCGACCAGTGATCACTTCTAGAAGATCTAATACAAGGTCTCAAGGTATAAGAACCTAAAACTTTGAAAGTTACGAATTAACTTTCATATCACCACAAAACCGAACTTAGATTGATTATTTTATTATTTTATTATTTTATTATTTTATTATGTATTTATAATTTGATTTTTTTTTTCCAAATTTTTCTGACATTCACAATCACAACGTGTGGAAAAGTATAAACTGAATTTTTTCCGAGTTTCCTAAGTCCGCTCGAACTTTTTACTCAAATTCTCAGTTTTAGCATTTTTGTTTGTTTTTTTTTTCTCTTCTCAATACTTTTGCATTATTTTTACACGTTTAAATATTCTAACTTGAATTTTAATTGTTTTATTCTTTTTAAATTAGTTATTGTCAAAAGTTGACGATTTTATACAAAGAAAACCAACATTTTCTTATTTTATCTTTACACTGCCTCTTTATAAATGTATTATTTTAGGTGTTCCCAAGTATTCAACTCCCCTTCTAGTTTTTGGTCACATTACGCTATTATGATTGTTATGAATTTTTTTTTGACCAATTGACCTAATTTTCTTCAACTTTCTACCCACATTTAATTTTTTTACACTATTTGATAGTCTGCTTAAACGTGTTTATTCAGCACATCTAATTTATTCACCCTCGTTTCTTATGTATTTCACTAATCTCAAAGTAATTGCATTCAACGCCTTATTACGCATTCAACTAGTGATAAGATACTCCAAGTATCACACATTCACTTGACTCTCATACCAATATCAATACATTGCCAGCTAAAGAAGTTCTAGTAATTTACTTCAATTATATTATTATGCGGACGATTTGGTTCGTCCTATTGCTTATTTATTACTATGTTCGTACTTTTAATATAGGTAGATATATACCAATTTTTAAATTAACGCTGGAAGTAAGGGCAAATTTCACTTTCAACTGCACATACATGTTCAATTCTAACCTCCAATCGCCATGTCTCCTATTTACACTACTTTCTTCATATTTCATCAGCTTACTTTCAACGATGTTTTACCTTTTCTATATCACTTTAATTTTCTTTTCTTAACGTCTCAGTCAAAAAAAAAAAAAAAGGAAAAAAAAAAAAAATTAAAATTTCTTCCAAATTTTAATTTTTTTTTCTCACATGGAGGGAGGAGTGTTGTGCGCCCAACATACCTAACATACCTTACATCTATCTCTTACGACTATTCTCAGTCATATCACCTGATACAGTTCGTATCCGGTTCATGTCCGGTCTGACGACACTTCGCGGCCCAGCCTAATGACCGCCATGAGCCGGGTCCGGCTACCTATTTGCAGATGGTTACCTCATCTTCATTTTCTCCCAAACACCTAGGCCCATAAGCTCATTAGATCGATCGATTTAAAAGAGATTGTTCTAGCATTAGCGATTACTCCTGTGTTACCCCGCGACCACGAGTCAAGGCGCTATTCTTGGTTCTTCCGTTCTGTCATTATTGTGCATTGTTTGATTCACGTTCAATATATATTTTTATTTATTCATAGACATCCATCTTTCGTGTTGGACCTTTTTTTCTCTCTTGTTTTGGGACACTAGCATAGTCTAGATCCCAACAATATTTTTAGGACTTAAGGATCTTAAATCACGAATTCATTTTCGCACGAGATTCAAGATGACCACCTATTTCAACTACCCTCCCGCTGAATTGCAAGAGGAGCTTAAGAAAATCGCGCAGGCCATCGTAGCAGAGACCGCAATAGCTCATATCCGAGTTGCCTCGGCCTCAGGTATCAAGAGGCAACTGTACCGGGAATTCCCTCGGTATTGAAATCTGGACGGGGATCGGAACGCGTACCGCGCTGTCAACCCCTTCGGAGGCGCGAGGGGATGTGAAACGCATGCGGTTAAAATCAGGACCTCGGATCGGTCTCTTCTCCGATGAAAGTGAAATCTTGAGTTAACTATCCACGGCCGGATAGTTCGCTCTAAATCAGTGATTTCGAGTTGATTCAACGGTCGGCGACAATTCGCTCAACCTCCGCGATTTCAAAGCCTTGTCCAGGCACGGGATGGTGGCTCTGGTTTGGCCTCGTCCTCTCGTGTTTCATTTTCGTCCCGTCCGACTGAAATGATGCATGAGAGCAATAACATCTACTTTTTCTATACTTCGCTATTCCCTCTCAAACCTTAACTGTTTATGCTCGCTCATTTCTTTCATATATTTTACACAATAGGCTCCTTACAATTATTATGTGTCATAAAAATTCACGATCGTGAAACGGGTTTACCGCAGGGAACGGATATTGAATATCTTGAGGCTCATTCAATTTAAAAAAAAAAATTGCTAAAATATTATTAGACAACATTACATTGTTTTATTTTAAACAAATGTTTTGATTCCTACTTAGTCAATCTACAAAAAATTGCTTTCAATTGATTCGACCATAATATCAATGATCAATGATCATGACGTATTTTTTTATGTTATTTACCCGTCGCTTTTACAGTGCTCCCGGCGGGCGCTTTGCTACACCTAATCGCCATCCTTGTCTATCGGAACAGAGGTCATCTGGTAAATAGATCCTCGTAATTTCATTTTGAATGTCCACCAATCCAAGATTTTGCTGGGCGTCTCCTATACGTTTCCTTCCAAGAGGAAACCATTTCAGTACCTCCTCAGGCAGTCTTTCATCCGCCATTCGTTAAATATGACCATACCAGATAACCTGATTTTTTTACACGTAAAAGAACTAAACATTTAAATTTTCCCTAATTTAGTTAAAAGAGGAGGTTGTAAAGAATAAATGCAACTTCCCTCATTCGCAACTTTATCGCGAAAGCCTGGGCAGATCTTAGATTTCGCCCGCAAAATCAAGCGTATGCAACCCGGCACTCCGCAGAGTTAAAGTAGTTGCATGTTTGGTTTGAACCCAACTTCGTACATAAGTATATTCATCGATTATGATATGCTCCGCATATTCAATCGGGGTAATTCGGAAAGGGATCTCAGTTAGTTTATGTACCGTCATTTTATTTGTGATGAGTTTTCTTTATTAACTGAAAAGCCCTCAGGAAGTTAGAACACGGGATATTCTCGGATATTTCCAATCCAAAGAGAGTAAAGGAAATGAATTTGAAAAAAAAAAAAAAAAAAAAAAAAAAAAAACTGAAAATCGAGTTACTTTAATTAATTTTTTGATGTGGAGAGGGATTGGAATTATACTTAGACCACTTCACTTGGATATGACGAGAGCCTAAAATGTTAGTTCCAAAAGAGAAAAAAGAAAGAAAAAAAAATCGGAAAATATAGTCCAATTGTTCAATATTCTTCGCTTAACCGCATACCATTGTGCTTTCGATTTGTTTGTTGCATTACGTTTCTTCATGATTTCTCGATACTTCACATTTGACACTAATCCCCGTACGTTTGACCGCAGAACAGGCGAAAGGCGGACCCTCTGGTATTCTACTGTACCTAATAGCGAAGAGATAGTGACTGCAAACATGAAATTTTGATATAGTGGGGCCGATAAGTGGAAAATATCATAACAATCGTGCACTTCTGGAAGAAAGCATGAAAATTTCAGGGATTCATCTCTACCCTATAGACTTTCGATTTAGACATAGACCCCAAAAATCTGAGCCCCCTGGGGGGGCAGGGGGGCCCCCAAATTTTGAATTTCGTATAACTACTGAACGGCTAATGTTAGCGTAATTTTTTTACAGCAGGACGATGGGAAATTTTATTAGGAACAAAAATGGTTCTTATGAATTTTTCTGTGGGATCGATATTTAAGGCGTGAAACGGGAAAAACCATCGGGGGACGGGGAGCCGGCCGTTCTGAGGCAGATCCGCGCGCTGCGCTGCCTGCCCGGGACGCGCGCGGCGGCGGAGTACGGTGTTCCCGACGAAATAGCCGCTTGTCTCGGTTTAATCTCAACGGTGCGCAGTTTTAAAAATAATTATGAATTTACTGTACTGCCTAAATAATTTTCCATAGTGATATAAGCCCTACTTTTTATTAGTAACACATAAAAACAAGCCAAAGGCGAAATACTCCAATGCAAAAGTGCCGAGTCAATAAGAGGGGTCGGTCATCGCGCATCACGCGTCTTGTTTTCTCTGAATACAGAGCTTTTCCGATCTCAGTACAGAGTGTATTACCCTTTCCTCACGTAAGTTTTGTAAAGGATTACATTTTTTAAGATATTAGAGCGAAATAACAAGTTTTAATATACGATTTTGACCCACTTTTTAATGACTATTGGAAATGGCGGATCCTTGATAACTTATTTTTATTTTATTTTCCACGTTACTTTCAGCGAATGGGACCATAAGCTGCTTACATAAGCAAGAATTTTGCAAAACTTGATGCTAAGACATTACTTGAGGAGTAAAGAGGGGGGCTTCACATTCCCTTCGCCACCGAGGATACCAGATTTCCTTCATTTTCCTCCAATATCGTTTTTCGTTCATGTTAATTGGTTTCTCGCAATTGCACAGGTTACATACGAAACATTCCGACAATGTTCTTTTCTCCTCTTTTTTCCTCCAGCCAGTCAATAGAAGTTTTCATTTTCATGAACTCCCCACTCTTTCAGTTATTCAACAAATATGCATATTTCAAAAAATAGAACAATACATTATAATGAATAATAAAATAGTGTATTTCCTTCGGAAAATACACTAAAAGAAGATATCTGAATCCTATCGCTTCTTTTTATCGAGTCACCCTTGAAGATATTATTGGTACTTTCCACGAGACATAAAAAATGGAATGAGTAGTAAAAAAATCCATGTATATTATTTTTCATTTTGTTCTACGGAGTTTGGAGTGGAGTTGGTAACATTTGTATTGAAAAAAATATTAATGTAGGAGGAAATTTATTTATCATGCAGGTTCTGATCCTTTAAAGAACTTTGAGAAGGACCAGTACGTCAGGAAGAAATTCATTGCATTTCTTCTTTTTCAACCCACCAAATCTCGTACCGATTTTTGATTTGTAAGTATGTCGGAGAAAATTGTCAAGAAACGGGACTTGCAAAATATGCAGTGCACAAAACGTACACCTTAAACTTTATCGTACAGTATAACACTGATCGAATTAGCTTTAGAGATTATCAAAAGGTTAATTTCTCGTCAAAATATCAACAAATCAGTCAAAATCAGTAATCAGTAATCAGTTGCAAAATTACCGAGATTGCGGGATATCGAATGATGCGCGATTTAATTGACGACATAAGAACAGGATAGGTCCCCAGTAGGCGCGACTTCCTATGACTCAAATGGAACGTTTTTGCAGATTAGCGGATATTGGCGGCTATTTATTACTTAATAATATTCTTTGTACTGTACAGGAAGCAGTCCAACGAATGTTTTTTGGGGGTCTTTTATCCCTATCAAGCTTTCTCAAGATTCTTTTGGCGTTTTTTCGGAGCAAGTTTTGAAGGTGGTTTTGGTCCTCTTAAAAAATGCCTATACGTAGCAATGATGTACCAATATGTTCCTTAAAGAGAGGAGAATAAGCATGTTTTTATGTATACTCATTTTTTACAAAATTAGTTTCCCTGTCTTAAAAGTCTGGCTGGAAGCCGTCTCCCGGGAACTTTAGGGTATGTAAGCATATTTAGATATCATTCTGGTGGCGCAGCACCGAGAAAAAGAGAGAGAAAAAAAAAAACACTTTAAAATAATTTTTCAGGTCATCGTGGTTAACAAAAAAGATTTGTGATTTTTAGTCCCCCCCCCCCCCTTCACGAGACAACTGTGCGTCAGATTTTATTCCGTTCAACTGATGTCTGATACAGTTATCTCGGATGCTTTAATAAAAATTGACAAACCCGTACAACAAAACATCCCCGAACTCCAGCACTTAGCCCCTTCTCCTTCTCCTTCTTTTGCCGTGCGCTCACTTGTATACATATATTACCTGCAAAAATTAAGCCCTATTTTAAGGCTTTATAGGTAGTACGATACATTTATAATATTTTTAAAACTGCGCACCGTTGAGATTAAACCGAGACAAGCGGCTATTTCGTCGGGAACACCGTACTCCGCCGCCGCGCGCGTCCCGGGCAGGCAGCGCAGCGCGCGGATCTGCCTCAGAACGGCCGGCTCCCCGTCCCCCGATGGTTTTTCCCGTTTCACGCCTTTAATATCGATCCCACAGAAAAATTCATAAGAACCATTTTTGTTCCTAATAAAATTTCCCATCGTCCTGCTGTAAAAAAATTACGCTAACATTAGCCGTTCAGTAGTTATACGAAATTCAAAATTTGGGGGCCCCCTGCCCCCCAGGGGGCTCAGATTTTTGGGGTCTATGTCTAAATCGAAAGTCTATAGGGTAGAGATGAATCCCTGAAATTTTCATGCTTTCTTCCAGAAGTGCACGATTGTTACGCTTATCGGCCCCACTAATAGACCGGGGTCAGAAGCGTCTGACCAGAAAACTGTACTGAAAGAGGCCTCCGTTCTTTCTCAAATATCACTAATCGTCCGAAAGACTCCCAGAAATTGTTTGGATGATTAAAAATTGACCGATTTTATTTCAAATTCATAATAATAGGGTATTATTTATATTCATATTCGGCTAGTTTTAGGCAAGAAAGCCGTAAGTGCTATGCGGAATTAATAACCGTGTTTTTCCCACGCACAGGAGCGTTGAACATCTACTGGGTTCCTCCCTACATTATGGATGTTGATAACCGCGGAACACTGAGGTAAAAACATTAAATAGCTCAACAATTTCCTGGTACACGTGCACCCCTAAAACCGTAGTATAATCACGAAATACACTCGACCAGCTGTCAAAGTTGCATTTAAAACTGAGAAAAATTGAAAAACTGCGACATGACAAACCCTTTGGTAAACCATTTCTATTCACCGTGGTTCATTTTTTCTATACATAGACATAATAGACTTTCTGATCATCATTGCGAATTTTACGAAAATGGTGGGCTCATTAAATGAAATGTTCCGTTTAAACAGCACTAGGCCCATTTCCTTGATAACATTCAACATTTGGACTAACTGCTCTCTCCGGTAATCCAAAATAGCTCCCTGCTGGTGCCTTTCCCAACCCAACAGTACACTCACTTCCTCAAGCCATATCGTCTCCCAGACTTGGATCCACTTTAGGCGTTGTGGTGGCAGGACAAAAAAAAATGGCAGCTTCAGTTCTGATAATTAATTGATTTGCTCTCCTTATAAATATTCAGAATACCAAACATTTTTCTCCTGGGTGAATAATTGACTTTTTGGATTTTTTTTTATATCACTTTGATTGAAATTTTATGCAGAATCCGAATACATTGAGAAAAGTTAATCCCAGAAAATGAGAAACAAAAAATTTTCCTTGAGCCTATACTTTAGTTACCCCGGTGCAAGGAGCAGTTCCGGGAACGGGAAGCGAGGCAGGCTGAATGGAGCCTTGCCGCGGTGCGAACTGCGAAGGGTATCGGCGAGGAGCCTGCCGTGTTGCCATTCACATTGTTCACACATTACTTTTATCCCCTAATGACTGATGAGAGGATGTCGATTGGAAACTCCATCTTCATCCAATTCCAAATCTCTGGCTAGACCGTTGCCGTTGCTGTTTTTTGATATTGGGCTAGGCCTGTCCCCGAACCGATCGATCGATCGATCGATTATTTCGATGATCGTTCGAAGACCTGTTTCGATCGAAACTGCTCGATCGAACTGCTCGATCGAACTGCTCGATCGAAATGTTCGATCGAAATGCTCGATCGAAGTGCTCGATCGGAATGCCCGATCGAAACGTTTGTTTTGAAAGCCGTTTCGATCGAAATGTTATTTTGAAATGTTGAAATAAGATTTACCATGTTTAGCAAATAATTGCAGAATTTTCATATTGTTGTCAAGAATTCCTCTTCCTCTAATTTTTTTCTTCGTTTCGAATTCGATTGAAATAACAGCATCAGCTTTAAGTACCGTAGCAGTTCTGTCCGCAAATTATATTATTACCGGTACGTGTTCTGTATACATAGAATTACCAAAAAGCATTCCATGTGCTCAATCTTCTCCCCTCCCCCTCCCCCTCCCACAACAAAACAAATTAATTTAACCACACAAACCATGAAAATACCAGGTCTCGATTCTCGTCTATTTACTAAAGTCACTTTATCAGATCAATTTTTATTCAAAATATATGCGCTTATCGCATTCACTCCATTTTTTACTAACCATTTATTTGTAAAGTATCAGAGGTCCGCTACGCTACCCTACCTCCCGATCTCAATGCTCCTTTAGCTCCTAGCCCAAATGCCCATTACCAATAACAATAATGATCCAATGGACCTTGGTAGTGTGGCTCGGCGCTCGCCAGCGCTGTGCCGCGACAGTGATAATGATACTAGCTGCATTTAGACAGTTTTGACCATTTCGTTCGAATTTTGCATCCGCTCAGTATACATATGTCGGCCCGTACTGCACGCACACACACACACACACGCCCTCATCATCCTACATCGAATCGTCCTTATCTCGTCCCCGTTCGTTTTCCTCATATCACACAATTACACTCTTCTTCGGTTCGGTATTTGGTTTGACCCCTGGCGCCTGACCTGCTCCAGTGCTCCTCACACCTCGCATAGCTTTTGTTTCATGCACCTCTCCTTTCGGTGACGGCACCGCTGACTAGGTATCTCTGTTTCCCCTTGCCGCCCATGACTGTGACTGTGACTCCTTCCTCTTTCAAGATCTCAATCCTAGCTCCCGTTTGACTGAAGCTCTTATCGGTGCGGTGCCGCTACTGCCCACTCTCTTCCCTTCCTCACCTTTGTCGTTTGCGTGATCCGCGTCTCCTTCCTCTTTCACTATCTTTATACATATACGCCACCGTTCAACTGAAGCTCTTCATCAACTTCTCTTTATAAAATCGAATGGATCGAACTTTTAGGAAGTAACTAGTAACCTAATGCTCCGTCCTGTCTGTTATCTTTCAGCCCTTGCTTCTTGTCTGGGACGACTTACAATTCATTCGGACTTTTCCTCGCCTACTCCATCATTTAGCTGCAGTGATGTCAGTAGCCATGTTTACAGAAAAGCAACTCATCAAGTTTGAAATGGGGGGAGGGGGGTGTGAAGTTTTTTTCTCTTTTTTTTCTTCTTTTTTTATGGGCAGTTTGCGTAAATCCGCCAAAGTGTCATCTGTTTTCACTCGGTTATATTCTCCTCCACCCTCGTTTCTTCTATTCTCCCCCCTTTTTCTTTTCTCTCCAATCCTTCATTCTCCTCCCCCCCTCCCACATATTTCTTCTCCCCCCCTCCGTTTTTCTGTAAAAAAGTTTCGTTTAATTCGTAAAAAAAAAAAAAAAAAAAAAAAAAAAAAAAGGATATATTTACCCATAAAACCTAAGCAAGTTTCTGCAGTGGCAAAGGAGACAAAACTGCTGATTATAGCCTCAAATTGCCTCTATAGAACATCAAAGTGTCAAAATAGTTCGGGGGAGGCCCCCGGCCCCCTTCCCTTCACATCTCCTAGAAGGAGTCCGCACACACCCAATTAATGAAATAGGGGAACCTCGTCAAGTACCTGGGGTGGGGGGGGGGGGGGTGTGACACCACTGTTTAGCTGCTGGTCTTGCGTCCCTCTTTTACAATTTATTTACACATCACTAGAAGGAGCTTATGCGCGATTTTTGATCCCCAGCAGGTGTAAATTGTAATCAGAGGCTGGCACATGCATATCGGCTGTACGTTTATTCACTTAGTACTTGGAAAATTATGCAAGTCCATAATTTCAAGTAAAAAGAAAGTATACTAAATTGTTCCCAAGGAATTAGTTATTTCAGAACTTTCCACGGATGTTGGTTGACCTTAATCTTTTGGACACCAAAGAGAAATTATAATCATTCTTCTCCTACTAGCACAAAGACTTAAAATGTACAAAAAAAGAAAAAAAATCGTAAAACAAGATGTAAAATAAACCAAAAGTGAAATGACATTCTCCTTTTCTTAAATTTTATTATAAAATGCATCAATTTTTTTAAGAATGTTTAAAACCAATCTAATAAAGATAAGTTCTTAAAATCTTCTCAGATTTTTAAAAACTCTGGTTTCGAAACAATTTTGTATCCAGTTTTCGGGCTTACTCTTTTTACAAAAAAAATTTAGGGGACATTCGAATTTTTAGCGTATCATTCTAGTAATAAATACTCCAAAGGTATTTCCTATTTAGCCAATTTAGCGAATTTTCAGTACAGATATTTTTCCTCAATTTTTTGGTTTTCGCAATCAAAAATTTTACATTAAAAATAGATGTTCGAAGAGGTAAAAAAGAAAAATCGTGATTTTTTACGTGAAAAAGTCAGAGAAAAAATTCAGAGACGTCAATTTTTTACGTAAAAAATCGTAGTTCAATCTGTCTTCTTTGCATTTCTTTCTGACCTCCTTTTAATGTACGGAAAGTAAGATTTTTCACGTAAAAACTTTGTTCTTCCAAATTTTTTTCGGATTTTTTTGCGCAAAAAATCGCGAATTTTTGACGTCAAGATTTCAATTTAATCCCTCAAGTTTTTTTTACATCTTTAATCAAAATTTTTTTACGTTGAGCTCTCCGACTCTGATTTTTTACGGGATCCTCTACGTGCATCTTGCGTACTCGTAAAATTTACCAATTTTCATTTTTTAATTTTTTTTTAATAAATTAGGGAAGACGTTTCTTAGGTACAAGAAAGTGCACAAAATCAGCGCTTCAGACGATGGCTGAACTACGCACGTGTCACGTGTCGAAATAGGTTAGGTGTTAAAAAAGGGAGCATAGGCTGAAATAGATGCCGCATTTCAGCTGGGTTAGAAAGAGAGGGGAATGATAAGGAAATTAGGGGGGAAAAAATGCGAAAATCGTAGATCGCTAGGTTTCAGGCAGGCTAGGGACGGCGATTCCACGCGTGCCCGCGTCGGCCGTCGCCGCGTGCGCTGCGCGTCCTCCGTCCATTGCGCCAGACGGAGTCCCATATGAGAATCCCATCATCCCTCCCCCTCCTTCATCGACTTACAGCTTCATTCACGATGTAGATGTAAGTGTCAGACCGCCAGATTGAGTAAAATAAAAAATGTTTTCACGAAATCAAACACATGATCAAATTACGTGTTTCGGGGAAAAGGCCGGTACACACTGTTAAAAATTGAGGAGTGAAATTCGGTGTTGGCGTCTACATAGCGCCCAAAAACCCCGAATGAAATGAATGCGAAGTGACAGTTGCACCATGAAAGCGTATGACACTCCGCAAAAAAATGTAGGCGTTTGCGTTTCCTAATTCAGTATGTTGGCTCACTGTTGAAAACCTTTTTCATTTTAAATGCTGATATGCAGAAAAAGTTCCAATGTTGAAACTTTAAAATCCTTTAAAATTTAAAAATGAAAATATATAAATATCTGAAAACTCTTGTACGTGACTTCGCATGAATTCTTGGCAGACACGTTTAATGCACGCAGATTCATAATTTTTTTCGGGGGGAGGGGGGCTAATCTCTAAAACAATAAGTTTAGAGCGGAGAGGTGTAGTCGCGGCAGAACGAAATGAGGTTTTTCGTTTGTTTGTTTTTTGAACTCAATGTTTATAGATTTTTCGTTCTCTAGCATTATTCTGTCTCAATTTCGATATAAATGAATTTTTTGAGTCCATATTTCTTTACCAAAAATAAATTTTAGTCTCTAGAAGAAAGTGCATTGCTGCGTGTATTGAAAACCCGTCCATAAGGTGCGTTGGAGATTGATCTGATTGTTGGAGTTCTTTCTGCTAGACGACTTTTCAATGATACCATACGGAGGGGGGAGGGGGCTACGGGGTTCCAGACATGATACGCCAATGAAGGATACCCCTCTTGCTGTAGAGAATGTAATATTAAAAAAATGAAAACTAAAGTGCTGAAAAATATTATTAGCAAAGCTTCGGCATCATTGGACGAAATAGCAAAAGCGGGTAAGGTAATCAAAACATGCTGGAGCAGCCAACGCGACGAGTTCATTTGTATGAGAGAGACGGAAGGAATGGAAAAAAGTGATAGTGAATAAAAATCTGAGTGGAGACCGGTGAATAGTGTGGCGATGGCAAATTGGCGATCGGCGGACAAAGACAAAGGCGACAGTGAAGACCTAGATAGACAATCGACAACAAGGAAAACTAGGTAAATGAAGAGAGACCGATGAGCGGGGGAGGGGGGCGGATGGGGGCTGAGCGCGCCGTAGAATTCCTTGCCTGAAAAAGATGTGTGATGTTTGCCAATTAGGTTTTGGTTGACGCGATAACCAGTTTCAAGCAAATAATAGTCAAAATGTACGCTGGACCGAAAGTGAGGTGAACCCCGAGGAGGGAAGTCAGAGAGAGATAAGAGAGAAGAAACTCGGCCGACGGGCAGCGACCGGTGGCCACGCCAAGCGAAGCAGATAGGCACGTTGCACGTAACGCAGTGGTGGCGATCGACAGGCAAAGGTAACGGCTAAGAAACAGGTGACATTCGATCGAAAAGGTATCCGAGATCGAGGAAAAACAAGAGCAATATGAGGGGGAAAAGTGAGTAAAGAGATGCCGGCGAACGTGGAGGCGTGGACCGGGAGCAGAGCGGAGGATCAGGTGCGAGGGAACGAGCGAGAACGGAGAATGGGTCACAAAATGCCTTGCCCGAAAGATAAGAAGTGAATGAGGCGTCACTTAGGTTTCAGTTGACGCGAGGAGGCTGCTGTTACTCATAAGTCATAACACGACCGATTGAAAGCAAACGGTCAAAAAGGTCTAAAATGTGCGCGGGCTGAATGTGAGGCAGCCTCCGCGGAAGGGAAGCCAGAGGGAGATGAAAAACGCGGTCGACGGCCGGCGCGAAGCAGCGCAGCGCAGCGCAGCGATACGAAACGGAGTATGGCATTGATATGCAATCCAAAGCATCTTACATCCATCGAAAGTACTTTCACCCGATAAGGGATCAAAGATTCCCGAGAAAGTTACAAAACGGGTAGAAGGGTTCCTGTTTTTTTTTCGAGCATTACCCGTTTTGGCTTTTTTAATATACAAGTAAGTAGGTAATCACCGCGTAAAAATATGTGGAACCTGGTCTTGTTCCTTCCAAAAAATTTTTACTGGGAAGACTTTAGCCAGGGATCCCTTATCCCGTGAACTTTCTTCGGAAGACGTTTTAGAGCTTTCATCAGCGGTGCATGAAACTCCCACGGGAATCCTAATGAGATTGCTCGAATCGAAAAAATGTAATTGGTTCAAAATAAAAAAAAAAAAAAAAAAAAAAAAAAATTTTATAACATTAGTTTTAAGATTAGCTTTATTCGAACATTAACTCCCCGTAATTAATGTCCCGTAAGGGCCAGTAGTACATTTTTACTTAATAAAAATAAAAAAAAAAAAAAAATAATAATAATTTAAAACGGATTTCGATCGAGCAGATTTCGATCGAGCAGGCTCGATCGAAACAGATTCCGATCGAAACAGGCTTTCGAAACGATTTTTTCGAAGTGAACGATTACGAAATGATCGCTCGATCGTTTCGTACGAACCAACGAGCGATTTCATCGGTTCGGGGACAGCCCTATATTGGGCTAGTAACAATTGATAAGTCCTTTAGAGGCATGACCTCCATTTACAATGTCTCACCACTGTTGTATTGACCAAGTTTTGGGTTGCTTATAGCGTCGCTTCTTTGACGTTAGGGTGTACCTCGGTTTCTATATGAGCCCCAGAAAGCATGAACTTATATGTGAACCGCAGCTCACGAGGAAATTGAGTTACGCCCTTCCGCCCGAGGAGCGGCAATATCTTCCACTTACTCAAATTTTCTAATTTTCCCCTTGAATTGATGTCTTTCCGGAGGACCTCACAGAAAAAGAATGGTTTTAACATCATTTTTGAGAGCCTCAGGGTTTTTTTTTTTTTTGGGGGGGGGGGGGGGGAGATGTTGGTTCATTGCGATTCCGCAAATTATGTTTTCTTTACGATTTGCCATCGTCTGTTATGTGCCTACGACGCTGATTAGACAGACACAATTGCGTGTTCGGGCAAAACTTTTTTTGATTAATCTTACGGGAAGGCGACCAAAAAATTCTCAAATTGTTGACAAAGCCTCGACCAATGAAGTAGGCTGAAAATTCTATGCGTTCAACCTGATTCGCAAAATTAAGCAATTTTTTGCTTTTGGTGCTCACTCTAAGTGATGGTTCAAATTTCCCACGAAAACAGAGAGTTGTGTTCGGGTGCACTTCTTTACGAACTTTTATGTGACAGCAACGAAAAATTTCTCAGATTTTTAACGAGCCTAGTGTATAATCTCTCAATTGGGCTCACAACAAAATAGGTACGCCCAACAAGCTAGGTGGCATTCATGATTTTCCGCCATTCGGTGCCTACTTTCAGTAATGATAAACATCACCTAAAGAGAGGAAATTTTTCAGCATTTTCTCACGTACATTGACGCACACGGAAGCCACAAAATATCTTCATGATTTTTGAAAATCCCTTTTTTTTTCGAGAGCCAAGAGCAACTTTGACTTTTGTAGTGGGGGAACTTCTCTCCATAGGTAATCTTTAACAGGTTGTTATTGAAAATACCCACCATATTCACTTGAAATTCACTATTAATCTTCAATGACCTTAACACCTCGTTCTGCAACGTCATTGGGTTTTTTCAAATGGAAAAGGAAGCACTTAAAAAAGTGCCCCGATCTGTTAGTATCGGGAATCTAGAATAGTGCATTGTAGATTAGCACTGGGCCCATACTATTCTGCATGGATATATCAAAGTCAAATTAATTCCACAACATTTTCATTAAAGAGAACCTTTAATGAGTATCAGTGTACGACTGAGAGGGTGAATATTCAGCTCTGGCTGATACATTGGAATACAAAGCAAAGGTCACGCCGAGGGATCCATATTCCATATCGATTTGAGTTTTGTTATACTTCATCACTTGGCCAGCTTAAGAGCCATAAATTGGGCTTCTCAATAATCTGTGAATTTGCCTTCTGTTATCGCGCTAGGGCCCACAAAACCTGTACCGAAACTTACGTATCCCTGTCCTTAAGCATTTATGATCATCAACTTACAGCAAGCATCAAAGTGAAAAACTGCTTTCTTCGCGAATTCAAGTTAGGGTGCATAGGAGTTTTGGCTTTGGCCCACTCTGCCCGCCGCCGGATGCCGGGCTTTTCAAAATTTTTGGAATTTGTTGCAGTCTTGCCTGTCAATTTAGCGTACTTGTCATACAGGGTGATCCAAAAGTCCCTTCCACCCCCTCTAACTTTTTACCTAATTGAGATAAAGATTTGAAACTTGGGGGATATTCCTAGGTCAAAGGGAGCTACTTTTCGGCCCCCCTAAAATTTTCAGGGGGGCCCCCCTTGGGGGGCAACGGCCCCCAACTTTGAATTTTCAAATGGGAAGACCCCCTTTGTGATAGCTCGTTCGAAAGAGCATAAAAAAAGAAAACTTTTCGCGCAAACCCGAAGTCAATATCTCAAACCGTTTCAAAATGGCGGCCGGTTAAAGTTCAAAATGGCCGAAATTTCACACCGGTTATTTGTCGATGGATTTGCGCGAAAATCGGTATGTAGGGGTATTTTGACACGAGAAAAACGAATTTGACGTTAGATTTTCAAAAAAACCGAAATTTCCAAAATGGCCGCCGGTTAAAGTTCAAAATGACCAAAAATTTATTTTTTATAAATCTAAGTTCAAATTTGTTTATCTTATGCCAAAATACTCTCAAATTCCAAGTTTTAGGCAAATCCATCAGGAAAAAACCAAGGTGAAAATTTTCGGCCATTTTAAACTTTAACCGGCGGCCATTTTGGAAATTTTGGTTTTTTTGAAAATCTAACGTCAAATTCGTTTTTCTCGTGTCAAAATACCCCTACATACCGATTTTCGCGCAAATCCATCGACAAATAACCGGTGTGAAATTTCGGCCATTTTGAACTTTAACCGGCCGCCATTTTGAAACGGTTTGAGATATTGACTTCGGGTTTGCGCGAAAAGTTTTCTTTTTTTATGCTCTTTCGAACGAGCTATCACAAAGGGGGTCTTCCCATTTGAAAATTCAAAGTTGGGGGCCGTTGCCCCCCCAAGGGGGGCCCCCTGAAAATTTTAGGGGGCCAAAAAGTAGCTCCCTTTGACCTAGGAATATCCCCCAAGTTTCAAATTTTTATCTCAATTAGGTAAAAAGTTAGAGGGGGTGGAAGGGACTTTTGGATCACCCTGTATACATACAAAATACTGCAGTATATTTTTGAGGAATCAGCCAGTGATTTTTTAAGCAAAAATTAACGCCAAACAATAGCCAAAACATATCTGCATATTAATCGACAGCCAAAACAAATCTTCGATTCATATAACAGACTATGGCAAATTCTCAAGAAACATACTTTGCGGAAACGAAAAATACAAAAATTGCTTGTAAGATACTCCTCAGACACCGCTAATAATCATTTTTCTCCATGAAACCATCTTCCCGAAAATTACTTATCATCAGTCATCGATTCAGCGGGTAATACCATGAGATTTTACACAACATGTGAATGAGAGTCACTATACTTCCACGTGATGTAATTTAATAAAATGAGTCACGCACCGCGCCCCCTCCACTCCCTGAGAAGTTGACAAAATTATTAAAATGAAATAAACTGTCTTTATAATAACCAAGATCTGTCGCAAATGATTATCAGTAAAATATTTCTTTAAACTTAGATAACTGAATTTCTGATCTCTCGATCATGCGATGCAAAATCCGTCGCTCTGTCGCAGGCCCCTTGACTTGACCAACCAAGTCGCCAAATTGAGCCCAAAGATTGAACATACTATAAAATCGAGGATGGTCCACGAGCGCGTCGTCAATTAGAGGAGAGGCAGGACTTCATACTGCTTCGCGGCCGTCATTTCATCAAGATCGACGGAAACACGGAAAGGAAAAGTTAAAAGTGAAAGAGGAATGTATGCGGGATCGGTGCCACGGGCCACGGAGAAAGGGTCGCGACAAAGATCATTTGACTCAATTGCCCACCGCGCGTACGGGTTTTCCAGGGTGGCGTCTGACCAGATTTCGGCCGTGTCTAGCTCTCGTTCAGCAATCGAGGGCTGGTGGCTGTTCGCCTGGAATTAAAAGGCCAAACTGGCCGGTTGAATGCGGAATTAAATGCACAAACTGACACATGAGCAGCCGGCCACTGTCATTTGTTGAAGGGATGCATATCGTCACCTACCTGACATATGGGCGTAATTACACTCTACAATGAACCCTGTCTTCCATACATTTCAAAGCTTTTTCGGGCTCATTTCAATGTGCAGTTACGCCCCTATGTTAGCCAAGCGATGCATCGTCTATGCATAGCCAAATCGTGCATTTTAATCCAAATTTGAACTGCCATTTTAGCTGTCGGGGAATATACCTAAAAATCTTTCTGCCGCAGAAAATATGCTGCCTCCTCAAGCTCTTGAGCTATAATATAGAGTAAAATAACAAGAAAAAAATATTTGAATAATTGTGCGATCCAGTACCGGCAAAAAGTTTAAATTAAGCATAAGAAGAAAATATGAACAGAAAAAGCTCTCGAAAAAAAGAGTTGCCTCAAATTATTGTTTAAAAAAACTGTCGAAAAAGAGGAAAATCCACGAACTTGTGTCATGTGCTGACGTGTATTCTAATTTCTAATAGGCAGCTCACGTTGAACTCGATGGTTTAAGAAAAATCAACCAAGGACTGGCTGTGCGATCAACCACAAATTTTGTATATTTTAGTCGTTTGCCAGACATAAATTAAGTTAAGATTTGTTATTGTTCTGTGTTCACCTGCTCAGAGATTACATATCGATGCCTAAAGTGCGAGACCGCATATATCTGTTTGCGAGATTCTAGACTCTCAGTCATACATTATTTTTTTCTTGTAAACTTATAGTCAACGTAATTTTAACAAAACTTCTTTAATTTTTTTCTCTGTTGTTTGGATATTCTGTATAGATATCAAGCTATGAAGCTGACTTGTTCCTCCTTGAAAAAATAAATTATAAGCGGAGATTTTGAGACACCGCAATGGAGATACGCGCTGTCACACTTTAGCCGTCGATATGATATGCCTCGATATTTCAGAGATTAGTGCATCACGTCCGGTAATGGGGGCGGAGGGCTGATCTGATGGAGGACCCGTCTGATAGATTTTTTGTGAAGCAAAAAATTCGATCAAAATACTACACCATGAGAAAATAAAGAGAAAATGTCATAATCTACGATTTAATACGCTTTTGCTAATTTATTTAATATGGTATCGCCGTCGAGAGGGAAGTGCGTCTACAGTTCCTCTTGCACATTTTTGGGCCATGAAATAGTCTCAGTGGTACTATTAACGCCAAAATTGTGTGTATTTGATCACTGTGCGATTAGGGATTGTTCAGAAAATACGTAACGCTGAACTCGGAGTTTCCGAACCTCCCCCTCTGCTTATCTAGCTTTAGTGACGTGGGCCCCAATCCTTTAAGAGTAAAAACAAAATTGTCTAACGCTCTCCTCACTGCTGTCATAGCGTAGAGAGCAGTAAGGGTCAAATTTTCGAAATCAAGGCTCCTTCAAAATTCGTCTAATCCATTTTAGATGAAATCACAGAAATAGCTAAAATAGCAAAATTCATCTTATTTTCATGGAAACGAGACATATGAGAAAGCCGCAAGTGCGCAAAAAATGACGTAGTTTCAGGCAAGGTAGCAGTTCTGCCGTGATAGCGAAGAGAGCCGTAAGTGCAAAATTTTCGAAATCGAGTTTTCTTCAAAATTCGTCTAAACTCTTTTAGATGAAATTACTGAGACAGCTAAAACAGCAAAATTCATCCTAATTTAATGAAAACGAGACGTATGTAAAAGCCGTAAGTGCACAAAAAATGACACAGTTTTTTTTCAAGACAGCCGTAGATGCATGAGAGCCAATGAGAACAGTGCTTTCCAGTAAAGTGCCGCCCTCTTCTGCCAATTTCTAACCTGAAAATGTGTTTGTTGTGCGTCCAAAACGCAACCACGAAAGCATGCAGAAGATAGCACTTACGGCTGTCTTGCCTAACAATAACCTAGCATGAAAATGAAAAATACCCTTTTTATGTAATGGAAATTAAATCAGTCGATTTTTAATCATCCAAACGATCTCTAGGAATCTTTCGGACGATTCGTGATAATTTGAGAAAGAACGGAGGCTTCTGTAATAAAATTTCCGGTCACATGCCTCTGAGCCCGTTTTACCAAAACTTCATTTTGGCACTTACTGCCCTCTTTGCTATCAACGGCCCATCACGTTGACACACATTAATCACCGCATCTGTGGGTACTGAAAAGCAATATCGTGATCTATTAACTCAAAGGCTCCAATGAATCATCATTTTCGGAAGTGGCTGAAATCTCGGGGATGGTACTTAATATATTAAAGGGAGTAGTACTATTATTGTGGGTATAATTAGGCCGGGGAAATAACCCGAAAATGACGCGAGGTAACAGTGACAAGGAGCGTATTGAGAATTGGCAAGAAGGAAACCAAAAACACGAAAGGTGATTAAGTGATGGAGGTGTAAGGTTTTATTCCTCCGCACACCTCATTGTAAAAGAAAACTTTCAATTTCTGTGTTCGCAATGAAAGTTTTGTTTCACATGTATGTGAATCTACATGTCGGGAGAAAGAAGAAACGCAAACCTACCGGTATCTTTTCTAAAACAAGAATTGGCGCGTATACGTAGTATATCGCCTTTGCGATCGTTTCGAACCCTGCTCGATACAATAACCGAGTCCCTTAGTTCCTTACCGAAAAGTGACTACCGCGAACTTCTGAGATTTTCCAAAGCGTGTAAAAAGTTTATTTATCCGTCAATAATTATGATTTAAAGTTGTTTCTCATTCTGGGGCTCTCTAGTTTATGTGCAGTGAATACCAAGAGTCTACGTTACTTGGTTTTTTTAAAAAAAGCCTAAGAGTACGACGCGCTGATTTAAAATATGCATATATAAGCAGAAGCAAGCGAACTGATTCGAGGATGGCTGACCAGTTCGGCACTCTTAGAATGAGAATTTCACTCACTCCGTTTTGTTCAAAACGTTGCTTTGACAGATCTCCACACCCTGTTATACTTTTCAAAATTTGGTACCCTTGCTCTGATACCAGCCAAGTAGATCAGTGTAAGTGCAATCTGTGATGAGCCTCGAGACTCATTAGACCATTTGCTAAACGTGGCTCATACAGGAATCCACTTAGCCCTCTCTTCCCCACGCTCCTGATCACTGCGTCGGCGTCTCGACGAACAATAGCTAATGACGGTCGCCAAGCGAGGCCGGATCCTCAGCCCCTCGCCCAATTACTTACGCTTCATTAACCATTTCACCGTCACGCTAGGATTCGTCCAATTTTCAAA
This sequence comes from Bemisia tabaci, assembly GCF_918797505.1. Lineage (NCBI taxonomy): Eukaryota > Metazoa > Arthropoda > Insecta > Hemiptera > Aleyrodidae > Bemisia > Bemisia tabaci. The sequence continues at coordinate 14,230,786 of NC_092795.1, forward strand.
AAAAATTGTTTCGCGTGTACTTAGCAATTTTTTTCTTACTCTCCGTTAAAACACGAATTAAAAGAGATCTCATTCATAAAAATCGGCCGAATAGAAGAGAAGTTACAGTATTCGAAATCTGAAGAAATCAACAAAACCTCGAATTCTCCAAACAAAAAATAAAATGAAGGGGAAAAAAAGAAATGTATAAATTACAATTAGATAAAATTGACCTCAGAATTTGACAAGCAATTCCATTATATAACGGAGAAAAAATTGGGAGTAATTACAAAAAATTCGCCTCTTGCAAGGGGCTTCCTTGTAAGAATTTTGACCTGAAGACAAGGTCGAATAGCAACAGTACTCCATACAATACACAGTGTGCCTCAACGAGTTAAACATGTTTTATATATCCAAATCGAAATTTTTTTATATTTTTAACTACAGTGTCTCTTGAGTCGTTTAAGCCAATAAAAAAAAATCCGTCGAGATTCGGGAACGTGAAGGCGCTTTAAAAGTATTCTGGGGCTATAATAGCTAAATCACCGGTAGTAAATCCCGTTATATTATTAAAAAGAAATTGACTCCATAGTTTAATGCCTTAGTTTCTTAAATACGATTATTTTAAGCACTCAAACATTTATACCACCAGTTTTAGCCATAAGGTGATTTCCTGAGAGCCGATAATATCACGAATTTCTCATAGAACCCTTCAAAAATGGCTTGCTTTTTGGGCAGCCGATTCGGCCATCGAACCGGGTTTAAAGGGAAGCTGATAATAACACAAACCTTGCTCTGAGAAAAATTTGAGATAGACATGGATTCTGTTCAGCATATCGATGCATAAGCATTTTCACACGTAGAATCTAATTTTCACGTCAGGGAGTGGACATATTTGATTTTTTTCGATTTTATACGGAAAATTGATGGTTCTTCGGGATTGAAATTACTTGTAATTGTTTCTTGAAAAATAAAGGCACCCAAAATGACTATAGCATATTGACTTTTATAAATGTGAGCTCACGAAATTGATTCGTAAATTCAACGAGTGGGTACATCGACCTGGTATATCAAGTTTCTGCGATATTTTACGGCAAATCGGTAGATTTTCGGGATGTAGATTTCTTACTTTCAATTCATGAATGAATAAAGCATAGACATGGTTGAACTTCTTTCCATGGAAAGACGTTTAAAGTAACAAAATCAAGACATATTTAAAGCAATTGCATTTATATCGAGTCAATTTCTTTTCAATAATATAACGGGATTTATACTACCGGTGATTTGGGTATTTTAGCCCCAAAATACCTTTAAATCGACTTTATCTTCTAGGAGTTCGACAGAATTTGTCCTTTCTTCGCTTAAATTATTCCGCAGCACTTTTCTTCAAGAATCTGATAAGATTTTGTTGGGGCAGATCAAAAAACTTAAATTCGTTCGAATAGCTTTCTACATTCACAATACACGGTTTCGTCAAAGTGCGTCGTTGAAGTGTTGGATCGTATGAATTCTCTTGTTGTGCTACTTGCCTATTTTGAAATCTCTGTAAATGAAAACTAAAGGGGTTGATATGTGCGAGTTAATGACGCGCCTTATCAACACATTGTGTTGGAGTTCACTGCTTGTTTTTTTTTTCCATTTGGCTCTGTCAAATTTTTCGCAGGAAATATCGATGAGACTTTTCTTCCCAATAAATTAAAACCAATAATTCCGAAATGCGGTCAGGGTAGAGAAGAGGGTTCTACACTTCTACCATCAAAAGTATAAACAACACTATTAAGATGATTTGACCTAGTAAAAGCGAATAAGTGAAGCACTTTTCACAAACTCTTAAAAAATTCGTCAAGAAGTATTAATTAGAATGACACTTTTGGTACATTTTTAAAGGAAAAATGCTTCAGGACTTTTACATAATAGATTTCTGAAAAAGAAGCCTCGTGTTTGAAGCATTATTATGATTTTTTTCTTTCAATTCTGGTTAAAACCAGATTAAGTAAAAAGTTACAGTAAAGTCAAATGTTTCAATTTCTTCACTGATGTAATTTTAATTATTGATATAATGTTTCAAAATTGCACACTAAAAAGGGCTTTATTAGAACTACTTTTAAACAATTTTTCTTGAAATTGTCTGTTTAAAATTTACGAGTTTCTCGATGCGAAGATCATTTGAGAAGGAGAGGAGAAGGAGAAGGAAGAAGAAGAAGAAGAAGAAGAAGAAGAAGAAGAAGGAGAAAAATAGTAGGATTGTAATAATAGTTATAAAAAAATAGAATAGATAGAATAGATTACGCAGTAGGAATAGAAGTGCCGTGCAGCGAGGTAGCGGGAGTCTGATTTACGCGGCAAATTCAAATATCGGATATGTTGAGCGAACTTGCCGAGCCGAGGCCGGCTAGTTAACTCCAAAGACTGGATTTCGTATATCATTGCCGGGCAATGGTATGCCTCCATCTGTCAGGCCAACCGCATCGTCCCTATTGTCGAACCTGAGGTTCTTCCCGACGGTGAGCACGATTTGGACCGCGCCCAGAAGGTTACAGAAACTGTTCTAGCTGCTGTTTACAAGGCACTCAATGACCACCATGTATATCTGGAAGGCACACTCCTGAAGCCAAACATGGTGACCGCTGGTCAGTCATGCCCAACCAAATACACTCCAGCTGATGTTGCAAAGGCCACAGTCACCGCCTTCCAACGCACAGTCCCTGTTGCCGTTCCAGGAGTTACCTTCTTATCCGGAGGACAGTCTGAAGAAGAAGCTTCTGTCCACCTAGACGCTATCAACAAATACCCCGGCAAGAAACCATGGACCCTCACCTTCAGTTACGGTCGTGCCCTTCAGGCTTCCGTGCTCCGTGCATGGGGAGGCAAAGCGGAGAATATTAAGGCTGCCCAAGATGAATTACTGAAGAGACCCAAGGCTAACGGTCAAGCTTGTCTTGGCAAATATGTTGCGGGAAGTATCCCGAGCCTTGCCGCAGCCAAATCCAATTTTGTTGCCAGTCATGCGTATTAAGAACCCTAGCTTGGTGTCTGTTCCTGATTTTAAATTTGCACCCCGTTTTTATTGGTTATGGCTAATGGTGATGCGGCACTCGGAAAATATGCTGCTGGATCAGTCCAAGGACAAGCTGGCGATGCATCTCTGTTCATCCAAAACCATGCATACTAAGCAAGTCTGGCGCTTCTGAAACGAAATTCAAAAGTTACCAAGAACATCTAGAATCCGCAATCTTTTTTCAATCTAATTTATTTTTAATAGTCCAACCTCTCCCCTTTCAGGAACAGTCAAGTTTGAAAAATTTTAAAATTTTTGTTTTGTTGTAAGTATTATTTTATTCCATTGCCATCTTGACTCTAAAATGTGATCCAATGTGTAAAGTCCGAACAAATATCTCATAGAATAAAGCGCTGACCGTACCGTGGCCTTTGTGATGACTTGATGTGACCTTGCTTCAACTTGGTCCAACTCGGCAATTTTTAAAGAATAGCTTACGCTTGAATATTCAGTCCATGGGTGTTGAGATTGGTGGCTCCATCGATCAATATTCTACTCTACACGTATATTACTAAGGCCTATTGTAAGGACCTAGTTTTAAATCTCACCTAATATTGTAGTCATAATCATATATATTAATCAGTGTGCTATTCTTAACTTTAAATTTTAAGACCATCTGAACATCACAAAGGCAGAAATGTGAAGTTTATTATTGAGTTTTCAAAGTTGTACATAATTTTGATATTTTATCTATCTTAAACATATTGTTGAGTAAGTCTCTTAATTTTATCCTATATGTGTTTGTGTATTTGTTGCTACATGTTTAATGTTTATCTTCTATTCTATCTCAGTATATTTATTCACAAACACTTCACAAAGGATTATGAAGTCATCAAAATGTCTCCCGAAGATTCAGTGATGACTAGAATTTCCCCCAGAAATAATAATGGAAGATCAGAAAAGTGAAGTAAAATGAACGGTTAACACCGACGAAAATGTCTGTTGTCTTGTCAAAAGAACTTCAAATAAAAGTCATTTTACTGTGGAAAAAAAAAAAAAAAAAAAAAAAAAAACTCCGTTATTTCTACCGCCACGTTTTAAGGATCTTTAGATGTTTCAGTCCGTTTAAAACTCAACTCCTCTTTAAAACGCGACACTTACATTATAACTTTTAGGATCTTGACTGAACAAGAACACCCTTAATAGTAAAATTTACTTAAAATGTAGAGTTTTATGAGGAACTTACATATATTACAAGGACATGTATCCATTTTATCACATAGAGCACATATCGACGGTGAAACTCTCGGTAGACGTATATCGATTTGCGACGTCGCAGACTTGCTATACCTACTTTATTAATTAAAAGGAAAATTACTCAACGTTCATTCTTTAAAATCCCTGTGATTTTTCTGTTCTGTGTGAAGAAAATTCTGCACGGAAAAATATAGAATAGTCGTCAGAACCAGCGGCTGGTTGTGACTAGTATCCTTTGCGCCAGCTATACCGTGCGGTAGTAACGACAACTACCGCGGTTGTCGCATCCTCCACCGCGGAAATTATCGTAACTACCAGGGTTGTTGTTGTGACTATCGGGTAAGTTGTGTCCCCTACCGCGATAGTTATCATAACTACCGCACGGTAGCTGGCGCAAAGTATATAAGTCGTCACAACAAGACGCTGGTTGTGACGACTATCCAATTTTTTTCCGTGTGCGAAAACTTCACGAAATGGTGTTGATTCGCTCTTTGTCAAAGAGGAAAATGGGAGCGGAGCTTTTTAAACACTGCAAACGAGTTACGTAGTTTGGGAGGTTCACCGTCGATATACATACGTATGTATGAAAGAAAAAGCTTCGATTCTTGCGAGGTATAATTATGTACAACATATACATAGGTGAGCCTATTTTCTAGCATGCACGTACTTCCTCATTCCTCAAGAGCCGTCCCAGGCCTCAAAACTAGTTCGGAAAAAGTTAACTCCAATCGGAGTCAAGAAATATTTCACAGCGAAATTTTTCGATTTAAAATTGCGTCGTCTTTTGTCTTCAATGCTACAAAAAGAAAGGCAAGGAATAAACATTCATAGAAAAGAACTGAAGAACTCGAGAGGTGGAAAAATAAACTATATATATATGAGTCGCTTTTATAGCGCTCTTTGGCGCTGTACGACACCTAATCGCCACAAAGCTCGGTCTTCCCACAGGTCATAAGGGGGAGGGAAAAATAAACTAAACTTGCGATAATTTTTAACACCTGCTTTAAGGAGCAATTCAATGATAAAATACGTATTTCGATTACACTGGTCAACATGGGTTCTGTCCTTCGAACCGAACCAATTTTTTCGATTTCTAGGTGCTAAAGAAGCCCGAAAATGGCCAAATTAACTTCAGGAAAATTGGCTGGTCCTCAGGGCGCCTCCATTTTGAATTTTTCAAAATTAAGAATACCCACGTTCAGATTTTTGCAAATATCTCCTCGACGGTTCATCTCACGAAAAAAACAAAAAAACCAGCGGAAAGAACATAAAATTTCCTACCGAAATCACACTCCTCTGTTTTTCCTAGCTTAATTTTTTGGTCGTAAAATTAACGTTTTCTTCAAAAAGTAGCTAAAAAAAGGCGTATTTTGCTGATTTTAGGAGATATCTACAGCCACAATTATCTGAGAAAAAGCCTGTTATGTTCACTGAAAAGAGCGTAAAAAAACTGTCGGAGCGATTTCCTTCAAACTTGGCAAAAATGAAGCTAAGAACCACCTCTACATGCCTGAAAAATCAAATTTAGAAAAAAAATGCAGTTGAAGCCCAAAAAAAAGAAAAGTTGTTTCTCCCAAATTATAGATGAAATTTCAGGTTTTAGCATAGAGTACAATAGAGTCGCGATGTACTGGAGCGCCGATGAAGTCAATCCATGAACGGGCCTTTCCGAGCCGCTTTATGCTCCGAAAGGTGTGAACTAAGTGCGAACCCAACGGCACTTATTATCACGGTGGCTTATGGAGAAATCAAGAACTGCTTGTGTTTTTTTTGAAATGTTTAAATTCAATCAGCATTAATTTTTGCAAAATTTGCTATTAACAGGTAGTCAAAGCCATAGTGAATCCATTAATGTATCATACTCCTGAATAATATTCAAAAAGGAACGTAAATTAAGACTTAAACCAAATGTGAGCCGACCGGCATGTCTTATCATGGCGGCTTACGGGAAAAGCAAAAACTGCTTGCGTTTTTTCGATATTTTTTAATTCAATCTATATTAATTTGTGCAAATTTTGCCATAATTAGATAGTCAAAGCCATAATGAATCCATTGATGTATGTTACTCCTGGATAATATTCATATAGTAATTTAATTTCTGATTTATACCAAGTGTGAACCAACCTGCATTATTTAACACGGTGGTTTATGGAGAAATCAACGACTGCTTGTGTTTTTTCGACTTTTTTTAATTCCATCGATATATTGGCAAATTGAATTTCAAGAGGCAAAATTCACGATTTTCATCATTGTTATCCAGTTTTCGTGTCTCCTTTGTAATTGTCAATATTTGAATAGTAATGGTCACTCTGTCCTCGCATCTTCAAACAGAAAGACTTAAAATCAAGATCACTAAAAACGTTTTCTTCACAGATATTACAGCGAAAAGTTACACCATCAGTTTTCAACTTAGAAAATAAAAAATTCAGAACAGATGAATTGTTTGCCCTCTCTAGTAATACCCATTCTTCATTATCAGGACCTCACAGGAAATTCGAAATATAAAAGAGATTTTCTGCGTTTATTTTATGCTATTTATTTTGATCTTCTTTTTAAAGGCTGATGAGTCAAAGGAAGCAGGACACATTGGTTAAAAGAGGTAAGCAAAATACAATATTTAATAGAAAATTTGTTCTGTAAAATGTAATTTATAATCTGACTCTTTTTCTGGTCAACATAATGTACACAAATCCAATTCCCTCACCACATGATTGTGGGGGTTGGGCCGCGTTGCGTGAACATGAACGTGTTATGCATAAATTTTATTTATGCTGACCCTCGCAAAGGTACAAAAAATTCAACAAAATTAGGAATTAATAGATAAAAAGACTTATTGCTAGTTCAATACGATCCATTTGCAAATTTGAACCATGAATGAATGAAATGGAAAAATCCTAATAAGTAACTTCACTAGTAAAACTTACCTGTTTTCGAAACAGCCATCAAAAACAGAGGCATTCAGAATAATCGAAATAGACCTACAAACCACTTCACATTTTTTTATTTCTTTTAACAAAAAACAAAAATTAACACACAGCTGTTTTGAAAAAATCAAAGTACACATGAAAAAAGGACTTCTAAAAGTTAACATTTTCTGCTCGACTTAATCAAGTTGTTCCCAGGAAGATTAATTAGATAACATTGTAGCCGTTGGAACTATTCTACTTTGGTTATCATTTCTTCGAACGATATAGCCTCTTAACATAAGAGCATCAATTTTTAAGTGTAAAAATGTTACAGCAGAATACTCCATACACTCAGCTGATTTAGTGACCCAGTTAGGTAAAAGCCATAAAATCCTGATAAAAATAATTTAGAGAAACAGTAATCACCAACAATCATAGAAACCAGCAATTCTTTTTTTAAAAAAAGAAAACAACAACCACGAATTATGCACGCCCACGCAAGACCGCATTTTCAGTTTGTTAACATAGCTCTGCCTGAGTAACAATGATTCAGCGTCAGAGGTTGATAGAAGCATCATTCAGCCCGACAATATCTAATGTCTTTCAAAAAAGGTATGTACCCATTCCATTCTCATGACTTGATCATTAAATTAAAATAAATTCGCAGCGTTTTATTGTGCCGCACGCAGAGAAATTCTATCGACATCTAAAAAATAAACGAGGGATTATTTTAAGTAGAAACAAGTTAGAACTCTTCAGAATAGTTTGCTTTCAAAGAACGAATGAAAAGTACCATGTAGTTTATTAGCGCGTGATAATTTTCAAACATAGTAATATACACTGATGTCATGTGTTTCAACCTGTATAAAGTTATGAAAAATATTCTTATTTCATTCATCTACTCTCCTGTTCAGATTTTACTACTTGGGGAAACCGACAGTTTGTACTCTTTTAATAACCTATGTACTAGGGACGATAATAGTCTACCAAGTGAATGTAGATGATATTTCGCTAAGTTCTATCCTGTCTGTATCGGAGAAAATCTTTACGCTATCTAAAAAATAGACCAGGAATTTTTGAAATAGAAAGTTCAAACTGCTCAGAATAATTAATTTGAGATTGTTTTATCCAATTTTATACCTAAGTTTAAGTTATTTTCAGTCTGGTTTATAATCATCCACCTTTAAAGTCGCTTTAAAATTGTCACCTGTGGTGTCTTGTGAAATCGAGACTTGCTCGACAACTGCGCCCCGAACATTTTAGATAGGCTTTGGGAACCTTGCAGCGTCGCAAATTAAGGTATGAATTGTTTTTATTTGAACGTAGATCGGGATAAGAAAATGTGCAACAGCGCAAGTTCTACATTGTGATTTCAGCAGTAATCCTGATCTTCTACCATCCAGCCGAGGCGAGACTGTAGAAGGTGCTCTGAGCAACTATTCCATCTCCGACGTATTCTACAGTATCAAAGGTAATTGAAGGCGCTTTGTGGCTCCTACTTAAACTTGTTTTTCCCCTTTTTTACGAAAGCTAACAGATAAACTTAAAAGAAGCATTAAAATAAAATTTCTCATCATGACACGGATAAAAAATTGGCAGATTTTAAGTATAGTTAACATTGATTTCCCCCCATGAATAGGCATTGAAAATTTGCAACGTTGCAAGTTTTTAAATGCTTAAATTGAATAAATTGGGCTCGGAAAGTATGATATTATAGCTTAGACTAGATGGCATACGATCAAGATCACCCCATGTAATCACACCGTCGGGCCTGCACAGCTACACATTTTCTCATATCCGACGTTCATATATGAAAGCAATCTCCACCTTGATTTGCTACGTTGGAAGGTTTCCGGCCTATTTAAATTAAAAGAGGCATGAAAAGTATGGCATATAACTCCAACTTGATGGCAGAATATCACGACCTACCGCTGAAATCACACTTGTATAGTTGCACATTCTCTCATCACGAACGTTGAGAAAACACACTTCAAACTTCAATTTGCGACGTTGTAAATTGTCAGTGCATACTTCGTGTGCGTAAACCCATGTAAACGATTTAAAATCTGCCGTGATTTATTCGAATTACGATGAAAAATTAAATTGTATTGCTTCAATCAAGTTTATTTGTTAGCTCTCGTTAGAAAGGAGAAAAATTAGTATGAGTTGGTATGAGTAGGTCTCTTAAAGCGCCTTCAATTACGTTCGATACTGTGCAATACGTCGGAGGTGGAATAGTTGCTCTGAGCGCCTTCGACCGTGTCGCCTCTGCTTGTGAATTCAAACTGTAGAACTCTGGCCAACTATTCCACCTCCGACGTATTGCACAGTATCAAACGTAATTGAAGGCGCTTTAAGGTTCCTTCTTGTAATCTTATTTTCCCCATTTTTTTCCGAAAGCTAACAGATAAACTTAAAAGGAGCATTAAAATAAATTTTTTCATCAGAAGACGGATAAAAAATTGGCAGATTTTAAGTTGTTAACATTGGTTTCCCCGCATGAAGTAGGCATTGAAAATTTGCAATATTTTAAGTTTTTCAATGCCTATTTTAGATCAAATACGCTCGGAATGTAGGATATTATGGCTTCGACTTGATGGCAAAGGATCACGAATACCGTTGTAACCAATATTTTTTCTCTTGCGTAGTTCCCCATAAAAATAAAAATTTAAAGGGAGCATTAAAATAAAATTTGCTAACATACTTCGGAAAAAGAACGGCAGATTTTAAATTGTTCACATTGGTTTCCCCGCATGATATAGGTATCACGATAAAAAATAAAGGGAGAGGGGGTCAGTGTGGGGTAGACATTACTAAGAACTCGTTATTCAGAGACATGGCTCAAATATTTTCAGACGTCAAATCTCGGTCAACGTTTGGTATTCGTATTCTCGGGCGCGAATATCACTCCAAAAATTGGCAAGATAAAGGGTCGCCGTAGGTGCCTGATCTCGAAAATAATAATACTGGTACATATTATCCATACTTGCATCTCTCTTACATATTTATACCATGCGCATGATCAGAAAAAAATGTCGCAAATCCAGCTAAACGCAAATTTTTCTCGATTCCAACCAATGATATGTGGCTACGCTGCGCAGCAGCGGTAGCGAAAGACCCATACATAATTAGATAAACATGCATAAAAATCCTAGTAGTGAAGCCACTGCATATGAAAAATAAAGATTTTTGAACTTGCTGAATGAGTTCCACGAGGAAACAGCTTTCGAATGAAATATTAGGTTTTCCCCGATTTCATTCAATAAAATATGGCAACACCGGCCTCTTTGAGGGAGGGGGGAGGGGCTTTGAATTGAAAAAAGTTCTGAGAGGAAGGTTTTAACCACCTACGTCTATTACCTGCCATTGGAGTTTAATTTTTACTTAAGATGACTCACCCCGTTTTAAGCCATTTTAAATAATGATTTCAAACAAGAAAATTCTAAAAAGGTTTTTTTAACTATGAGCGCAAGGTTTGACATCAACGAAAATTGGCAAAAATGGCTCTATTACATCCTTAATGAACGTACTTGAAAACTTTTTCATCCTCCGATGGGATCGTTATGAAACAGCGCGTCGAATGACAAAAAAAAATCGCATTTCTCGCCAAAATCGGCCTTAAGACCAATGTTCAGGCAAGTGTTAGATCCAGAAACAGCCTGGAAATTACCAAATCATGATATATTCCGTAAGATATAGATGAGCAGAAAATTTTGAAGGGGAGGACTTTAGAAGGTGCCATGAACCGGTTCTTATCGGTACGCTTCCTTTGGGTAATGACTGAACCAAAAGTATTTGAATATCTGCTAACTGGGGACAGTAGGTTTTTATTTTTCTTTGTCAGGGTTAATAAATTGCAAAATTACTAGTGGTTGTGGAATTTTGTATTAGGATCAAAATAAATTCATGATATTAATTGAAAATTTGGTTTCTTCGACCACGAGAACGTAAATATGTATCTAGAAATTCATGGTTCACTCATCAGGTGTAGATTGCCTGATGATGATTAATTAATAAGTGTTGACTCTTTCACCCTCCAAACTTCGGTGTATCTTTTAAAGTGTTTTACTTATTTTGACATGTATCCTTGAATCAATTGTTCGAGAAAATAATGAATTTCCACTTTACTATGTTTTCTGAACAGTGTTACTTGCCTCGATGACATCTCAACGAAGTAATCTATCAGATGCTCTGGAGTTTCACACTTAAAGGAAACATGGAGATAAGGAAAATAGATTTGATAGTGCGTAGCACACTGTTCCTGTGTTGCGTGGTGAATCTAGGGATGGGACAGCAGTTAAGAAGAACGGTAATGTATAAGACTTATGACAGTGTTTTTACCTAAAAAAAAGAGTGCATGCAATATCCGTATTTAACCAATGTTAGAGTTAATAGTCGATGTTTCTATTTTTCCGAGGGTTCCGAGGCTCTGGCTCGTCATTGAACCATAGAGTGCATACAGTCGTAACAGTGGCGTGGCGTGACTATATCCGGTAGGCGTTCGGTAGGAGTGTTAACTTTAGGGGGGGGGGGGGGGTCAGAAAGGTTCACTCTCCTTCCTTAACGGGGGGTTCGGGAGGCCTCCCCCGGAAACTTTTTAAAAAATGAAGCCGCGAGAACACGATTTTAACCCTTTCTGGTGAAAATTGTGCCGGTAAATTGTCATTGAAATTTTGTTCTTTTTACCGATCGGTTTCCTGTAATTTATTTTGTTAAATGATAACGTATTTTCGCAACACGCACCTGCAAGGAGAGCTGGGAGAGGGAGACTGGGAAACTGGGAGATGCGGCCCGCAGGCGCAAGGGGGGAAGCGGAGGGCGAATCGCGGCATAGAGGAAATTCGGCGGTTCGCGAACCCCTGCGGACCACTGCTATAGGAAACAGCTGGACTGATGAGCCGCTCTCCTCTCTCGTTCTAATCCCCTCCCTTTTCTCTGTGCTGTGTTCCCTCCGCGAGCGCGGTCCGCACTTGTCTCCGAACCCAATGCTCACGCTCCGCTCTGCGCCGCGCGCCGGTGCCTCTCCTCTCTCGTGTACCCTTTGCCCCTTCATCATTGCACCCAGGTTCTCTCTCCTCACCGTACGCAGATCATCCAGGTTCGGTAGCCGGTGCGGACCACGCGACAAAGGATTTTCTCTCTCTGCCGCGCCACATGCCGCTGTCGGAAGCCAAGCGCCCGATACTTATTTGCGATCTACTATTCTGTATTCCTCGAGTTATTATATATTGCTTCCCACATTCTTAGCCATAATTTATTAATTGTTTCAAAATATTTTAGGGTGTTCGGCGAACACTGCGAACCTATGGACGCCACGCCACTGAGTCGTAATGTAAATTGGAGAGCTGGCGCCATGTTCAGCTCGAAGAGTTCCGAGCCCGGTGTGCGCCGCGCTTCGGTCACTTTTTATGACGCCGGGTCACAAAAGTGACCCGGCGTCACACAGGAGTCTCGGAATTCGGGACTTTGAAAATGCTTAAAAGTGGCGCCAGCTCTCTCTCTTACATTACGACTCTACATACTCTATGCGTTGATCATTCGCATTTTTTTTAAAGTACCATGACTTAATTCCAACCTGCGGGCCGATTATTAAAATTGATAGATGAAGCTCTAGACAAAGACGACAAAAGAGGTATGAAGGGATCCTATTGGTGGAAGCGGGTGGTTGCAATTGACAAACGAGGTGGGTAATATACTAACTTATGGCAACCCAGGAGAAACTCAATAATTAGTCCATCATATTCTCCCTTCGTCTATAGGAACCACCCGTTTCAACTAATAGGATAGCTCCATACTCACTATGACTTTTCGTGTATCGTTCTTGCTCATGAGCCCTGATTACGAGGCTCTGAAAGTCTCGGTTAGGATAACCAATAGGTTTAGTTAATTTTGCTTACAGTTTATAATACTTTGTGTTCTAGTTCTACTTGCCACATTAACACGAAATTTTGCTTATTTTCTTTACTGCGTAGATTCCACCATGGCTGAGAATGAACCGAGGGCCGGCCGTGACGAGCCCACCAAAGACGCGGCCCCCAACAACGGAGAAAACGGTTTTTTACACGGATGCGACGACGAAACCGCCGACGACAACGCTGCCCACGACGGAAATGAGCTGGGCCATCAGGCTCACGTACCCCCCTTCACCGCCCCCCACATTGCCACCGCCAAACGCCACCGATTTCAGCCTCGTCCTTCTCAAAGGGATCCTCATCAACCACAAACTCATGCCTGAGATCTCCGTCACAACGCCCAGACACGTTATCAAGGTACGTCGTAGAATGGCGATCAGAAAACCTGCATTGAATAAAATAAGTTAGGTCATATCGTCGCCTTCCTGACTTAAGGGTGTAACTACACTTGCGGATGAACCCTTTCGTCCACGCAACCCAATGCTTTCTTCGGCTCATCTCGCATTGTAGTTACGCCCTTTTGTCAGCCAAGCGTCGAGAAAAAAAAAAACACATTGGATCTAGATTCCAGACTCTTAAAAACATTGACAAGAAAAATTACTCTTGATTCAATCAGAATCTAGCTTAAATCAAGAACAAAGCCACTTATTTTAAGCGAATTTCGTTTTGATTCAAGTAAAAATCCGATTGAATCAAGAGTATTTTTTCTTGTCAATGTTTTCAAGAGTCTGGACTCTAGATCCAATGTGATTTTTTTTTTTTTTTTTTTTTTTTTTTTTTTTTTTTTTTTTTTTTTTTTTTTTGTTTCCAGTGTATGGACGGAAAATTGGTACGTGCTATACCATTCTTCCTATTCGGTTTCTCAAATCTAACTTTCACTTCGCGTAACTGAACTCAATAAGATCACTTTGGCTATAAATTCGGGTATACGAAGTGAAATTTCGATTTAACAAACCGAGTAGTTAGGCCTTTTCCACACCAGCCCGATGTGGGCGATTAGCTAAACTAAACAAGTTATAGCTAAGTTATAATAAGTTCCTGGAACTACACTGAAAAAAAAACACATTGGATCTAGAGTCCAGACTCTTGAAAACATTGACAAGAAAAAATACTCTTGATTCAATCGGATTTTTGCTTGAATCAAAACGAAATCCGCTTAAATTAAGAGGCTTAGTTCTTGATTTAAGCTAGATTCTGATTGAATCGAGAGTACTTTTTCTTGTCGATGTTTTTAAGAGTCTGGACTCTAGACCCAATGTGTTTTTTTTTTTTTTTTTTTTTTTTTTTTTTTTCCAGTGTAGTTTGCTTGAAGTTGCGTGGACCGCGCTTGTGCATAGACACGGACATAGGATGACGTGGATAACATCAAAGGTTCAATTTATAAATCCGACTTTTCTTAAGGCTAGGGCTGAGCTTAGAGTTTCGCCTTCAATTTTTGCGATATGCAATCTGTGTATTGTCACATTTAAGAGTAATTTGTGATCCAAATGATATTTTGGGAAGGAGCGTGAGGTAAGGTGTGACGGTTCGTTACCAGGAGCACGAGGGGTTGATTTCTAGCGTCATGTAAAGGTTGTAATTTACATTATATACATAATTCTCTGGAAAGTAAAATGCATACATAATTGTGCTTTATCTCGTCAAAAAAATTTGTGATGGTTCGAGGGGAGGATGATTTCTGTCCGTTTTTCGAATATTAGCAAGGATTAAGAAGTAAGCGGAGGTGACACACTCGGAAATTACCAAAACCCTATTTATCTATCTTTACGTTGAAAATTTTGGTTTCGTAAGAAATCCAGACGTTTCAATTCTTTTCAATGCGTATTTTTTCATAGTTCCTTTTTTATTATTTTTCATGCAATATGGAGTATCCTTCGGTGTTTTGAATGCATGATCTATTGAAATAGATGCTCGCTAAATAAAATTTAGATCTTAAGCCAAAAATTAATAAGAATATATACAGAAACTGTTTCCATTTTTGCACGTAGGTTTCTTGGGACTACTACACACAATGCGAGCTTGGGAATTATATCTCACCAAAATCGGTAAAAAAGGCACCTCGAGTGAAATGGAAGAGAGAACCGGACGCATGGTACTCGTTAATTATGCTCGGTAAGATTTGTGTTGATAAAAACAAGTTCAAAGTATTACATTATTTCCATATTTTTACATAATATAATAATATAATTATATTATGTACTTATATAATTTTTATGCTGTATAATGTCCAACATTGTCAATTTCTCTCTACTCCGAGTGATTTAAAAATATTTTTCGATGCAATGAACATATTTCACAGGAAATTACGAGTCAACTTATTGAATACAGCCGAAGTCGTAGTTGAATTTAATAAATGTAAGTATGACCAATGACCATCAAAGCGCGAGAAAAGGGGCTTTCATATCCGAAAACTTACACTCAATACTTCCATAGACCGGGTTGTACAGTGCTCAAGAGTGTTTTGAGAAAGTTCTAACACAAAACCCATTTACAAATGTGAAAGGAAATAAATTTGTGCCGGTTGTACAGTTCAAAAAGCATAGACCCGAGAAAAAGCGTTTAGAAGTTTCAATCCGTATAATCTAGAACTTCATGCATTATGCAGCTTCCCTTTTAGATTGACTTTCTTATCGAAATCTCACATTCCGATTCTCTCTCTTTCTTACTTGAGAGATCCATTTCCTGAATAATTGGTTTCAGGACATCCGTCAACGATTTTTTGTCCGGGCACCAGTTTAGTCCAGTAATTTACATCCACGCGTAAAATAAGAAACAGTGACTTGGTACAAAGGTTATATTTTAGTCCGTGTGTAAAATTATACTGACAATATCGAATTAGAAAATTGAGAGAGAAGAAGGTGTTGTTATGGTAACTCATTTTTTAAATGAAATGTTACTTTTTTCTTTTGATTCATCTTTCAAATTTTCATTCGTGAATATTTGGTTTTATTTCTATCTATGAAATTGTCGATTTAAAATATACCGTATATAGGTATATACCTTTTGTTAAATGATAATATTACTTCATTTTAAAAACATTATATTTTTAAAACGAGGCAAATATTTGTAAAACCTTTTCAAATCGATGGCATCGATATTAATCTCAATGAGCCGAACTTGTGCTGAAAGGAAATATACAAAAATGAAAAAGAGAGAGAAAAAACCAAGGAGTACGCAAGCTTTGGTTTTACCCACTTTTACATCGATCTTTTACAGTCAAACACGTCCAATTTTGAGCGTTTGGTTGCGAATACACCACGCTGCAGCACAGTAAAAGCACAAAATATAAAAGGAAAATTAAAAAGCTTTGGAAATCATTAAATTAGATACGGAACCACCTTAATATTTTCAAAACACACGTTATATTTTCCTGAAAAACATATTTTTTTCCATCAATTTAAATGAGAATAATCCGTGCAGAGCGAACAAACATTTCAAAATCATGAGTTGGAAAACGCTGACTCCGCGAGTTTAAATATTAGAGCCTCACACAGAGCGAAAGGCGCACTGGCGCCTACAAACCTAACGGGATACTTCACGCGTTGTGCAATGCTTGAAGTATCCCTGTTAGGTTTGTAGGCGCCTATGCGCGTGGTCGCCCGCCGCGCCGCGGAGTGCGAGTGCTACGGCGTTTCAAGCAACTATTTCGAGACGTAGGTGTTGCACAGTATCATGAGGGATTGAAGGCGCTCCATCGTATCAAGAATGACAAGCTTCCTTTAAGGGTTGTAGCTTTCCTTGCAAAATAAATCAAGATACTACGTTACGAAAAGAGAGCGGTAATCTAAAAAAAAAAAAAAACTCACTCAGTCCTAGCATCCGCATTTGATAACGTTTAGCATAATTTTTAAATTTCATTAGAGAAAGACGTGACTCGATTTAGGCAGAAACATTCTTGAATATGCCGTCAAGAAGATTTTATTTTGAATCAAGAATAAAATAGGACCTCTCCATGGACAATCACAATTGACATATAGCCCATGAATTTTTAAGTGGATGGCGTGAAAGTGGAACTAAAATGAAATGATCCAGCACTGTACTTGCCCTGCTGAGAGAGAGTGTGGGTGGAGTATGAGCTTCTACCGTATGTTCAGTGATTTTTAACTCTTACTCCACGCGTTTGAAGGAACATGTTTTTGTCAAAATCAGGACAAAAATTGAAAAAATAAGCGTTTGTAACAGGAGGATAAACATTGAGCCGGCCTATAAAATCATATGGGTATGTAAAATCACGTCATGAACTCATATGGGCGGAACTAGGAACTGTTGTTGGAGGAAGGGCAGAAGGGCTTCTTGTCAAGGATGGTCTAGGGGGCACTAAACGTCATAAGTCCAGGCGCCTGGTAGCTAAAAATGAGGCTACCTGGAATTTCGGGTACACAGCTATTTTTTTGGCTTACTTTATGTTTTTTGGGTCGCTGAATCCGAATCTGAAGTTTCCTACCGCGTATCTGGTGAGCATTTTCCGCCATTTTGAAAAAAATGGCCTAAAAAGGCCTTTTTTGCGGTTTTTTTAATATAACGGCTACGCATGAGAAAAAGTTCCAGATTTGGTTAATGTTTTGAATAGCTGACATAATTTGGAAGAAAATGGTGTATACATATGCTAGGTTTGCTTAAAAATTGAGGAAGATACAGCATCGTGAACATCGCGCCCATTCACGTTTTCGCGGCGCACCCGTCAACGCGCGATCCGGCTCGCCGCGGTCAGCCAGGCTCCGAAGCGTTCCAAAGTTCCGAGATCCGAGGTTCCTCAATTTTTGAGCAAACCTAGCATATTTATACACCATTTTCTTCCAAATTATGTCAGCTATTCAAAACATTAACTAAATCCGGGACTTTTTCTCATGCGTAGCCGCTATATAAAAAAACCGCAAAAAAGGCCTTTTTAGGCCATTTTTTCACAATGGCGGAAAATGCTCACCAGATACGCGGTAGGAAACTTCAGATTCGGATTCAGCGACCCAAAAAACATAAAGTAAGCCAAAAAAATCGCTGTGTACCCAAAATTCCAGGTAGACTTACCGGGCGCCTGGACTATCACCTCATCACCGAGGGAAGGCTCTGCGGAACTCCACGCCTTCGGCTTCAAAGGAGATTCGGAGGATTTCCTCAGCATCAAAGAGTTAAGTTGTCTCAGGAGCAATTTTGAGCAGTTCTTAGCAAAAAATCAACAGAAATAAAGTTTCAAATGTGGAAAAAGTGTTATACACTTTTAACAAAAACTCTTCTGTTGCTTGGGAGAGTCCGCATAGATTTCTGGGTGGAGCAGGCCTCTTCTGGCCCCAGAGTAGTTTGGCCCTTGTATAAATTCGAGCCAAGCTTATGAGGTCGACTTTCTCATGAAAGCCTAGTCTTCACTCACACTATGCGCTTTTCCTTAGCAGGGTAATTCGTCGGAGAGACTCACTATTGCCGAGTCTTACCAAAAGGGAATTTTTTAGATTCTTCATTCTCGTTAAATATTCCGTTTTGTACAATAGAACTGAGATAATAGGTAGAATGGACCACTAAACAAGGTACGAATTTATGCATTCTGCTCCATGTGTTTAAACCAAAATTTTACGCAGAACACGATTCTTGCATTGCAAATTACTGAAATCAAATCCTAACTGAGATATTAACTTTTTATTTCACATTGGTCATGAGTAATTTGAATTGCCCAGCCACAAGAAACGCAATACTCTATACGTGAGTCCAATCGCATGCCACAACGGTGTCGGCAGGCTTTCCAATCGAGGACTGTTCATTTCCCACCCTGTGTTGTTCAAACTATTAACAACTTGATATAGCTGAGCCGAAGCGTTAAGATTGGAGGTTGCCAGATGCTCATATCGGAGAGACTCTCATGGTAACGTTTAGTGCGCGATTTGACTCACGTAGACCATTGCGTTTTTATAAGCTGAAGGTTTGAATTCACGCGTCGAAAAAACATTAACTATGTTGGTGAGAAGTTAATTTCAGTGATTTTCGTTTGCGCGAGTCGTGTTCTTCGTGAAATTTTGGCTTCGAAACTTGTAACTGAATGCTTAACTTCGTACCTTGTCTAGTGGTCCATTTTGTATTTCGCCAGCATCTTTCTACAAAAGTTCAAAGAAGAGAGATTTGAAAATGGTTAAGGGTGAATGTCTTGTTGTAACGTCGCTTTTCCATCGTTGCATCGTCGTTATACACACGTGCAAAACTTCTTTAGAGACATTTCAATCATGATTATTCAGATCAATGTTTTCTTTCTTTCCAGACATAGATGCTCCAATTGCACAAAGTCACAACAACGCATCGTACAAACAATTTTTGCATTGGGCTGTGCTGAATATTCAAAAAGGCGATGATATTAATGAAAATACCACGATCGCAGAGTACGTGCCTCCGGCCCCTGCAAACGCATCAGGTATTTCCGTGATATTTCTACATGAATGTAAAAATTAATATGCTCTGATATTATCGTGGCAGTGATCATACTTTACCTTTGATTCTTTGGTTCTTGAGATTCTTGGTTTCAGCGCGTGCGTTACGCCCCATTGGCTAAATTGCTCAGTCCGTAGACTCAGCAAATTTTTTTGTCCCGTCGCAGTGGATCGATTCAATGGGAGAGGTATGACAAAATTTGGAGACTTTAAACGCTTATAAATACGTTTATACAAAACTTTGAGGTTCTAACAGTGGATCCAATGGTCTCCTCGTGAAATTTACAAATTCAGGCACCCTTTGAAATTTAAAATGTGACGAAATTAACTTCAAAAGATTCAGTTTTAGTCAAAAATTTCATGTCCGACCTCTCTGATTGACTCGATCTATTGTGCGTCGGCGGAATTGCCATCCCGGTAGCCCATTCCGCGAACTATTTTGCCCTGCAGCCAGCTCGCGAACTGGCCGGTCTGAAGTCTGAAAATTACGCCGGCCGATTTTTAGTTTTAAATGCAAAATCCGTGCACTAATCAACGAATGTCCCCCACTGACTGACTTTTGACGAGTTTTCTCGAGATTTGTAACGAAACTTAAAAGTATCAAAATAAAAACCAATACAATTCATTAAATTTCAAAAGTTGCGTGAGTGTACATTTACTTTTTTTCGATTTATTTTAGGAGCTTTTAATAAAAGTATATGAATTTTTTTTTCTACAAACCCGTTGTCCGAGTGAACAATACCGATTAATATAAATCTCTTTTATCGAGGAAGAAATGATTAAAAGTAACAGATTAAGGATGGTTTTTGGTGACAATATCTATCAAGTTTTGTTCAAATATTATTTTGAAAGTGGGAAATCAGAAAGTCCACGAAAGCTTGAAAGCCATTGATCATTCATAGAGTGGCGCTTGTTTTTTTTGTAGTTAAAGAGATGAGATGCAATACCTAGATTCTCTACGTAGAGTACTCTGTTATGTGGATACCACGACTAAAGACAGGGAGAAAAGCGAAAGTGCCTTCAATTTTGAACATGCAACACGCACATCCGCGGGACACAAATATTGCATCAAGACGCCGCGACCAACTCATAATCAGTTCAGTATTCGTAGGTCAAAATAGTCACCGATTTAAATCGCAAGAAATCATAAATACGAGAATAACAGTGAAAAATGTATCAATCGGCCCGTTTTTTTTAGATTTAAGAGCTTCGTGATATTGAAGTGATGAATTAATTAATCATACTATCCTATACCCTACGGGTGTTAGTTTTTTCTTGCAAAATGAAGTCCATTTGAATGAGTGAGACATTTTTATAGGAAACTTTAAAAAAATGTGCTCGATACTTTTCTTCAAAAATAAATAAATGAAAAAAAGCCAAGACACAGGGCCGGATTTACCTACTTGCCGCCCATGGGCCGCCTTTATTTTGCCGCCCCCTCATTCGTTTTGAAACATCAATAAAAATCAACAGGGGAGGGGTGCATAAGACGCGTTTAGTCGTTTTTGACACATTTTTTGCAAAATCCCTGTTAGCATTACTAGCAAAAGTTCACGGAACTTTGCACAAAAGTAAGTTTCGTAAACCTATCTCTGTGTGGAAAAGGCCTCCCATTCATAAGAAATAAACGAAAAAATTATGAGAGAACAAACATGAATGTGGTTTAGTAATCCTAACTTCCGCCGCCGCCGTGCCGCTCTGACCACACTGTGTTTGGCGCAATGCGTGAAGTATTCCTACAGTCTTGTAGGCGCTATGCGTTTCGCGCCGACCGCTGCTGGCCTCACTGTCATTGACGCAATGCGTGAAGTATTCATGCAGTCTTGTAGGCGCTTTGCGTTTCACGCCGACCGCCGCGCCGCGCCGAGGGCTTCTCCTTTTCATCTGAAGTCCTCGTCATCATTGCTCTCTGCGCCTCGCCGTTCCAGGCCAAATTGCGCGTTTGATTTCTCTCTTAACTCGACTTATTAAAGGTGCTGTCTCTTGTATCACCGAAAGATGACAAAATTAGAATCTACTTTACTCTCAGGAAATGAGAGATTTTATTGCCTTTTCTCGTTCGTAATTTGTTTTCTGAATCCGAATTTTTTTTAATACCTATATTTAACAAAATGTAAAATGTGCCGCCCCTAATTGGCCGCCATGGGCCGCGGCCCATGTGGCCACCCCCTGAATCTGGCCCTGCCAAGACATGTAACCAAACATTGGAGGTAAACAATACATATGTTTCAATGAATTTATGTCACTTGATCCAATAGTTTATGTAAGACGAAAAACAAAAGAATAAAACGAAAAGCAACTCTTAAATGCATTTATTTTGGTGGTGCCTCGGTGAATTGCTTCTTCGCTGCCGATTGAAAGGAAAAGTAGGCTTCAGCGTTTTTTCACGCTATCCGTTCTTAACTTTTAATATGTTTATTTTCAGGCAATCATAGAATAGTTTTCATGCTGTATAAACATCGAGCAGAGATGTGGTTTGACGATTGGTTTCCAGCTAAAATTCCCGCCAAGTAAGTCCAAAATATACATTTTCGGAGTGAAATATATGGTATGCACAAGGGAGTCGTCCTTTCATAGGAATTCCTCATTGAAGTACTTTCTCCAAAGTAATGAGGCATCGGCTACTAAAGAAGCTTTGATGAAAAAGCAAACTTAATGATCCAAAAACAAGGTATTCTCTCGTCATTTGATAGTGGGTAGTTCCTAACACTCATTTTCGGTCACGAATTTGGCTAAGTGGAAAGTCTATTCCTGTCCTTCAAACTATGCACGGATTTATGAGGATTGAAAATGAGGACTTCAACATTTAATTCTTCAAAATATATTTTAAAAAAAATCAAGAGAGAAATAGAAATTAATTGAATTAATGATAGGGAACCCTCTTGCCTAGAGTCCAATCGTACTGATTCAAAACATAGGAATGACCGTTGAATAATCTCAGTAAACGTATTGGAAAAATAGTACGTTTCGTTTCCTATTAAATACAATAAGTCCAGAACGCGAAATCACAGTGCATATAATGTCATAATGACGTCTGTGTATGGTCTACCTTTGATGTTTTTTTTTTTTATCAACGCAGTATAGAACAAGCAGAGATATATATCGTATGTTTTGTTTTTCAATCAGTATACACCTCGATACTGATTGAAGACACCAATGAAGGAGAGGATTAATCATCGGTAAATTAGAAAACGTTTAGGAAAACCACTGCGAAATTTTAGTGAAAGAAAGAGTCAACACCTCAATTTTTAGAAATTTTTAAAATGTTAACAGAAATTGACAAATATACACATCGCTCCTCATTTTGTTGATACAGTAGACATTTTATTCAAAAAACGTCCGGTGGCTGTAGTTGCCAGCCGAAGGACTTGCTGGGGGAAAAATGTCGGTTAATCTTCTCTTCCAATATTATCTATAATCGAAATACGTATCTTATCATTGATTTGCTCCTTAAAGCAGGTGTTAAAAATTATCGCGAGTTTAGTTTATTTTTCCACCTCTTGATTTCTTCAATTCTTGGCCATGAATTTTAATGTCTCGAATTTCTTTTTGCAGCATCGAAGACAAAAGACGACGCAATTTTAAATCGAAAAATTTCGCTATGAAGTATTACTTGACTCCGATTGGAGTTAACTTTTTCCGAACTAGTTATGAGGCTTGGGACGGCTCTTGAGGAATGAGGAAGTTCATGCAAGCTAGAAACTAGGCTAATCTATGTATATGTTGTACATAATTATACCTCGTAAGAATCGAAGTTTTTTCTTTCATACATCTGTACATCGACGGTGAACCTCCCAAACTACGTAACTCGTTTGCAGTGTTAAAAAATCTCCGCTCCCATTTTCATCTTTGACCAAGAGCAAATCAACATCATTTCGTGAAGTTTCCGCATAGAATTTTCTTCACGCAGAACAGAAAAATCACAGGGATTTTTAAGAATGAACGTTAATTGAGTAATTTTCCTTTTAATTAATAAAGTATGGCAGGAAGTCTGCAACGTCGCAAACCGAGATACGTCTACCAAGAGTTTCACCGTCTACATGTGCTCTATGATGTGATACAATGGGTACACGTCCATGTAATATATCGACGCCGCGGCGTAGGTCCGCAATCACATATCTCGTTTGCGGTGACTGAAAATATGCGCCTCTATGTTATTTTTTTTAAAGAGGAACAAATTAACATCATTCCTTGAAGTTTTTGTAGAATTTTTTTCGCACAGAGAAGAAAAATAACGGCAGTTTTGAAGAATTGCCGTTGAGTAGTTTTCCGTTTAAAAAATAAAGTATGACAGGAAGTATGCGACGTCGCAAACCGAGTTATGTGATTGCCGACTTACACCGTCGATATGAAAATCTTTTATGAAACTCTACATTTTAAGTAACTTTTACTATTATGGGTGTTCAGTCACGATCCTAAAAATTATAATGTAAGATCAAATGCATTGGAAAAACCACCGAAAATGTGTATGATAATTAATGTTGTCCTTGCCAGAAAGCTAATATTCAGTGATATAAAATGTTAATTATAAATGATAAATTTTTGATTAAAGGGATTCTAAACGTTGCCTTGAAAATAACTTTTAAAAATTAATTTCATTTCAGGAACTTTGGTGTTTGGCCATTGTTTCGAAAAGACCATGTTCAAGCAGTCGTTTCGTGCCTCTAGTCTCTGACTTCTTCATCTAAAGTTGTAGAGTTATTCACCTCAAACTTCTCGGTGACTCACAAAAAGTTTTGAGGAACAAAAAAGGGAATCATAATTCAGAATTGTCTACAATATTTGATACGGCATCTTAATGATTTGATAAGGCGATGTGTGTGGTACAGTTCTGACATTCATTCACAAAATAAGAGCACAATGTTTCGATCTCGCTGACTGTGAATGGAGGCAACCATGTCCAAAGCTCCTCGCCGTATTTTGAGTCATATTGCATTGAAATTTTCTACCACAAAAAATAACTATGTGATAGAGCTGTATACCACATAGTATAACCACTACCTGCAGAAAAGTATAAAGAGGCGGTAAAATGAAATGTGAAGCGAATTCCCGAAAAGAGTAAGTTTTAAGTTTTTAAAGTTCTGCAGGAGCGGATAAATTTCTTCGGTTCAGAATGTTTGTTAAAAGTATCGAGTATGTATTTCGTCAAATCTGTATAGTTTCCTTGTGCTACACAAAGAACTCAGCAAGGATGGAGAAAATTTCAGCAGAGACAGAAATGACCTCCGTCTTGTTTGAAGCAATACTGATAGACAATGGTATAATTCCCGAAGTTTTACACGACCCCCCAAAGTATGTATTACATGTAAGTATAAAAACAGCTTATTTGCCTTATTTTATTGAATTTGCATGAAATTACTTCCGTATACACATACATATTATACATAGCAGCTCGTGTCACTGGTAACATGAAAAAACATGGGGAGGGGGGGGGCGAGAAACAAGGCTATAAGTACATATTAAAACCCGAGACGTTTCGGCTCAGATATTATTACATTTGGTTTTTTCTCCGACTGAAAATGGCTCAGCTCTAAGCCGAAACTTCTCGGGTTTTATTATGTATGTTTAGCCTTGTTTCCTGTTTCCCCTCCCTCTTTTTTTTTCATGTTGTCGTTATAGTCTCTGTGTCAATTTGATATTTTGGATTTTACTCGCGCAAATTCCTGCACATTAAAGGTATGTACACTGTACAGCAGTCTTGGATATCAAAATTGATCGCCAAGCCCTCACAGAATGAATCGTTTACTCTCAGAAATCTCGAGCTCCGGAGTTCATTTCAATCCGGAGTCTATTATGTCTCCAAAAAACTCTAGAAAAATGATCATATACTGAGTGAAATCCACCTCGTAAAATCAGAGTTAACCCTACAAAAGCGTTTGACTCTACTCCGCAAGAGCGGAAGTCTCTCCGGAAAATGAGTGGATTTAACTCTCCATTCATATCAATCTGGTAGGTAGTTTGGATACAAAGTAAGCACTGCAGTGAGGTGCATTATACGGATGTAACTCCGAGATTTCTCGCAATGCAGGCCGATTGCAAAGTACCTAGTTGACCCCCCGATTCGAAATTGCCGTTTCGACCTCGTGTTGTGCACTCAAAACAGCCTTAGAGTTTTAAATAATTAACAGAATCGTTTTTAATCAAATTGATGTTTCATTAAGCGAGTAGACCGTTGTTTTTAGGAAAGTAATTCATGCACCTCTCAGCGGCAAGTGTTTGTGGACTTTTACAACGTTCTCGGCCAAAAATTTCCGTGCAACCGTACTTGATCAACACTTTGAAAAAGGCGTTTTTTCGGTTGTTTTCACTACTCTCGTTAAAATCACCAATTTCCTTTTTCAATATCCATTTTTATCCCCGTAATATTGCAGGTTACTTACCCACCGAATTTGGAAGTTGACTTCGGTACAATGTTGTTACCTAAAGACGTAGCTGTTCGACCAAAGATACGGGAGTGGTACACAGAAACGGACTCTTATTACGTTCTTGTTATGACAGGTGAGAAAGTAGTCTGCTGCGATTTGAAAGCTGGAATTTATAATCCTTAGAATAATCAGTAATTCTCAAAATCCTTCATATCTGATTCAGTATACACCTAAAAATAAATTACTAATCGCTGCAACTCAGAAACTTTTTAAGTACAGAGAACTCATGAATTCGATACACAGTTTATTCAGATGCACTGGCTAACTAACAATTAAAAAAGAAATCAATGATTCCTTTCATGCGGTTTTCTTCTCTTTGCAACTCGCACGATTGAGGTCGCCAATGATTTGAAATAAAAAGTACACAATTCTCGGAAAAGTATATTGACACGCGAAAAAGGCAAAATCCTCACTGCACATGAGCCATTCCTTACGTCATCAACGACTGAAGCCAGGAATTATGAGTTTTTGAACCTCCGTTACTGTCACATGTCTCGTTCTCAAAATCAGCTGGTAGGATGTTCTCAGACCCCAAAATTTCATCGAAACCTCTAGGGCATTAATGACATTTTGCCGTAAAAATGAAAATCGCTGAATTTTGTGAAGGGTTGATGATCGATGAATGATGTTGAGAGCTTTAAAAACGTACCTCCGTTCTTGCCCCAAAATTAGGAATGGACGAGCCATGGTGTGAGAACTCGACGCAATTTATGTACCTGTACTGGTGTATCGGCAATATCCCCGAAACCAACATTTCAGCGGGTCATGTATACGCTCCGTACCTTGGTCCAAGACCGCGCAAAGACACCGGTTAGTCATTTTTAGTTAATACAAACATTTCATTAGATCATTTGAAGGGAATATATATCGACGGTGAAACTATCAAACCACGTATCTCGTTTGCGGTGTTTAAAAATCTACGCTCGCATTTTATTTTTTTGAAGTAGACCAAATCAATATATCATTCCTTGAAATTTTCACAGAATTTTCTCCGCACGAAGAGGAAAAATCACAGAAATTTTCAAGACTGGACGTTAAGTAGTTTTTCATTTAAAAAATGAAGTATGACAGGAAGTCTGCGACGTCGCAAATTGAGATACATGGTTTGGTAGTTTCACCGTCGATATGTATATAAAATCTAGCTCGATGCATGAAGAGTGAAGATCAAACTGGAAGCATTCATCAAAGCATTGAAGCAGTAATCGTCACATTGTTTTTAGCTTATTCACGCATAAAATCTTCATGTGCGTGACTTTGGTACATATTTTCAAGATTTGTTCATTCCTATCTTCAATTGGTATTATTTTAAAGCAAAAATTGCCCGTGCGCTTGTTCTTGCAAAAACGTCCTTATGTAAGACATTTAAAAATTCAATTATTTCCCTCCTGTTTCTTTCCTCGGCATTTAAAATTGTTCTAATTCATTTGATTGATTATAAGTTTCAACATGTATGCATTAAATTCATATGTTCATTGATTTTTTCAGGAGCTCATCGGTATGTTTTCATTCTGTATCGACAACCGGAAAAACTGGATTTTGACTTGCCAAATTTATACCGCGAGTAAGTTTTTTTTATGGATTTTAAGTTAACTTATTTGCATTACATGTCTTTTTTCAGTATCTTTGTCATCTATTAAGGTAGATCCTCTACTCGTCATCTGTGCTAACTTTCACGCATTGTTTACATGCAGTAAGTATTCTACCCTGGTAAAAATTGGCAGTAGAATCTGTGTTCCAAAATACCATAGACCTACAGCCGGCTGTTAGATTTCCAATAGCTTCTATAGCCGGCAACACGATTTCTTACAGCCTTTTATAGCCGATGGCGACTAAGCAACAGCCTGGCGATAAAGTGTATGCTAAACGTTACTAATTACGGATGCTAGGACTTAGTGAGTTTTTGGACTACAGCTCTCTTTTTGGGCCGTAGTATCTTGATTTATTTTGCGAGGAAAGCTCCGTACTTTTGAGGGATGCCTGCCATTCCTAACATGTTGGAGCGCCTGCAATTTTGTATGATACTGTGCTATACCTCTGGTGTGAAATAGTTGCTTCAGGCGCCGTGGTACGCTGCGGCGCGGCGGGCGGGCAACCAGCGCGAAACGCGCACTGGCACCTTCAAACCTAACAGGGATACTTCACGCATTGTGCAATGCGTGAGGTATCCCTATTAGGTTTGAAGGCGCCAGTGCGCCGCCGCTCCGCTTTGTGTTAGGCTCTAATATTTAATCTCGTGGAGTCAGCGTTTTTCAACTCATGACTTTGAAATGTTTGCACACTCTCTATGGATTATTCTCATTTTAATTGATGAAAAAAAATATGTAGTAAAGGAAAATATAATGTGCGTTTTGTAAATATTAAGGTGATTCCGTACAAACTTAAGGATTTACAAAGCACACGAATTTCTACACTTTTTCTTATACTTAGCCTTTTATAGCCGATGGCGAAAAAGCAACAGCCAGGCGATAAAGTGTAAAGCTCGGCGATAAGAACTATAGCCCGGCTGTATAATTTTTTATCACTTCGTGTAGCCCGGCCGTATAATTTTTTCCACTTTCCACAGCCAGCTATATGATTTTCTATCGCCTTCTTCAGTCGGCTATAAGAACTCCAATAGTATTTTGAAACGCAGCTCGTATCGCCAATTTTTACCAGGGTAATGTTCGAATGAGGCTTGTAATCAACTAAAGTAAAAGTAAAAGTGTTGCATTTTTTAGAAATCAGAGGACGCATGTTTGCATTGGAAACAATTTTAAAAAATTGCGAGATAAGTGTGTGAATCGTCTTTTACTTGCAATTTTGAAAGGCAAGATCTAATGAAACGTCTAGCTCTTCCTACAGCATTGATCGGCGGTGATATTACCAGACCACGTATTTCGTTTGCTTTATGTAAAAATCTCCGCTGCCGTTTTATTCTTTTGAAGGAGAGCAAGTCAATATCAGTTCTTGAAAATATCACTGAGTTTTCTCAACACAAAGAATAAAAAAACATGAAAGTTTTCTAGAGTTGACATTTAGTAGTTTTCATTTTCAAAAGTAAAGTATGACAGAAAGTCTACAACGTTGCAAACTGAGATACGGGGTCTGGTAATTTCACTCTTGATATGCTCATACGAGATGGATTCACAGTGACGTTGGTTTATGCACGGAAGGGATAAATAATTAGCCTATTGTAAGTCTAAAACCATCTTGTAAGGCAACCATTACAGAGATTAAAACATTGAAATCCAATTAAAACTAACTGAACATCTCCTACATTTCTGATTCGCTTCGGAAATATGAAATCTGCGAAGGAACATTTGTAAATGCTTGATATATATATAAAGTCGCTTTACAACGCACTCTGGCGTTCTACGACACCCAAACGCCACATATGCCTGTCTTCCCAGAGGTTCTCGGGCAACTGACACCGCAACATCTCTTCGTCAACGCCCGCAAATGCTTGATAATTCAGTAAAAACTCTCTAAAAATGTGTATACCATTTTTATCTGTTTCAGTCGCAATGATGTTCGCCGAACTTGCTTCTCGACGAGGAAGTTTTGGACACACTATAATCTGACACCAACGGCCTCTAACTTCTACTTGTCCAAATACAATGAAACATTGCCGTTTCCACGAACCATTCGTAAATCTCCTTCATGGATACTTCCCACAGCACTCCCAACAATTTTTTCCTTTATGTAACAATATTACTGTCCACGTGTAAAAGACAGAGACACCATTATCTACTTTATTAATTTATTATTTACTTTATTACTTTCTTCATTATTTACTTTTCTTAGTCCGTTGTAATTTCTCATGAGAATAAGGATAAATAAATTAATAAAAATATAGGAAAAAGTATGAAAATTTTAATAAAAACTTTAACAAATAAGAGACACAAAAGAAAAATGAAAATGAAAACTTCTATACTTAAAAAATGAAGATTTAAAAAATTATGTTTGAAAAAGAAATAAAAGAAACCAAAGAAATTAAAGAAGAATGAGAAATAGCATAAATAAAGTTTGAAAATGTTTAAAAACCCAAGAAAAAAAAATTACAAAAAAACATAAAAACTTTTAAAAGAAACATTTTTTTTAAAAAGGACAACAGAAACATGAAAAAAAACAGTCCGTAAAAGTAAAAAAAAAGTCCCCCATACAGTTTTTTAAATCAACGCAAATATTAAGGCCTCGAATAAAAACGTCAAAACTGATACTCAATTTTGAGAGTTGAATTGGGCTTGAGAAACATTACCTACTTTCGAAACAAAAATGTTAGTAGTAAAGTTAAGACAACCACCACGCTCGAGTTAGTCAACGGAAAGGGGAACTTTGAGCACCACAATAACATCTGCTATGATTTCCTTTTCATAATTTTTTTAATTAAGTTTTACAGCAAATATAGAAATTATAAAAGAAAATTTGGTCCTGCAATTGAATACAACTCGTTTGGCAGGACAAATCTACTTTATAAAGAGCTAAAACATGCAAGAAAAACAAAATTCAAAGATTTCTTAGTTGGCCAACATCTGGTGCTTCCTGATCTTTATTTATTCCCTAAACTCTAAAAAAGTATAAGAAAGAAATCTGATGAATATATTCAATAAAATCAAAAATGAAAAACGGATATAAAACAAATGAAAAAACTATAGAAGAAAAAGTGTGATAGAAGCGATTTGTGATAAAAATTACTGATAAAAGCTCATTTTTTGTGCAGCTATCTTTGAGAAAGACGGCCACGGAAAATACAAGCTGGAGAAAAAATAGCTACCTTGGATCTGAAGCATTATTAAATTAAAATATTCATACATTGCACAGAAAGCACATCCGTGAGGAGAGGTTGAACATGACATTCATGACTAAAACTGAGAATTTTCATGTCAATTTCGTCACTTTTTACTTAATGGGGATGTTGCTTGAATAAAGGTTTACAAGGATATAAAAAAACTTCACGTGGCGTGGCGTGCTTTGTGATAAATCGATTGATCTGCCATTTAAACCTACGTAAAAAAAATCGATAAACAGGGTGTTCGAAACGAACACCTTAATAATAGATTCTTTACCATAGCTTCGAATGGGGAAATATCCATTATCGATCATTCACGCCCCGTCACTGCTTAACTTAAAATACAACCGGCTTTTGTTATGAGTTACCATTCTTCACAATCGTCCAGAAAATCGAGATCGACATTTCCTAGCCGGTGCTGTCCTTCTGAAGCATCCCCTTTCGTGCAAAGGCCCCAACTCAACTGCGGCGAGACACAGTAGCCGTTGTCCGTCGCGTGGTACCCGGTGTGGCCGGCGAACATGAAACAATCGTGAGTTTTACCGTTGTCGTCCACAGTCACTTTCTCGATGACGGCATATCCGCTCGGGATATCCCCGGTGTCGATCACAGGATAATCCAAACCGTCGATCCTTTCGCCCCCGCATTTCATCGAAAACTTGTCCCCTTGCCACACCCCTTTCGCCGAGAACACCGCGAAAGCCGAAATCCATCCGCTCAAGTACGCGGGTCCAGAACCTCCACTCGTATGGTGACAAATCCGCCTCCAGAAGTCCATGTCGGCCTCGCAATCGGGATCGGTAGCCTTGACAAACTCATCCAGGA
This sequence comes from Bemisia tabaci, assembly GCF_918797505.1. NCBI lineage: Eukaryota > Metazoa > Arthropoda > Insecta > Hemiptera > Aleyrodidae > Bemisia > Bemisia tabaci. The sequence goes on from NC_092795.1 coordinate 14,262,263, forward strand.
TCTTAGTCAACATTTCACTCCACTTGACGCAATGCTCCCCGTACCCCTTCAACTTCGAAATGCGACCCCTGATGTCCTTCCAGTCGTCCACGGTGCCTAAAATTTCGATTTTCGGAATACCGCAGGCCAAGCAAATTTTGTAATCGAAAAACTTCTGACACGTCGCCATCAGCATGACGCTGCCGACGATTCGGTCGTTGTCCGTGGTCGTGGAGAAAGACGGCAAGGCCCAGTCGCACAAGTCGGCGTCTTTCAAATGTCCCCGCATCAACCCCACGATGGATTCGACCAGCAGGGCGTAGTTTGCGGTGTGCAGAGTCCCGACAGATTCCGCCACCAGTTCGGCTTTTCCCTCGTGAGCTACGGTCTGGGACCGGTACGTTTCGGCGTTAGCGTTGAAGTGGAAAGAGAACTGCGACATGATGGCAAGCCAAACGTCGTCCGGTCGGATCGAGAGGTTATAGTGTCTGTTGTACGCGTCCAGGACGCCGCAAACGAATCCGTGTTTGCGATACAAGAAATTTGCACTGTCGATGGTATTCGCTTGAATGACGTCCAAACCGTTCAACCGGCGGAAATCAATAAATTTCGTGAAATAATGCGCAGACGTGCTGTCACTCATACGGGGAAGTATTACTTTTTTGGGTTCGTTTTCCGGCGTTACTATTAACGTCGTCATAGTGAAATGTTAAAAAACGCGGAGGAACGGAGAGAAAGAGGGGAAAACGAGGAAAAAGAGGGGAAAACGGGGAAAAAGAGGGGAAAACGGGGAAAAAGAGGGAATAACGAGAAAAAAGAGGGATTAACGGGGGAAAAGAGGGAAAATGGGGGGAAATGGGGGGAAATGGGGGGAAATGGAGAAAAAGAGGAAAATGGCGAAACGCTCGCGCGCGTGGGTAAGTTGTTACACACCACTAGAATAAGCGCACTTTCCACGCTGATAGAAACAAGAGTTTTGAGTATATTCTAGAAAAAAAAAAAAAAGAAAAAAAAAAACAGATCCAGAATACTCGACTTGATTGTTTAACTGTCACCGTAAGTAAATGTCATTATCGCGAAATGTAAAAAAAAACGCTGGAAAAAGAGGGGTAGAATTCCAATGCGCACGTAGAAAAGTAGTTACATACTGCGAGAATTAGGGATTTTCCACTCTGGCGGAAATGCGGGTTTTGAGTATATTCTAGCACAAAATAAGCAGTTCAAGAATACTCAACTCGGTTGTTAAACGAGATTAAGAAATCAATCACTGTAATTAAATGTTGTCATTCAAAATGTTTAAAAACGCGGAAACAGAGGGGAAAATTGCGATACGCACGTAGAAAAGTAGTTACATACTGCGAGAATAAGCGCACTTTCCTCGCTGGCAGAAACGTGGGTTTTGAGTATATTCTAGCACAAAATGAACAGTCCACGAATCCTCAACTTGGTTGTTTAACGAGATTAAGAAATCAATCACTGTAATTAAACGTTGTCATTCAAAATGTTTAAAAAGCGTGGGAAACAGAGGGGAACGCTGCCGCACGCACGTGGGTAAGCAGTTAAATACCGCTAGAATAAGCGCACTTTCCACGATGGAAGAAACGCGAGTTTTGAGTATGTTCTAGCACGGAATGAACAGTTCAAGAAAACTCGACTTGATTATGTTTAACTAGAAAGGAAAATCGATCACTGTAAATAAAAGCCGAAGAGAAACAACGGTCAGAATACACTGCGTTATTTTTGCGCAACATTCGCTAACCACGGTGAAGGTACAATCGCACTCTCTAGAGCATTCGCCGACGCGCTCCGAGGGGAACCCCACGACCGAAGAGAGTGGAGGCACCGAAGAAGACCGAGAGTGGGGGAACTTTGGCTTGCCAAAATGCGCATGAGTCTGCAATGCAAGTGCAATTGCGCAATTTCGCAATGTTACCCGTGGTCGTGGTCTCCAGCGACCGCGGCGCGCCAGTGTCGGCGACCGGAACTAAGCCATTCCCGTGCCCCCGTCCCGCCCAGCCCGACGCGACGCCGCGACGCCTGTTTGTGTTTGTCCCTCCTTCATTCTCGAAATTCGATTAATTTCTCGGCGGGCTATTTGAATAAACTACCAGTAATGGTAAGAATGGACCACTAGATAAGGTACGAATTTCAGCATTCTGATACATGTTTCTTAACCAAAATTTTACGTAGAATACGATACGCACAACAAAAATTACCGAAATTAACTCCTTACGAAGATATTTAATGATTCTTAATGCGTGAATTCAAACCACCCGCTCATGAAAACTCAATGGTCTACGTGATTCACATCGCGCGCTAAACGTTATCATGACAGTCTCTGCGATATAAAAATCTGGCAACCTCAATCGTGACACTTTGGCTCAGTTATAGCAAATTGCTAATAGTTTGAACAACACATGATGGAAAATGAACATTCCTCGATTGAGAAGCTTGCTGAAACCGTTGTATTGGGCGATTTGACTCACGTAGAGTTTTGAGTTTCTTGTGAGCGGGCAGTTCAAATTCCTCGTAACCAATGTGAAATAAAAACGTTAATATCTTCGTTAGGAGTTGGTTTCCGTAATTTTCGTTGTGTGAATCGTTTTTTACGTGAAATTTTGGTTAAGAAACATGTATCAGATCGCTTAAATTCGTACCTTGTCTAGTGGTCCATTCTACGTTACAAGATACGTATTGAGTATTCCCATATTCTTTCACGCAAAAAATGTGGAACACATTTAAAACTATAAGAGCGAAATCAGGGGTTTCCGTCTATTCGTATCTGTCAATTCATTCCCGCTTGTGAGATAAATCAAAATGAAAACAAGTGGAAAATGAGATTAAAAACAATCAATTTCGCTCAACAATTAACATTATTTAGTTTTGCAGCATTTTATAACTTTCATGTAATAAATCCTCGGAGCTCAAAAACTTTTCAAGGATAAATGGACTGCGTTAAGCAGAAAGGAACCAAGCCACATCAGCTATTGTCAAATTTAACCAGACAAATTAATTTTTTCCATGAAAACAGTTGTGCGGATTTTCGTGCAAATTTCAGTGAATTTTCTGCATAGTACAAAGCAAATTCCCTGAAATTTTCAAAGGAATCTGCACAAACCGTATTTTGTAAAAAATTAAATTGCCTCGTTAAATTTGGCAATAGCTGATGTGGCTAAAAAACATTTTCGAGGTTTTCTTTTGTCCCCCAAGTAGACTGACAATTTCCATAAAAAAATTTTACATGATACTCTTTCTGGGTTGTAAATAATGACACTTGAAGGAAGAGCATTAGTGCCCTTTCTGTAATACATGGGGGAAAGATCCATAAAGAGTGATAGAATGAAGCCAGAAAATTATTTTAGCCCTTGTTTTTCATCTCAAATGTATGGCAATGATGCATGTCTATAGCGAAAGTTGGAAATTGTATATCTCCATTGCTACGTTTAAAAATTTCTGCTCTCTTTTTATACTACTTTTTTAAAGAGAGCTAATAAAGATTTCCCCATGAAATTTTCAGAAAACAATCTTGATGGTGTGAAGAAAATTTACACAAAATTTCAATAGAGAATACTTAAGAACAAAAAAAAGAAGAAATAAAATTGGCAATGTCGCAATTGATGGTATGCGATTTCGAACTTTCACCATGTGGTTTGCCCACAGCTCTGTAAATTCTAAAAATATTTCTGGCTTATTTCAAGTCAAGAAATTTAAAAAAAAAATAAAAAAAAAATAAAAAAAAAAAAAAAAAAAAAAAAAAAAAAAAAAAAAAAAAAAAAAAAAAAATGTATCCTCTGAAGTTCAATAGCGTAGTAATCTTCTACCTACTTCCTCATCCAACCTGTTAAGGGCTCCTCTTACTTCCTACACTCAAGGTTCATTCAATTCTCACTCCTTTCATTTTCAGCGTGAGTGAAGCGTGTAGCGTGATCACTGTCGTTTCGAAACGCAAAACTAACGTCTCAATCGTATCAAAACAAAACAAACGACGAGTTGCCGCTGCCGATGCGCGCGCACCCAGTGGGCATGTACTGCAGAAACGGCACTATATTGCTGCAACAGTGCCCTTTCTGCTCTACGTGAGGAACTTAACCCCTGTCAATAACACATAAAAAATGCGAATATAGTGCCCTGTCTGCACTACAGGATGTGTCTACATACACTAATGCGAAAACCGCAAAAAACTCAATTTCGAAAAACATGTCGATTGTGCCCTTTCTGTAATAGCTGATTCAAATGGAATGTAAATCGTCCTGTGAACACCATTGAAAGCAGCATGTAGAATGGAACTCCGGTTTATTACGAACTGTATCGATCACCACACATTCATACCCACATATCTCACTGAGACTGCATAGGTAGTGTAAAGTAAGGGTTAAGAGGGTTCGCTCAAGTAATGTGCTCTTTTAATAATCATCAAATTAATCTCATGTTGAACTCGAATTATCATTCACAGCGATTTGAATCAAACATTGCGTCATGCCCAATTTTCAAGTTCATTCGTTGACCAGTTGTTGCTTTGTCTCACAGGGACAGTTCCCCATAAACATGAATGCTGTGTATTTCAGCGAGCAATTGTGAAATGTTCAGTCAATTTTTGCACTTGCAATTTCGGTTCGTGAATGTTATCCTCGCTGTCCTGTTAACCATCTCTCTGGTTCCATGTGTCTTACCTTTGTATCCCGACATTTTAAACGTCAGTGCGGAGCAAGTTTTTTATTTATTGAACAAAACGAGAATTTTGGGTGATGTCATACAGAAGGCTCCAAAATATACATGCATGGTGAGTGATGACTAACCAAACACAGACCGATTGGCGGTGATGGAGGAAAATTGTTGTATTTAGAAAATTGCATATTGATCGAGGTTTTGAGCGCGTAACATTTCTGAAATGTAGATCGTAATACTTTTTTTCTCTCGTCTGATAAGGTACACTGAAGAGGACTCCAGTGCTCCAAAATAGTGCTATAAAAATAGCTTGATGCTCATATTCCGTGTGATTGTTCCTTAGAGGTGTATCACTGTTCGTAGGATACCACTGTTGGTTCTCGCTAGGGCTCGTTTTGCCTACTCTCTCAAATGCAGGGGGACTCATTCACACATCAGTTTTAAATACCACTGCTGCTGCCTATAGGAACTCGTTTTGCCTATACCTTGTAGGGTAAAGGGGGAGCGCTTTTACATGCGAGTGAAATATGTATGTACACGAATGTTCATACCCTGAAAATTAGACTTCTTCATTGGTTCAAAAATTTCCCTGAGCGAGTTCAAGGAACAACTTCTCTGTTACAGGTTGTATTTCGGGAATTTGAAATACAATTTTTTACCCGGAGAATATAAATACAGCATGCAGCTGCCGGGAAGAGAGTGAATTGTGCGCTAAATTCTACATTGGTTACAGTATTCAAAATTGAAAGGCATGAACGATTCTCAGTTCATTCCGTTCTCATGGTCTTCCTTCTCTGGTATCGCTCCAATTCTTGACTCGAATAAATTTGCTCTTGATCGCAGAACTGCAAACTTTCAGCCTTGACATTTTAATTGTTATTTCCTGCAAGATACCACATATTTTTTTCCAAAGGTTGCAAATTTTCAATTATATTTCACGCTTTTGATAGACGGCCAATTATCATTACAGTTTTTATTTTCGCGGAGATAAAAAAAAAATTTCGACAAATCATTAATCGATTTCGGAAACCTTCCAAGAAATTGTCAGAAATTACTCTACAAATGCTCCTTTGGGCAGAAAAGCTGCATAAAATCTGTGCATAATCTCTCAAAATTAAAAAATGGATCCTTTTTCTGGAGAGTCTTTAGAGTTCAAACAAAGTCCCAATGGGCTCTGCGAGATTTTTGAAAAAGTGTACCAAACGAATCCCAAAATGTTCTCCAAAAGGGCTGCTATGAAGCCCTTTTCAGTCAAAGTTTACAGAGGATCGATCTCAAACATCTAATCCAAGCCAGCCCACTGAGCGTTTATCAACCTTATTGCTCTAAATTGTTGAATGATACAGTGAATTGAATGTGAAAAATTACAGTAGAGCTTCGAAGTTCAGTTCATGAACCGCAACTCAAACCTCTCTGTAATTTTTCAGATGAGATGGATACCTTGTAAATTTTTCGTTCACAAATTTCATCACGACGATAACGTCTCATTGCTTGATCTGGTTCCAGGTATCATATTTTGAGAACACTGCCGTGGAGCTGGGAACGTTCTTGAGGCAAAGCTGATCAGATATCCTCCCCACTGGTGCCGGTGGACCGGTGAAGAGAGTAGCTACTACACATTTTTGGTGACGGGTGAGACCTGCACTCTGCCGTGCTAAGGAAGAACGCCGTATAAACATTCGAGAGTTACCAAATTTCCTACAATAAAATGTTTATTTTTGAGGAGCGCTATGAATATTTTGCCTTTTTTTCAGAAATTTGTGGTTAAATTGTGAACAAAATTATCTGAAAAATTGGAAGGGAAATATCCACGAGTTTACCAGGAAATTCGTGTTTTATCAAAGGAAATTTGACAACGCCTGAACATTCGCACGGCGTTTTTCCTTAGCACGGTCATTATTGTACCGAATACCATTCGTTTGACCCCTGGATGTATGCCAGTTTATGCCTCGAAGCATATAGATGAGCCTAAACACCCAACCTGAGTTAAAGTTAGAAAGTAGTGCGGATTGCGGAAAGTGCGAGGCCATCCTAGCGAACACGGAAAAAACAATTTAGCTCTGAGTCCTAACACTTAAGGTCAAATGGCACCGACTACAGGCAGTAATGCTGATTACTGCAGCTTTAAGGTCCAGCCCTACTGCCTTTAGATGGCGTCATTCGACCCAAAGTGTTAGGGCTCAGCATGAAGTTGTTTCTTCCGTGCCTGTTCCGTATTATACGCGAGAGACTTTAACGAGCGGGTAGGAAAAGCACCGCTAATTTTGGAATCCAGCAAGCTGTAATACTTGTGTTTTTCTAATCAGTACATTACAAATTGAGGGGCCATACGCCTTGCCCCCTCCCAGCTTGGCGTAAAAATCTGCCATTTTGCAAAGTTGTCGCAGCGGGCGCAGAATACCACCCGTAAACGGTCAAATGATGTTTTCATACATTACGGGGGAATTTTCGTTTCATACGTGCAACGAGGGCGCTTTTTCTAGGTTATTTTAACTAGCATTGTCATCGATACTGTGTTGACGTTTTATCAATGATGATCTTTCCGCGCATTATCAAATGAGATAAAATTGAAAAAAAATATGAATATTGTGCAATTATTAATTTGGCATGCATAGTGGCGTATCTTCTATCCTATGACGCGATCTCCTGGAAATTGATACTTCCTCGGAAATGATTTTATTTTTGTAACGTGTCGGAGAGACTCTGTTAATTTGAGACATAAAGATAGATCTTTATAGGGACCGAAAACGCTCATCGTGAACTGAACATCAAATTCCAGGAGATCTAGATCGAGAAAATAAAAAAATAATTTTAAAAAAACGCACGCAAAAGCTTTATTTAGTCATAGAGAATGTTTGAAATCATGTGATGATTCCTATCATAAATATCAAATATTAGAAATGGTTCGAGTTATGAAGTATTGAGTATCTTTTTTCGTGATTTCGATTTAAAGGCATCATTCTCTCATTGCTTCTTTCAGTGAATTATTTCAACATGTCTTGAAGATCATTCAAAAATAACTATGACGTGAACGAAACTAGTAATCATGGGAAAATAATTGCATGAGCCTCAACATTAATCTTATGATTTCAGGTCCGGACGAGCCAAGTAGAGAACATCCCGTGGAAGGGGAATATATTCACTGGCTTATTGGAAATATAAAGGGTGACAAAATACTTCAAGAAAAAGAGTACATTTATGAATACATTGGACCTGATCCAAAAAAAGGAACAGGTATAAATTAGTCCTTAATACAAGATGTATCCTACTCAATAGTCAAAAAACATCCAAAATAACCATGCTTCCAATTAAGGAGGGTGAGGGGGGGAGAGGGATGAAGTCTTTGAGTTTATAAATTAGTATTATCATCTTCTGGAGGAATTAAAAACAAGACGTTCCAACGCAGTTGCGTTTGAGGATGCTTCTCTCAGTGGCAGAAGGAAGTAATTTGGTTGCCCATACATTGTTAAAAATCAGTGATTTACTCTGAGTGAATAGCCAGCGTGAAAAAAAAATCCAGCGCAAAGTTTCGCGCCGTACTCTGAGTTAATAGATCGGAGCGTACATATCACGGATGAATTAGTTGAGGTACCTCACGTAGCGTGAATTCAGGGCATTCTGTTACGAGCGCCGAATGGCGAAATGGTAGCACACTCGTCTATCACCGCCGCGACCAGAGGTCGAATCTATGCTGTGGCGATTCCGTTTTACGTTTGCCTGTCAGATTCTCACCCCCGCGCCCGCCAGAGCGCGAGATTCGCACTTTGGATAATCTTGATAGGAAAATACCATTTTGTACTTGATGGCGCATACTGATACACACGATTTTCCACCAGATGTTGGTCTTCTACGCACTCAGTTCTCCTCATGCTTCATTCGCGAGGTCTAGTATATCTAAAGAGCTAGACGTACTGACCTTAACAATTCTAAAATGGATGTGTATTCTTTACAGGGAAACACAGAGTAGTCTACTTAGTATTCAAGCAACCCGATGGAAAGTTAAAGTTTGATGAACCAAGATTAAATGACAGCACGTAAGTATTTTGCAAGACAATGCATCTACAAATCACATTTCACATGCTTTAATGCTCTGAAAACTAACAATTCATAACACAATTTAAATCAAAGAAAAGGTTTTAAAAACTGTCCGAAACAACGTAAGGAAACTTTACTTGCTTACTTAAATCGCCCATGTGCACTATAAAGTTTACGTGGGGTATGAAGAGTCGAGGTTAGGTTACAAATGAAGGAATATTCACGTCATTGTGATTGGATTTGAATGTACGGAGAAATATTGGTTCTGTTTCTTTTAAACTTCTCGTACATGTTGTCATCTCTTTTTTTTTAGATAGTTACATGCTTTTTAGCCATACCACAGCTCCTCCTAAAATTTAAACAAAAAATGAGCATTCAACGATCCTTTCATTTTCTCAACAAGTCTTCATTTTCCCTGAGACAGTTTTTTAAAGTTTGCTTTCATTTTTTTTTTTTTTTTTTTTTTTTTTCAGGCGAGAAAATCCACGTAGGAAGAACTTTTCCTGTGGCAAGTTCGCGAAAAAATACAATCTTGGTGACCCTGTGGCTGCTAATTTTCTGTACGTAGAGTGGGGGCTCAACAAGTCGAGAGTTATTCCTCCGTGGTCAATGGGAGGAAAAGTTACGCTGCCAACACATCCTGACTATGTCTGGGATCCAGAAGAGAATATGCCGTGGTTTTTGAGCAAAAAGGATCTGGAGAAACCGGTCACACCAGAACCCTTTTGAATGATGAATATAATGAATATACTCTTATGAAGAGATTGCTTGTGCAATCAACATTGATGAGGAATAACTGAGCATTTCTGAGGCGCAAACATAAAGTTAGGCAAAGCGTATCGAATCGACAGTAAAAATTAGAAAATTAACCTTTCCCATCATTCAGATAAAAGACAAAAAAAATATATTAATGAAAGTGACATTTGCTGAATAAAAACAGAAACATTTTTTAAGTCAATAGTTACGTATTTTTTCTGCGTCTCCCAAACATTCTCCCCCCGCTCGAGGGTGCGGCTTATTTCCGTCATGTAGGAAAATATGCAAGGTCCGGGTGGCAATCGGTTCTACCTATGAAAATAATGAGCTGTATAAAATTTTAGCCAATTTGAAGCTTTTTTAGATGATGCTCAAAGGGATCAAAACTACGGGCAAAATTACATTGGTTTGAATGGGCGGAAAAACGCCTGATCTGCGAAAATGCGTTTTTTGCATCTAAAATGCGCTTAAATGAAGAAAACCTGACCAACCTTTTAGAGAGGCATCTAGGAGCCCATTTGAAACGAGAAAATTACACTTTTGACCCCTGAGTCAACACCCCCGGGAACAGGGGAGTCACGGCGTAGCCGGTTTTGAGGCGCCGTACCTGCAGCTAAGTGATCGCTTTTGAGACTTTCTGATCGAACTCAAAATAAGTGTTCCGAAGTTGAAGAGGCTAATGTACCTCACAACTTGATGAGAAATAATATATAATAGTTGTTGTAGTCCTTGAGAACCATACTTGGCCCTTTACAATGTTGCCTCCCGGTTTCAGGACATTTTGTCAACGATTTTTTGTCCGCGCACCTTTTTTGTCCAGTAGTTTACGCCCACGCGTTTAGCAACTGTGACTTGGTCCAAGCGTTATATTTTAGTCGGTATGTAAAATTATGTTGACAATATGGAAATGAGAAATTGAGAGAGAAGGAGGTGTTGCTATGGTTGCTCATTTTCTAAATGAAATGTTATTACTTTCTCCTTTTGAATCTTCTTTTTAAATTCTCATTGGTGAATATTTGGTTTTATTTCTATCCTTATTCGATGTACAATATACCTTATATATGTATAGGTACTTTTTTATTATTTTAATTTTTTCTTCACGAAATTATTACTCCATTTCGAAGACATTTATATTTTTAAAACGTGATAAATATTTGTAAAACCTTCTCCAAGCGACATTAATCTCAATGAGCCGCAGTTGTGCCAACAGAAACTGCAAAAATGAATAAAAAGGGGGGGGGACAAGAAGCACGCAATCTTTAGTTTAAACCCGTTTGCACATCGATCTTTTAGAGTCAAATACGTCAAATTTTAAGCGTTTGGTTGCGCGTGCACCTCGCTGCAGCACAATAAAAGCACAAAATGTAAAAGAAAAAATTAAAGTGCTTTGGAAATCATTAAATTTGACACGGAGCCACCAACATTTAAAAAACACACATTATACTATTATTCTCCTTTGATAAATTGATACATATTTTTCCCCATCAATTTAAATGAGAATAATAAATGCAGAGTGTACAAACATTTCAAAATCAAGAGTTAAAAAACGCTGACTATGCGAGTATTAATATTAAAGCATAACAGAGCGGAGCTGCGTGCTGACAGCGCGAGAGGCTCACGGGCGCCTACAAACCTAAGTGGATACTTCACGCATTGCACAATGCTTGAAGTATCCACTTAGGTTTGTAGGCACCAATGCGCGTTTCGCGCTAGCCGCCCGCCCGCCGCGCCGTGCAGCGGCACCTGAAGCAACTATTTCACAACAGAGGTGTTCTTAACACAATCGTCAAATCAATCTCAATAATTGCTCTAATAATGGTTTCTAGCGACTGGATCAAATATGTAGGTCGCACCCACTTGTTAAGTTCATTTGTTGACTATTTGTTGTTTATTCTTGCAAAGACTGTTCCCCAAAAACATGAGTTATTTATATTTAACCACACATTTCAACGAACGAATTTGAAATGTTGAATCGGTTTTTGAACTTGCACCACCGGTCTGTTAATTTAAACCTTGCTGTCGTGTTAGCCGTATATCTAGTTCCACGTGTCTCATCTTCGTATCCTGATATTCTAAATGTTAGTGCGGAGCAAATTTTTAAGTTACTGAATGAAACGAGAATTTTAGGTGATGTTATACAGACGGCTCCGAAACACACTTGCAAGGTAAGTGGTGTACGGATTGGTTTTCCATTTAGCGTACCTTCCACACAAGAGTGGAACAAGAGGAGTCAACGCGGATCTGGGGGCGTGCCCCTCCTCCCCCAAAAGCTGCTTCATCTTATTCAGAAAGTGTAAAGGATTTTGAGAAACAAGTGCTTGGCATTTCCATCATCCATCATATTGCATTTTGATCAATTTTCGGTGAGGAAAGTTCAAAAGTGTTCATTAGTCGTCTCAATTCTCAAAATCTTCCTGGGAGCTCCCGGAGTCTTTCAGCTTATTTTAGCTTCACTCTGCGTGGATATTATTAAAACATATATTTGAATGTAGTATTGAAACCACAATTGTGGTACGATGCTCACGAGAGCTGAAATTCCTTGTGATGGTTTTCCATACTTTCTCAAAATCGGGCGAACTCATTTACTCTATATATTTAGATATATTTAGATACAGCACTATTGCTGCTCGTGGGAGCTCGTTTTGCCTACCTTGTCAGTTGAAGGACAACTCTTTCTATGCGTGTGGGAAAATTTATGTATGCGAATGAACTGCATTCCTAACCTAAAATTTAGGTCTTCTCGTTTTTTTCCCTCAAGAAAGCCGAAATAATTCATACACCATCCACTCTTTTCAAAGCTGTGTCTTGTGAATTTGAAGTTGTGGATGGCGGATGACAGATTACTTGAGAAAGTGCTAAATTGGGTTCTTCCTGGGAGTAGACGCAGAGAACGTCCAGCAAAATTGTGGATAGGTGGCATTCAAGATGAAATTACAAGATGCCATTTACCAGATGACCTCTGGATCTATAGACAAGAATGGCAATTAGGTGTTGCAGGGTGCCTGGGCGCGCTGTAAAAGCGCCTTGAATGTATGTATTTGTATATTACACAGCAGCTGCGCGAATACCAAGTGAAACTAAGAGATGCTTGAAATCAATTAAAAGAGTCAAAGCCTAAAGCCAGAAACACAGCATAATCAATTTCGTGTTCTTTCTCTTCTACTCATGCCTCATTATCCCCTCCCAAAATGATTGACTTGAACACAGAGCTTTCCTTAGCAGCACTGTAAACGTTGCTGTAACGCACCACTTTTACTTGGCTGCCGTTATCAACTAATTCTCACAACTTTATTACAAGCAGTGCGTATTTTGTGTCATACTTTTTTGGGAGACGACCGATCATCATTACTACACAAAATTATATTTCTCCACCCTTTCAAGACGATCCTGTGAAAATGTTGCAGAAACTTTGAAGATAAACAATTTTTGAAAGCATAAAATATCAGCGGAAAATTGGGAGCACCAAAATTGAGGCGCAAGTCTCTCTGGTTTTGCCATTTAGATCAATTTCTTCCATACCATCTAAATTACGTAGACCTCTCATAAATGTGCCCTTCTCATCAACATTTGATTTACATCCGTGAAGGAAAAGAATACATATATCTAAAATGTCTCTTAAACATGGATCATTGGACCCTTTTTCAAGGACCCTTTTTATGGGACTAATCTGTCAGCCTCCAAAGTATAGAGTTTTAGAACTTCAGTCAACTTCGTTGCTTCGAATTGTCAATGATATCTGAATGAATTGTGAGAAATTACAGAGGGCCTCAAGGTGCATGAAATAGACACCTTGTAATCTATAGGTTTGAAAGTATTTTTTTCGGCGACCACATTTCATCCTCCGATGTTTTTTCAGGTATTATATTTTGAGGACACTGCCGCAGAACTGGGAAACGTTCTTTTAGCAAAAGAAGTCAGTTATGCTCCTCGTTGGTGTCAGTGGACCGGCGATAACAGTAGCTACTACACATTCTTAGTGACGGGTATGCCTTTCATTAAAGACCGTTTTTTTGAGCACTAGAATCGATGATAACAGCTGTTTGTGAACATTCTTTTAAAAAAATAAACATCCGCAGTAATTGTCATGATTTCATGATTAATATTGCGCTTTGTGATTTCAGGCCCTGATGAGCCAAGTAGAGAACATCCCACGGAGAGGGAACACATTCACTGGCTTGTTGGAAATATAAATGGCGACAATATACTTCGTTCAAAAGAATACGTTTATGATTACATAGGACCTTACCCGAAGAAAGGGATAGGTATGAATTAGCCATTAATAAAATGAGCATCCTACACAAAGACAAAAATTATCCAAAATTACTTTTGGATAATTTTACCATTCATTATATGAGGAACCAAGTTTTGTTCCTCAAGAAGGAAGACCATGTAAAGTCTTAAATTACGAAAATTGATACCTTCATTTCTCATGAAATTATCAAAAAAATTTAGTAATTGTTGGTTCTTGATAATCTTAAGAATATTACTCGATTTTTTAACTCAAAGGTTCCTACTGGTAGGCGTACCTTTTCAACGGATTAATTTTTCTTCTTCTTTCCACTCGAGTCCTCCCCGTGCTCCATTCTGCTGTGATAGCGAAGATAGCAGTAAGTGAATGCTGGGATGAACCTCGAAACACATAAAGCATGCGCTAACCATGGCTCATACAGAAATGCGTACTTCCTGCTCCCTTCGCAATAGCGGCAGCATTAACGACGCTTATTTTTAATGATGAGCACTAGGTCAAGAATGATATACGATTCTAATATTTTTCTGTATTTTCACAGGAAATCGCAGACTGGTGTATTTAGTTTACAAGCAATCAAATGGAGAGTTAACATTTGATGAAAGAAGATTAAATGACAGCACGAGCACGTAAGTATCTATACTATAAGCTCCTAGACCTACTATATTTGCATATCTGGTAAGTCCCAGCTCCAGCGTTCTACTGGGCCGATTTTCATGATTTTTGCCGATATCAATAGGCAATTGTCTCTAAATGAGCCCGTTCTCTATAGAGTTTGAAAATGTGAACCAGATTTTTAATAATTTCATGGTAAAGTTGCGAATTCTCCCATTTAAACAATGTAAATTTTAAATTTTGTCACAGTTCGTTTTGAGCGTTCTACTGGGTCTATTGTCATGATATTTACGGTCATCGACAGGTGATTGTCCCTAGATGAGCCCGCTGTAATTAGATTTTGGAAATACTCAGGTTTTATTATTGAGAGTAGATCAGTAAGCTTACGATTGAGCAGAGGGGAGAGCTTCAGGAGCCGCCGCCCACGGCGCACTATGGTCCAAAACTCAAGAATAGGAAGAAGTAAGCCGGAGAAATGATTGATAGATAACGAAAGTTTCGGCACTGGTTTATGGCATGCTGCGGCGCGGCGCGGCACGGCGGCGTGCTGCCAGCTCGAAACGCACATTGGCGCCTCCTACAAACCTACAGGGATACTTCAAGCATTGCGCAATGCGTGAAGTATCCCCTTAGGTTTGTAGGCGAGAGTGCGTGTTTCGCGCTGGCAGCACGCCGTGTCGCAGAGCTCCCGGTGGGTTAGTGGTGAACGATTTATATACGATACCTGATGGCCTGCTGAACCTTCGTAATAACCGTCGAAAGACCCAAAAATCTTTTTGAAAATCCTTTTGCAATTAAATGCAATACAATTTTTATTTTTTAACTAAAATTGCAAGATTTTTACACCATTCGGGTTGTAAATGCAGAAGAAAACATTCAATAAAACTTATTCCACGCACAAGAGAGGTAGGAAATTTGGAGTACAAAAGAGCCTAGGATGTCTTATTAGAGCAGTGGGGTATTGATAAAGACTACCTCAAGATTTTAGGGCGACTTTGATTCGTTAGATTGCCAGAGACAAGCTTAAAACTAAATGTGATAATAGGGATATATTTGTCAGGCGTGCTCTTCCAACACCACTTCTTGGGTCCACCTGCTTGTTTCTTTTTGATTAGATAAACATGGTAAACTTTTTCATTAAATTTTGTTTGTATTCAATAGCTTAGCTTCACGCTTCTTAACCATCCTGCTTCTCTTCTTAAGTATCATACTAAAAAATAAGCATGTAAAGAATCCGCAAAATTTCAACTAAACTATCCCTATCCCATAATAGTTTCTGATTATTATATTTGTCTTTGCAGGGAAGGAAACCCACATCGAAGAAACTTCTCATGTCGAAAGTTCGCAAAAAAATACGATCTTGGCGACCCTGTGGCTGTGAATTTTGTATACGTAGAGTGAGGAGCACGTCACGTCGGGTGACGTCGGGTGTTTTTCTTTCATAGTCGTGGGGAGGAAAAGTTTCACTGCCAACGCACCTCATGCCACCTTATGGATCCAGAAGAGAGCTTATGGGGTGTTCAAGCAAGAAAGATCCAGAAATCGACCCCGCAAGAGCCTGTTTGGGCCTTAACGACAATAGATAGACGGTGATAATGTTGCAAATCGATAAAGGTAAATAAATATGCCTCGCACCAGAGTGACTGCAGAATTTTTTATTGGTCTTCCAAAAATGTTGGCGCATAAAGTTGAAACAGTGTCCTTACTTTTAGAGTATGAAATAATATTTATCATATATTAACAGGGACATAAACCCCTCTCCCGCCAATGATCCTTGCGTTGCAACCAAAAGTTTGAAATTTTGAAATTCCATCAAGTTAAGAATATGAAGTGTTTGCACTTACCCTTCATAAATTATGTAAAGACATTAATAGCCTGAATTGCTGAATGTCTTTACAATAGCTTCTGAATTTTTTTTTTTTTTTTTTTTTTTTTTTTTTTTTTTTTTTTTTTTTTTTAGGTTGGTTTCTCACAATCAACAAAAGAAATGTTTTTGGTGAGATTGATACAAGAACTTATGTGGGGTGATTTCTCTGACCGCACCAGAGATTGGCCTAGAGTTGTAGGAAGATGGGGGCTTCTGAAATTAAGACCATTTTCAATTCAGTAAAACAGCATCATGATGATCAGGCAAAATCCTGACATTATGAAAATGTTACAAAATGTACATGTTTTCCTTTTTTTAACTTGAAGGTCACGCTGACTTTATGCAATACTTCAATTCAAATACTTCAATACTCCTTAGAAAGCAACGATACGCTAAATAGTATTTCAGAACAATCCTAAATGAATAAACAACCTCTAAATATAATTAAATAAGAGAACCATCGGTAGATAGATTTCGGTCATATTCGAACCTTGGCGAAAATTCTTTTACGCGCCTTTAAGTTTTAGGTTACACAGAGATAATCTAAAATTGTATTTTTTAATGTAAGAGCTTTTTGAGTTTTATCATCTTGATTGAATAGTCAATAGATAAGAGACAAGCCTTCGCTATCAAAGGCTTTTAAGCGTAGAATTCAGGAAGAACCTCGTGTACTCCATTCGGTAGGCATTACGTAGAAAGAGTGAAGCTGCTTGTAAAAGACAGCACGATTGACCAAGGTTCCGTGAAAACATCCATACATAATGAAAAATGTATGAAATTGCATTGTTCGAAATGGCGTAGTGGATGTGCCTGGTTGCACTTTATTCATAGTTTTAACGATAATTTCATCTTAATCACAAAAATGGATTCTTTCCTGTCATCCATGATAAAGAACGTGGTCGTGTTAGTGGAATTATTTCTTGCTGCCAGCGCAGAAAAAGTGAAACTCAGCGAAATGTCAAGAGTCATGATAGAAATGGAGTTAAGGAAACACGGCATCATTCCTGACGTGGTAGGAGACATGGAATCACCCAATAATTTAATCAAGGTAAATTGCTTTCTGTATAGTTTAGTGCTTTATGCGTAAAATTCAAACGGCCGACTGTTGAAATTACCAACCGTCATTCGATGTAAAACTATTTTATCAGGTTTTTATACATAGCTGAGCAGGAAAATACTGAAAAATGGAGGACAGTTTTCGAATTTTTGAATAGTCAATGAAATATGTCAATGGTATATAGTCCAATGAAATTTTTTCAACAAATTTGAATTTTTTTTATTCTAAATCAATAGACTTACCTACTAAAAATAATGGTTCCTGATGATAATCGAATGTAAAAAGAATGTAAAAGTTAAGTTCTATACCCTTAGTTATATAAATTTAAGCCGAAATTTCAGCGCGATAGAGTGCTCTGCGACCCCTAGACGTCATCGAAATCTATCATTCCATAGATCATCAGGCAAATGACAACTTCTGGTCTCCTCCTCCCCTCTGTGTTGACAATATTTTACTGTGGGCTGATTGTTGAAGCTGGTAGACAAAGCGATGGACAAAAAAGACATAAGGAGTACATGGAGCGATTCTATTTGTTGAAATGGGTGGCTCTCATAGACTATGTGAGAAAATGATGGACTAACTAAGGGGTCCCTCGTGGGTTGCCGTTAGTTAGTCTTTTGCCCACCTCTTTTGTCCATTTTAACCGCACGCTTCTACCTATAAGACCCCTCCATATCCTTTTTTTCTTCTTTGTCTATCGATTTCAACAATCAGCCCGCTGAACGTCCACGTCGTCTTCTATCAAGAGGAACCAAATCGAGCACTCGTTTAGGATTTAGGCGACCATCCATTCGCCAACTTCCGCACTTTTCCGCATCAAACCAATTACTTGGCTTTGAAACCGTGCGCGCAATATTGCGCTGTCACCCCCAACCCCCATGATTTCACGCACTTTTTAATTTTTCATACGAACGCATTTTCTCCAGATTGCCGTTGATCTCAATCAAGAATCCATTTCGGTTCCCCTTTAAAGATTTCATCGGAACTCCTCTTCAACCTCCAAACCTCATTCCCACTCGACACTCGCCTAGATGATACTATTCCTCGCGATGGTGCTGTGAATCATCCGGTAATTTTCTTCGTTGCTTTCCTTCGATACTTCCTTCCACCATATCCTTGATGACTCCAAAATTGAAAATTTGCAGCCAAGTACGCAAAAAAAGTTGGGGTTGGGGGGGGGATTGTTTTTTTTTATTTTCTTTTACACATTTATAAAGCAAGAGGAAAAGAGGATATTCGGAGGATATTCTGCGAGTCAAAAAACACTGTTACCTTCCTAATGGACCATAATGTATCAAGTGAATGCATTCACGTCGTTTATTGTATTTTGTTGTTTTTTTTTTTTTTTTTTTTTTTTTCCTCTTCAGATTACTTACACAATTCCTAATAAAAACGAAACTAGGTTTGTAAGGTTTGGAAACGACCTACAGCCTACAGATTTATCAAACTGCCCCACAAATATCGAATGGCCGGGTTACCTTGAAGATGATTACACGCTTATGATGGTAGGTGCGTATGATGAATTATTATTTATCTTTCTCTTTTAAATGGACCGCGTTAAACAGAAAGGAACCAAGCCACATCAGCTATTGCCAAATTTAATCAGGCAATTTAATTTCTTCCATGAAAACGGTTGTGCGGCTTTTATTGCAAATTTCAGTGAATTTTCTCCATAGTACGAGGCAAATTCCTTACAATTTTCAAAGGAATCCGCACAAACGTTCTCTAGCAAAAAAAATAAATTGCCCCCTTAAGTTTGGCAATAGCTGATGTGGCTTGGTTCCTTTCTGTTAAACGCGGTCCAAATATACCTACCGCACAAATCAAGGTCTTAATATTCCACAGATCATATCATACTGAAGTGAAGTCAAAGGGTTTAAAACCATTCGAAAATGCAGGAGGAAGGTCCTCAGAAATATTTTGCAGGTACCTCATATACTCAGTTGTTTCAAGAGAAAACAATTTTAGGTAAAAATTTCCAGAGCAGAGAATATTTTGGAAAAGGCGAAAAATAATTTTAAGAAACTTCGGTCAATATACTGATAATTAGTGGAGAATGCTCATCATTCACAACAGTATTAAGTGACAAAACATTTACGACGTTCCGTAGGTAGTCAAGGTGCAGTATTTTTAGCTTCATCAGCGACATCCTTGTTAGAGGTAAATCACGAAAACATCTTTTTTGACAAGTAAAATTTGTAACTTCTCTCTTATTCGGCAAATTTTTGTATACGTATTCTTAGGTTGCTAAACATTGTTATACCTTCAAAATGTGCTTTGTAATTTTTTCTCCTTCTTTCTCTCCACCGTTAAACTCGATTTACTCGATTATTTATTTTATTTTTTGCTTGTTCCTACGATTTGTTCATGGTGTATGATCATATTAGTGTTTGTATTTTTTTGTAGATCCAGATTGTCCGTCTCGACTCAACTCATCTCAACGTGAAAAAATTCACTGGCTGATAGTGAATAATCCTGGACAGGTTCTTCGGAAGAAAGACACTCTTTTCGACTACATTGGTCCGCAGCCGTCCCAAGGAACAGGTAAGGCCTTTTCGCCACAATTTATTAACAACTCTTTTCCCCTTGTAAGGGAATCGAAAAATAGTATAAAGGGGCTACGAAGAAGAAGAGTCGTTGAAACATTTAAACTTGGATTGAGTCGCTATTTTAGAATTGGACTATTTCTGTCAAACGGAACTAAAGGCGCCAATTTGAGTTACTTTTGAGGAATTTAGAATACCGGGTAGCGCGTTCTGTCAAACGGAACTAAGCGCCATGGGAAAGCATTGCGAGTAAGGGACGGAATGAGCCCGACGCCCGGTTCCGTCGCCAATCCAAGCCCCCCCTCTACCCTCCTCCCCCTATGGCGCTTAGTTCCGTTTGACAGAAATACGTCCAATCAAGGTTTAAGCTTCTAAAAGCCAGACTGATAAAGCTCCATTTTAAATCCATTTATTTCAAGAAATATTACTCTTAATTTGAATTTGCTGATAAGTTGAAAATTTTCTAAAACATACTCTGATATTAAATCCAAAGTAGATACTTGAGTGTATTTGTAGCTTAAAGAGGAGGAAAATCTAAAATATTAATAAAAAGGAGGAACACGAGAGAAAAAATCTCTTGTAGAAGCTGTGTCCCAGTTACCATCGATTTTCTTGGATGATTTATTCCTGCACTCAGCTTGCTTAAAAAGGGAGAGAGGGGGAGAGAGGGGGAGAGAGGGGGAGAGAGGGGGAGAGAGAGAGAGAGAGACAAATCAGAAAGCCACAGACGCCCTCCTTATTAGGGTAATTTTCGGTTTTCCACACAAAAAAGTTGTTATTATTCTTACAAGGGTCGCTTCAGAGTTTTCGGAAAGTCCTTGGAGAATTCAGGAGAAACAACTTATTTACCAGATTTTTGATTAGGAGGAGGGGTAGCCCGGTAGCTCCCTTAAAAAGCACTTTCGGAAAAAAATGTATTCGGAGAAAATAGCCTCATTTTACTCTTGTAGTCTGGCGGTTTAATCTAAGATCACCCTGTAGAGTACTTGATTGTAGCCAGAAGCAGATTTCTGGTATTGTTAATCAAGCGTCAACTAGATCTCTTAGGCTTTGTTAAAATTGCCAGAAATACAGAAATATTTGTAGCTATACTACTTATATTGATAATGTTAGACAATTTAGCACCCATCACCATTCTTGTTTACCTTTGCACTTAAAACCTGTATGATCATAATCATAGGCAAAGTTGTCCAATTCCATCAGAGTTCTGGGCTCTCTAAATTGGACTGTATTTTGCAATTTGGACCTATAAATTCTGGCTCATCTGAAAAAACACTTATGTGCATGGGGAAATTAATGGCACATACGGTGTTGTTAAACCGGGCTGGAATTCATAGGTCCAAATTGCAAAATCCAGTCCAATTGATCCTATCTCTTTCTTTACTACCTCTATCTTTTCCTGACAAGAACGCGTTGGATGAAATATTTCGTGCGTGTGTCGTTTCAGGATACCACAGATATGTATTCCTGGTTTACGGGCAACCTAGAGCGGACATGACTTTTGATGAGACACGATTACACAACGAGTGAGTAAGCTACACATATGTTTACAGAGACTCGGGCACTAAAGGTCATTGAGAATACATGACTTGGACAGTGGCGATTCCAGCAAGTTGGCAACACGGTTTATTCCATTCAAATCCATTGAATTCATCGATTCTAGTCGAGACAGGCTGCTTCACCTAGAGTCGATTGTTTAACATACGTTTAAATGGACAAAAAACAGTATTGCCAGCTTTTAAAATTTATCACTGAACTTGAACTTGGACACAGAGGAAAATTGGATTCATTATCACCAGAAACCTTTTATCCAGGCAATTTCCTGTTCCTCTGAGGGAGGTCCTTCTTACATCAAGAAAGTTACCTATTACCCCAATTAAATTGTTAGTTATGTCAAAATCTTTGTCGTAATGATATTCTGGTTTTGATTTAATCGTTACTGCTTCATACCACCTACTGGGAGCAAATCGACGGTGAAATCCCCAAACCCCGTATCTCATTTGCGGTGCACTGAAAAATATCCCCTCCAATTTTATTTGCTTTGAAGAGAACAAATCAACATCAGTCCTTGAAGTTTCTCAGGATTTGCTTCGCACCAAGAAGAAAAATAACGGAAATCTTTGGTGATGTTGAGTATATAGTTGTTTGTTTAATAAATTAAGTATGCCAGGTAGGGCCGGATTCACCTACATGCCGCCCATGGGCCGCCTATATTTTGCCGCCCCCTTCTCATTCGTTTTGAAACTTGATAAAAACCATCAAATGAACGTGCCAGTGGGGGAGGGGTGCATAAGACGCATCAACTCGTGTTGAACACATTTTCTGGGAAAGCCCTGTCAACACTTCTAGCAAAAGTTCACGAAACTCTGCGCGGAAGTTAAGTTCCATAAACCTATCTCTGTCTGGACAAGGCCTTCCATTCATAAGGAATGAACGAAAAAATTATGAAAGAACAAACATAAAGTTGTTTCAATTATTTTAACTTCCGCCGCCGCGCCGCGCAGACCGCATCGTGTTGGACGCAATGCGTGACGTATTCACACAGTCTTGTTGGCGCTATGCGTTTCACGCTGACCGCACTGTGTTTGGCGCAATGCGTGAAGTATTCATGCATTCTTGTAGGCGCTATCCGTTTCACGCTGACCGCAATTACCGCACTGTGTTTGATGCAATGCGTGAAGTATTCGTGCAGTCTTGTATGCGTTAATATGTGTTACATGCCGATTGCCGCACCGAGGGCTTCTCCTTTTCATCTCATGTCCTCATTATCATTTGTCTCTGAGTCTTTCTAGTCCAAATTGCGTGTTTGGTTTCTCTCGTAACTCGACCTATTGAGGGTATTGTCTCTTGTATCACTAAGAGACGACAAAATTAGAAATTACTATACTCTCAGGAAATGAGAGATTTTGTCGCCTTTTCTCGTTTGTAATTTTGTTTTTATAAATCCAATTTTTTTTATACCTACACTTTAAAAAATTGCAAATTTTTGCCGCCCCTTAGATTTGCCGCCATGAGCCGCGGCCCATGTGGCCACCCCCTTAATCCGGCCCTGATGCCAGGAAGTCTACAACGTCACCAACCGAGATATGTTTTATGATATTCAAACCGAAATGCGATCAAATAATTTTGCTGGTTGATTACCAATTAACTAATTCAAGATTGAAAAATGTAAATTTCGATTCTAGAGCAAAATCTGGAAATACCATATATTCATGGAAAGAAGTGCTCATTTTTTAAAACGAATTCATGATAGCGAAAATATCAGCGCCGTTCTCTCATCGATGGTACTCAGTTAGAATTTTTCAATGTATGTGCTTACACATATATTGACCGATATTTTTGTGTGAGAGGAAGTCCTCGCTGAAGTCCGGAAATCGGCTTCATAACACAAAAAATAAGGACGGCATTCTTGAATATAGTGAATTCTATGATATTTAACCAAATTTTCAATGTGGAAAGGTCGTTTATGCTTAATGTCATCCAATGATAAATATTGTATCAATTTTTTTCAGCTTAGAGGACGTCAGGAGAAATAATTTCTCGTGTCGTGAATTTGCGAAGAAGTACAACTTTAGCAAGCCAGTGGCAGTTAATTTCTTCTACGCTCGGACACTTTGAGGTATATCGAATCACTTTCAGTTCCCCGGACTTGGCTGGAAATAAGAAAGTTTACGTCGAAACTTGTATTGCACATTCTGAGATATCACGTAAATTCATCTGAAACAGTTAGCGAATTTCCTTAGAGTTTTTTGAAAATCAACTCAATTTTTTTTGTCTTTAATACCTGTGGCCACTGAGAGCTTGCAAGGAATTTTTTGAATTACATTTGATCTCTGTTTCTCAATGTATGTACAAAGTTGAATTGGTATCAGAAAAATAAAGTTCCGAAACTAAAAATCATATGAGTTTTATCAGAGTCTCGATCGAATTATCAACTAATGAGAGACACGCTTGTATTACCAAGCTTACGTACGTAGGGCTCGGTAAGACATGCGTATTTTATAGTGAAAAACTTTAAGTTGAAGGCGTAGACCTTTCAAACATGTCTATTAAAACAGCACAATCCTACAAAAATACACGTAAATATACATATTGTTTCAAAAACGATTCTTCAAAATAAGGTGATTTTAAAGTGATCACATGCCGCTTTGCTTTTACATTTTTGTACAATAAAGTTTTAAATACATTTTAATCTACATCGTAAAATATGAATTATTTCTTGCGATGCATGATGCAAAATGTAGCTGCTTGTTTCGTTGTAGAGGTTATGTGTAATTTTGCCATAGGAGGTAAAATTGAGGATCTATCAGCTACCGTGATAGAGACGGAGTTAAGAAAACAGGGCATCATTCCCGACGTCATAGGAGAAAAGGACTCCCCCAATCATGTGATTAAGGTAAATCATTTCCTAATTAAATTTGTCCCTGAGTTGGAAGGTGCACCAATGTAAGATCGAATGCAGCAATACAGCGATTATTCTCTATAGACAGTCATTCCCACGTCAATTTTGTCTCCCTTTCTCTCCACTTTTTTAAGAGGTCAAATGTGCGCAAAAAGTAAAACGCAGCAGCTTTTGAATTGTATGAGCTGTCGGGAAATGGACAGATTCTGTATTAGTTTTCAGTTTTGCCTTTTGCATTACCCGCGGAAATGTTTAAAGTTTCGCACCATACTGGTGCCGTTTCATCGTATAAGGGCCTTTTTAAATCAATAATTTATACAATGACACGTTGGAATGTTTGTGCATTACAAAACATTATGTTCCGAAACAGTTCACATCCATTTGTGAACTCTCTTACCCGTGTAAATACGTGAGGGTTGAATAATGGCATGGTGGCATAGTGACTGGTTTATTTATATACATTCTGCTTTACATAGGGGATTTTATGGATGAAAGCTACTGTGAGGACTCAGTCCTAAGCCAGAAATCTTGCTCCATACGATCGATACATGCAATAAGTATTGATATTTACCACATGCCTTACATTTCATCCTATCAATTTCCCACTTTCTATTCTCAACACTCAACAGTTCAATTGCAACTATTCATTTCGTTCCTCTAGATTGCATACACTTACCCCCATAGTAATTTGGAAGACGCAAGAGTTGTTAATTTCGGAAACACCCTAAAGCCTTCACATCTTTACGAATATCCAAAACAAATTGAGTGGCCAGGATATTCTGAAAAGTATTATTCGCTCATGATGGTAGGTCAGTATAAAATCCATTAGTTCTTGGTCATCTTGTGTCATAATTACATATGAGGGTACACGAGAAGAGTATTTTACAAAAGAATATTATAGGCTTTAAGTACCGCAGAGCCAAAGCTGTGTGGATTTCTAATCAGCTTTGTTCGGGCTAAAAAATCGCCAAATTGCGCTGCAAGTTCGCTTCCTTTATGAGAACATAAATAAACTGAACCGCTCGCCAATTTTTCTTCAGGACACTAAAGAGCATTTTTCATCATTTTTCACCGATTTTTCCTGGACCGAAAATGGAAATGTTGCATGTGTGAGGAATTTGCGATTTGACCGTTGATTCTATGTAAAAGTTTGCGAGAAACACGATGGTGCCACCGCTTTTCTCTGAAATCATCTCCCAAGCTCAAAAAAAGCTCTCAAAGTGAAGCCAAAATGGAGGGGATGTCCCACCCTACCCTGAGAGTCCACCTCTACATCAAGACAAACTCTCCATGCAAAGATAGGGAGCAAATACATTAGCAGTGATGCCGTGTGTTATCAGTTTTGGAGTCCCCAAATAAAGTGGCAACCCTGCTAATGTATTTGCTCCCTATCTTTGCATGGAGAGTTTGTTTTGATGTAGAAGTGGACTCTCAGGGTAGGGTGGGATATCCCCTCCATTTTGGCTGCACTTTGAGAGCTTTTTTGAGCTTGGGAGATGATTTCGGAGAAAACCAGTGGCACCATCGTGTTTCTCGCGAACTTTTACAAAAGAATCAACAGTGAAATCGCAAATTCCTCACACATGCAACATCTCCATTTTCCTTCCGTTGACCATTGGACTAAATTCACTTTCTGCATTGTCAGTCACGTATATTGAACATTATCTCAAGGCCACGGACTTTGTTAAATATTATTCAATTGATGGGAAAAAGCCAGTTTCTTCAACTCATGGACGTCATAAAACTTTCAGAGGCTTTTGGTCAGAATTCTTATACAGGTGTAATGCTTTCATAGCGGGGGATAAATAAAGTTTAGACAATTTTCACTTTTCAAGTATACCTACCAGAGTAAAAATTGTGAACCATTGCGATTACCACCGAATTTGATTTATTGCTTTCTGTTGCGTGGTATTGCGTCTGTTTGAACACTCGTGTTTCATATTCTTTAGATGTAGACGCTCCATCCCGATTAAACCCATCTCAACGGGAGAAAATCCATTGGCTGATAGTAAACATACCAGGGCCGAAAGTCGTGTACGATAAAGACATTCTTTTCAACTACATTGGTCCCCGGCCGACGCAAGGAACAGGTACAAAAGTTTGCGTCCTCTTTTCTTCTTCTTTGAATGAAAGTCAACAGAAAAAGCTTAAGTACACATCGAGTTTAATAAACTCAAATGTCCTTTATATTTGAATGCAGGAACTAAAAAAGCCGCGATTTTAAGAGTCTCACGATTTTGCTGGTCATTTTAAAGCTAAGCAGTTCCAAAGTATTTAATTTCCAAATAAAAAATTATATAAAATTTAAATACGTGAAGAATCTTTTCCCCATTTTAGTTATAAAAAGAAGGCGAAGGAATTACACATATTTGGACCGCGTTAAACAGAAAGGAACCAAGCCACATCAGCTATTGCCAAATTTAATCAGGCAATTTTATTTTTTACATGAAAACGGTTGTGCAGATTTTTGTGCAAATTTCAGTGAATTTTCTCCATAGTACAAAGCAAATTCCTTAAAATTTTCAAAGGAATCTGCATAGACGTTCTCTCGTAAAAAATTGTAATTTCCCTGTTAAATTTGGCAATAGCTGATGTGGCTTGGTTCCTTTCTGTTAAACTCGGTCCATTTGTTCATCAAATACTTTTTTAAAAAATTATTCTCTCAGCTCCTTTTCACTACTCTCGGAAAACTTCTTACTATTTCCTTGAAAAATGGGTGTATTTTGTTTCAGGGTTTCACAGATACGTTTTTTTGGTTTACGAACAGCCAAGAGGAAAAATGACTTTCATCGAGCCACGGCTGTACACAAAGTGAGTTATAGATTAAACATAATTAGAAATACTTGGTTTCAGGGTCATTAGAATTTATCTTTCATATATCTTCATTATTACCTACATTTTACAATCATATGAACACGGAACAAAATTGAGTGCATTTTATCGAATAAGTCCACTGATTTTTTAACGTTTAAGAGACGGACATGAGAGTTGCACTTTTTTTGTACCTACTCATTAGAAAGGGTTGAAATGCGCTATGTACTCAAAAATTTACAGGTATTTGTTTTTCAAAATTCAATATGAACTTCAGGAAAATTTATCTTAAACCAATTGCATACACTTAAATGTATCTCTTAGTATTTCTCATACTTTAGGGGAAAACATGTAAATCTCAGACAGGGCCGGATTCACCTATACTTGCCGCCCATGGGCCGCCTATATTTGGCCGCCCCCTTCTCATTTGTTTTGAAACTCGATAAAAACCATCAAATGAACGTGCCAGCGGGGGAGGGGTGCATAAGACGCATTTACTCGTGTTGAACACATTGATTGAGAAAGCCCTGTCAACACTTCTAGCAAAAGTTCTCGAAACTCTGCGCGGAAGTTAAGTTCCATAAACCTATCTCTGTGTGGACAAGGCCTTCCATTCATAAGAAATGAACGAAAAAATTATGAAAGAACAAACATAAATGTGGTTCAATGATTTTAACTTCCGCCGCCGCGCCGCGTAGACCGCACCGGACGGACCGTTGGACGCAATGCGTGAAGTATTCACACAGTCTTGTTGGCGCTATGCGTTTCATGCTGACCGCACTGTGTTTGGCTCAATGCGTGAAGTATTCATGCATTCTTGTAGGCGCTATCCGTTTCACGCTGACCGCAATGACTGCACTGTGTTGGACGCAATGCGTAAAGTATTCGTGCAGTCTTGTAGGCGTTAATATATGTTACATGCCGATCGCCGCGCCGAGGCGCGAGGGCTTCTCCTTTTCATCTCAAGTCCTCGTTATCATTTGTCTCTGAGTCGCGCCGTTCTAGGCCAAATTGCGTGTTTGGTTTCTCTCGTAACTCGGCTTATTGAGGGTGCCGTCTCTTGTATCACTAGGAGACGACAAAATTAGAAATTACTATACTCTCAGGAAATGAGAGATTTTGTCGCCTTTTCTCGTTTGTAATTTTTTTTTTATAAATCCGATTTTTTTTATACCTACACTTAAAAAATTGCAAATTTTTGCCGCCCCTTAGATTTGCCGCCATGAGCCGCGGCCCATGTTGCCACCCCCTTAGTCCGGCCCTGATCTCAGATAAGCTACTGCCGAAGTAATGTCCTTACTAATTAAATCAGAGCAGTGTAGGAATACGGTGTTATCATACTCTCAAAATCGATCATACTAATACTTGATGACGTCCAAATAATTAAGTCGTTTTAATTTTTCAGCTTACTCGACGTCCGACGTGATAATTTCTCGTGTAGTAATTTTGCGAAGAATTACAATTTTAGCAGGCCTGTGGCTGTTAATTTCTTTTTTTCCCGGATACTTTGAGGTAGAAAAGGGATATCGAATCACCGACTTATAGCCCCCTGGTCGTCTGCCAAATTCGCAGAAAGAGAGGGAATTTTCATGCCTGGTTTTCAATTACAAAATCTCGCATTTCTCATCCTTTCGCGGTCAACAATACATTGTAAAAACTTAAAAAAGAGCACCACACCTTATGCTAAATAAGTTGGTCGATCTATGAAGTACAATGGAGTAATAAAAGAAAATAGCGGTAATTACATCCCTGGCCATGTAGCTGGTACGATCTCTCCGATAGTTGCAATCATACATCGATGGATGGCGCACGTCAAACGTGTGGTTAACACTAGACGTTTAAAACTGGTGACTAAAGTTCCTGCGGATCTCAGCCATTCATGACCTTGTGCAGATAAGTTCAATCGCAAAGAACGATCTAATTTCAAATAACGAATATGATAATGCAAATACTTTCAGTAAAAATACCATTCGAAACTACAAAGTTTTTTGGGTTTTTTCTTAAAACTTTCTTTCACACAATTTCTCAAATTTTTCTACTGCACTATACTAGCCATAGCGAGGTACGAAATGAGCGAATTATATTTCAAGTTCTAGAGAAGAAACGATTAAATTATAATCTTCAGAAAATAATCAGTGGAAAATATGGAAATTATATTGAAATTTTTGAGGAGTTTTTGTACGTGGGTAACAAGCTCCTCTGATCTACGTCTTTGCGAGGATTTTAAGGGTGGTTTCAAAATAACTGGAATAGTTTTGTCACCCTAACAGACAAAACATTTTTGGTCATATTTTTAGTAGAAATGATAGTCACTCGAATTTTTTCGCATTAATCTTCAAAGGGTTATGTATTATAACACTTTCTAATGACTTATTGCTCTACTTCTCAATTAAAATTATGTAAATTCCGAAAATGTGCTATTCTGTTACGCGGTAAAAAATTCAGCGTAAAAGACAACACATTTTCGGCCATTTATACATTAAAATTGAAAAGTAGAGCGATAAATCTTTGAAAAGCGTTATAACGCGTAACCCTGTGCAGATTGATGCAAGAGATTATCATTACTACTAAAAATTTGACCGAAAAATGTGTTGTCTGTTACGGCGACAAAACTGTTCCAGTTATCGTGAAACCAGCCTTAAACCCTTGAAAGTTCAATTTGTAAACATAACACCACTGCACATACCAATCAAGGATCCACTTGTTATGCAATTCCAGAATTAATAAAGACACTTACATCTCACCCCTTTTCCTGCTCACTTATCTCCTCGTTCCTCTTTAGTCATGTTCAAGAAAAGTGTAAAAAAAATCTATAAATTTAAAGAATCCTGCATGTTAAATTCACAGCTTAATTTAGGTTGAGCAGGCACCGACTATTTTTAATGATGCAGGGTAGCATAGCATCGTAAAACGGAGTAAAAAAAAGTTAAGTAAAATGAATAAATCAATGGAAAAAAGAGGCTCAGCTCACCTGAGATGTTACGCTTGTAGACAAAAGCTTCTTTCTTACCGTAACTGCAGACACATTTTTGCAATGGGTCCGACTGATTCAATAGTTCCTACAATTGAAAAATTTACAAAAATTTTGTTCCGACTTTCAGGACATCATGTGCACATGGCATTCAATACTCGCAAAATTTATTTAAGACCGTATCCATAAGCTTTTATTCAGTATCAACGGTCCGTGTCAAATTACGCGTCGCACCACTATTGGGGAATTGGGAATCCAGCACCAGCTGTGCCTCCGCTTACCAATTTATAGGCCCCTTCAAAAAGTATAGATACCACTTCTGCTTCTTTCACTAACAGCAGTATCACTATAGGCGCGCTTGTTTCAGTTCATTAGTAGTATCAATGTAGAAACCAAAAATAAACTTAAATATCGAGTGCGGTGTTTAAATGTTCTTGCTTTTACTTTATTTCTGACGGGAGATGAACTCAATTTACTGTAAAAAATGTTTACTTAATGTTTTCATCATAAATATTAATCATATCAAGGAAAATATCAAGGAATGCAGAAAGACAGTGTTACGATAAAATATTAAATTATTAAAAGAAGCCTCTTCCGTCTGAGTACTCCATATTAGAAACCCATAATTCTATTTTCTAGGATAAAAATAAGTATTTATTGTACTATTTTCTCTTACATCTAAAAGTACAATAACTTTTTTGATTCGGCCGGGTTCTGGTAAAACTGCATAAAAATATTTCAGAGACTTCCTTGAAAGAAAGAGATTTGTGTCATTGTATTTTTACCCTAATTGACAACCCCAGTCTTTCCTCTCTGTTTTCAGTTGCGGGTCTATTATAAAAGAAAAACGTGTTTTCATAAGAGGGTTACTTTTAAGATTCTATTCCCTGTGGCTGAAACCAATTGATTTTCAAAAAGTAAATGAGTAGTGATTCACAAGCCTCACCACCCCCACCAATTTATTTTACAATTTTCTCGTCGAGAACCTTATCAATTTTCCAGCAGTCTGAATCTCAAAAAATCGCCAAATATTACGTCACGTACTCATAATCGGGTGTATCACGAGAAAAGAAGGGAATCAGGAAACAGAAAGCTTCTGTTACATAGTACTAAACCGCTCCCTTACGAAGATGAAGACAATCTTCAAATTCATTGTAAAGTTGCAGGTGAACCTCGGAAAAATAAACCAATGAATTTCGCGGACCATCATCTTCATAAAAGTACGGTTATTATATTAATAATGCCAAATTAGAGCCGTTAAAGGAACAAGAAACTTTTACGGCTCGAGATAATTTTCTCAAAGGGGAAATTTTACATTAAGTTCCTTCAACGAAAAAATAAATTGCCCTGCATTGTGAAATATAAGTAACAAAGAGTTTATTTCTGAAGCAACGAGAGGGCGTAAAAGTGCATTTCAATCCGTCAACTTAGAGCTCCGAGCATGATATACTCAATTGAGGCACTGGATGCGAAAAGGGCACTTCTCGGTGGCAGTGTTTCAGAGTCTCCTCTAATGTTTCATTCGTTGTAAGGAGAAAGAATGCATCCATTTCAATAAGAATTTTACTGAATATTCCTCATAATTTTACAATTGTCTACGAAGAGAATTCTGGAAAAATCACCCATTAAATTCTTCTCCAAGGGATTAATGAGCAACAGAACTTCTGAAACATTGCAATCGAGAAGTGCCCTTTTTGCATCCAAAGACTCAATTTTAAAAAGCTTCTTCATGGCTTCTCAATGATCGGCTTGGATTTCAAATGAAAAAAAGTATGGGTATACAAAGTGGTATTATTCAGCCATTGTGTCTAACCATCTTTCAAATACTAACCGTCTATCTATTGCTAACATTCAATTTTATCTATCCTATTTCGATCTTTTTTATGCTCTCTGATCTTTTTTATGCTCTGTGCAAGCCAGGCTGTCTGATTTATGATGGAGAGTCATGAGCTGAGACACGCTGTCGCCAAACGGGAACTTGAAAGAGTAATAAGCCGCGATTGGTTATGTACATCGTTGATATTACATATGTAAATGATGCGAGAGAGGAACTGATAGCATGGTATCACGGCCTAATTTCCGGGGCTTAGAACCTCCGCGTATCAGTTGATAATTTCTCGGGTTCAGGGTTCATTTAAGCATCCGACGCTACACTGACGGGAAGTTGACTGGCTATACTCACAGCCTGACTCCTCTCCGTAGTCAAGCTTGAGCGCTCCCTTAATTTTTCTCTCTCAGAATCATGCGGGTCTTAAGCCCTTCCATGAGCTATACTTACAATTTTTGTGAAAGAAAAAAGCGAGGAAGTTCAGACATAAATCAGATCTTTTACAGAAATCGAAAGTCTATTTTTTTCCAAAATCTTATTTTTTCACCATTCATTTTTTTTTTATTTTTGAATTTTTGCATTGTTGAATTCTCCGCTTGTTTCTACGTATTAATTATCTCAAAAGCAGCATTAGCCTACATCTCGGAACGCAAGCTGTATATCCTGATGAAGCGTGTAGAGTTCGTGTAGCGTAAAAATGTACCTAAGTAGTTTTTTGTTCCTCCCAAAAAATTTACTAGATGGACTTTCACTCACTTCATAATTTCTGATTCACGTGTATCGGGGGATTCAGTAATAACCATTTATTCCCATAAAGAATTTCGTTAATTGGTCTGAAACCAACTCTTTGGATCAGAAAAAATGTTGACATTCAGGCCATCAAAAGTTAAAACGGAGAATACCTGAGCATATGAGGGATTCTACCTCCATTTCCATGGGTATAGTCAAACTCTCTAAAGAAGGATCGGTCTGAATATATTAGCAAGATTGTCACACTCAAAGAGACTCCAAGAGTGAGGCGCGCAATTTTTTGCCCCCTATCGTGGCAACTGCGCGAGTGTAACCAGCCGCTATCTTTGAATGGAGAGTTTGACTGAACATGGAGTTCGGCACTCTAACAATAAGAGTTGGATGCTTCTCTATCACGGCCTTTGAAAGCCTTCATTGAACTTAAGGGTTGATTAGACAAAACCAGCCGCACAACTAGACCGATATTTTATCGTGCTAGTGCTGAATATACAGTATCAAGACAAGATGTCATCGAAAAACTCTCTGAATACAACTGTTCAGATTATTTTTACACGTATATCTAAATCCCGCGCCTCTATCTTTGATAACGTCACTGAATTTGATTACGTAAAGTTTTGAAATTTTTGTAGATGTTCCACACAAGGAAAAAATTATGGAGATAGCGAAAGTTCAATGGCTTAATCGTCAAAGACGAAACACGATGGTATGCTTCGAAAATTACAGTTTGGACTTGTTTGCGCTGCATATACTCGTACTTTATTTAATTTTAAAGTCTGGGTGCAAATATTGAATCACCTTGATTTAAATATAACAATTTTAGCATGCGACTTTTAGGTATGGGTTTTGAGAATGTAAACATTTTTGTCTGATCAGTTTGAAGTACAGTTTTTCTGATATTACGCGATGAGCATCTTCGTAATTTTTATTATGTACGGAGTGTATCATTTTCAGTGCTCAAACAATTTTGGTTTCCTAGAATTGACAACTGCACACACTGAGCACTGGGGAAAAAAGTCGCTTGGATCTAGAGTCCAGAATCTTAAAAATAATGAAAAGAAAAAATACTCTTGATTCAATCGGATTTTTGCTTGAATCAAAACGAAATCCACTTAAATTAAGAGGCTTGGTTCTTGATTTAAGCTAAAATCCGATTGAATCAAGAGTATTTTTTCTTGTCAATGTTTTTAAGAGTCTGGACTCTAGATCCAAGCTACTTTTTTTCCAGAGAATTATGTATAATAATATAAATACTATTATGAACCCACCGGGTATTTACTCGACTGACTTCTTTGATTCTGGACGCTCGTGCCTTATTGCTTGGATGCAACAATTCCTGCTCAAGTGATGCCCGTGATGCATTTCCAAAATTGAAGGCGACTCACGCGATCTGCGAAGAGGGTCATCGCGCCAGAATTGAGTTTCCAGGACATTTGCGTGGAAAACATTCTAATGCTTGATCGGGGCCGAATTTTTTGTTTTGAAAATTTACCAAGTTGATCAGGTTCGGACGTTGTGAAAATCGCCTGTTGACGGTTTTCAGAGAATGGTTTTACCAAGGAAGTTGCCTTCAGATGTTTGAACTAGAAACAGATGGAATGAGACTTCATATGAGCACAAATTAAATTGTTAAAATCAGCTCCTGTTAAAATATAGTTATTGGTTTTGCTTTCAAAATTCTCATGTGGTATTCTCTCAGCTGATGACTTAGTACTCGAATTATCCCAGAATTTGACCATCGGAAATTAACACTTTTTTGTGCGGCCGGACCCAACTTCCACCTTCCACGCGCTTCGGAAGTTGTTTTACAATACCATCGATGCCTGAGGTACGAAACCACATATCTCCATGTGCGACGTTGAGAAATTTCTTGCCATATTTTATTTTTTTCCGCGAAAACTGATCAACGTAACCTCTTGAAAACTTCCTTAATTTTTTTACTCTGAGAGTCGAATATTCTGTATTAATTGGGCTACATTTTTGCAATTTGGAACTACAATCTCTGGCTCATCTGTGAAAACATTTACGTGCATAGGGAAGCTAATGATACATACATTGTCTCTAAGCTAAACCAGAAATTACTGTTCAAAATTGCAAAATGCAGTCCAATTTAAGGCTATAAAGTTGGCTTAGGAAGTAAGAGCGGAAATTTAGAAATTTCACAATATAGATGTCATGTCGTAGGCAACTATTAAAATCAGGCAGTTTGTCAAATTCCTAGGCAAATAGTCAAATATTCTGACTTACGAAAAAATTTCAGATTCTTCTCCTAACTACCGATAAAAAAAATTCATTGCGCTTGAAAGAACGATTCTTCATAAAAGTGTGCATCACCTACTCTAAATATGAAATATTTCAATGCCTCGTGAAATTCCATGAAATATTTCCCTGAAATTTCTGATCTTTTATTTTATTCTTACGCTTCATACCACCCTAAACCCAAAAATTGGATTTTTACACCTTAAAGGGTTTGAAAGTATTTTGAACGATTTTTAGCTCCTGAACGAACATTTATCTTGAAATCTTCAGCTTGTCTTAAAATACAAAATGTTCAAAATTTTAACATCAAAATACATGTAACGCATTTGCAGAGGAAGAATAAACATGAGTTCATAAATTTGATGAGTTATGTTTCCCAAAATATTGAAAATCCGTGGGTTCTTCGCCATAAATTTAAAAATTTCGTAACCCGTCAAAATTTGACTATTTGTCTAGGCATTTGATGAAATGCCAGATTTGACAAATCGTCTGCGACATAGTTACGTGTTTTTGCACTTTAGCAATCGATATTCCGCTCCGTGGAAGATCGACACACGTGCGTGAACTGAAATGAATGGAAACGCTAGTAGATTGTGCGTAAGGGGTCGCGGGTTGGGGGAAGCGCGAGGACCTTGAGACCTTGCAGTGCTAGCTCGGCACTCGGCGCGGATCGGAGGCTGCGACCAGGGGGTTGGGGGCACGGTCACATGGCCCTGGACCACATGGGGCACCCTCCGCCATCCCCCCCGCCCGTCCCCCGCCCGCGCGGCCGTTCCCTCCGGCTCAGTTCTAAGCGGGAAGTGCGCGCGTCAAGTCATGGCGCGCACGGAAGTGGTGTTCGCGTTGTGCGTCGCGGTTGTGTGTGTTTCGGCTCAAAGTGATGTGCCCCTCCGCACCGGCTCCGGGATCCCTTGCTACGACGAAATCGGCAGGCCCCAGGTAAGGATTTTCCCCAAATCTTTGAAAACCGGCTTGGTCTGTCTTGGAGGGGAGGGGGAGGGGGTGGCGCAGGTGAAAAACAGCGACAGGGATGGAAGACGCAAAATAAGGAACGCAAATTTTTTTTTGAAAAAAGTCGTTTACGCGATGAAATTAGTTGGGTCGTTTCCACGGAAACTTCTATCAACCCAAGCAGGATGACAGAATTTCATGAAAAATAAAATCTTGAAATTTCTCGTGAATATTTCATAAAATTTCAGAAATTTCAGAAATTTATGAAATATATTGAAAAATACCGGTTCCTTTTCATGTTACGGAATATGTCAATATTGTGTCTTTCTTCTATTTTTGCGTGTTCGAGGGCGGGTTGCATACTCTAGCCCCTGAAAAATATGAAATATTTCAATGCCTCGTGTAATTCCATGAAACATTTCACTGAAATTTCCAATCTTTTATTTCATTCTTACGTTTCATGCCACCCTGAACCCAAAATTTGGATGTTTACCCCTCAAAGAGTTTGAATTTACGAGATAACGTTTTGACTATGTAAGTCTGCAACCACGTATCTCAGATTGCGGCGTCGCAAGCTTCCTGTCATATTTCATTTTTTAAATGGAAAAGTACTCAACGACAATTCTGAGAGACTGGCGCGGTTTTGCTTCGCTGTGCGAAGAAAATTCTCCGGAAACTTCGAGGAATGATGTCAATTTTCCCACATTTAAAAAAATAAACTAGGAGCGGAGATTTTTGAACACTGCAAACGAGATCCGTGGTGGCGGACTAACACTGACGATTTGTGTAATATTATGGAAGGATCTCAATAGCAAAGAACCAAACCCAAAATTAGGTAAGAATACAGTAGCATTGGGTTAAGTACATTTAATTTGTCATAGGTAGAATTAGGAGTGGTCATTTCAAAAATTTATCACGGGAAAAAGGTGAGGGGTGGGCAGGGGTTCAAAGGTTAAAAGTTTTTTCTGCATGATAGATGAACTTTACAAACATTTACTTTGTATGTTTTTGAAGTTTAGGGACAATTTCTCATAAAAATCATCGTTCCAAAATATATCCCTGATGTTTTCCTCTTTGTGAGAAGATCATTCTATGAAAATTTCAAGTGTACATGTGCAACCAGACTTGATTGAAAATATGGAGCTCCGAGTTTTCGAAATAGAAATAGTTTCTCCAATAGGATTAAATGAGTTTCCCTCTTTAAAGAGAACGTTTTTAAATAAAGTTATAAGAACATATTTAGCCAGAGAAAAAATTTGAGTTTTTTTTAAATGACGGCAGAAATCGACGTTTTTGAACGTGAGTTTCACTTTCACGAGCATGAGTTGGAAAATTTAGAAACTTCCTAAATTCCAATTTTGTGATGAATGAAGAAATTATGAGGAAAATTAACCGTGACAAAATAACAGGGAATGGAGAAATATATATTTTTCGACTCGACTTTAAAGACTCAAATAAAAAACAGTCATAGTTGTAAAAAACTCGTACAATAGAATAGATAAAACCCAAAATACATGTATGGCTTTTTTTCCAATGAAATTTCATTGAAGAAAAACACGAGTGTCACGTTGTTCGAATCCCCAGTTTTTTAGGTATGAAAGATTCTGAGGGAAGGAAATGTAGGGAATGAAAAGAATAATTTTCCCACAAAAGCCGCTGCTTCATTGCTTGTTGTGCTCCGCTCTCCCGGAAAGAAAGCCAATCCTGGAGATACGGCAACATTACACGTTCGATCCCTGCACCTTTGATAGAAAAATTTCCTCTGGAGAACATTGAGGGAGCTCCGTGTCTTTCCCAATTTTATGTGTTTATGACATCGCCATCCGTTGAATTATACTTCAATTGTGCTTTTTTTCTGTAAAGGAAAAGTTATAATAAATAGAACTTTCTATCAATTAAACTCGCGATAACAAAATTATTGTAGAATGTTTCTCCTGATTTGTATGAATGAATTATTTATTTTTTAATGATCAACTATCATAAATATTCCAAGTTTGCCAATGAAATTCCCATTTGTGTAATTACACTTCGATTGTGTTTTTGAGGGATTAGCGGAAATAAATAAACATGGTCATCCGTAAAACTCGCTAAAAAAAAGAAATAACTAGAAATCCTAAATCTGAAATCCTAATTTGGATGAAACCATCAAAAAGACACAGAGTTAGACGAAAGAGAAACTTTTAAGGTCCAATTAAAGTCACTAGCACTCAATTTCTTTTTGGACTTAATCAAATTTGTGACCAGAATCTAACTCCTCGACAAAAGAGACAACGAACTAATTCAATCCTTCAATGAAGTCCCGACTTTGCTTCCTTCAGGAGTGTTCTTACAAGTAAATTGTTTTATTTTTACGAAAGAATGCTACCCTTTTTTTCAAGTATGGTTATACTTTTTTTTAAAACATTGCGCACGGTGTGCTCTTATCAAAAAATAAGCGGGTTCAAAGTTGCACAATAATAGACGACAGTCGCATCGCCGATCCACATCCTGAAGATTTGATAAGGAAATAAATATATTAAAAGTTAAAGGAGACATTAAGCTCGTACAGCATGTGACTTGAATGAGAATGTCTGTATAAAATTTGTTTGAAATCGCTCCGATACCTAAAAATCAAGCGGTGAAAATTATCGTATCTCTTTCCATTTACGTAACAATCCTGTCATTTGAATTTCCTCTTCTGCTTCAAAAGCGATCTCAAAGGCCGGTCAAACTCACCTCTCATCTCGATTATACCTGCTCCTACCGGTTTAATTTTCTCATATTTTTTACGTAAACCCGGCACCAATGATTTTTCATTCATTCAGCCTCAGGATGTTGATAACGTTTCCGCATTTTCTACAATCTCCCGATGCCTTTCACTTCGTGAATGATCGAAAGCTGCTGACTGTCATTGGAATACTTGGATAAAAAATAATGGCAGTGCTTGCTGTACATTCCTGATTATACATGATCCTCATGAATTGTAACAGCATGGCTATCGTAAACACCCTTTAAGTATCCCATTATTAGGCAAAATTCGTGTAAAATTGCAGTACAGAATAATCCTTAAAATTTGCGAGAGCACAGACATTTTTTCGAATTTATTAATCATTATAATAATTAAAGGATCATTTTAACATTGAATTAAAGTGCTATTTTTGGATAAACTGTTTCAGCTTAAGCGTCTCACGTTGTCATTTAAAATTTATACCAGGGTTATTTGTAACTTTCAAGAAAAGAAACTACTGACATTTCAAAGCTCTTTTAACAAGTAAATCTTATAATTCAAGGTAAATTCTTGTCTCCGACAGAAATAGCCTAGTTGCTGATCGTCGTAATTAACTAAAGCCGGCATCACACGCTGAACGTGGCTTGAAAATGGGAGTCATCGGCCTGATGCCTGAATTTTGCGCGTGTCGCGCATTATTCAGCAACGAGGATCTTCGACCATCGGATAATGTCGAATTTGTTTGAACTATTCGAAAATGAAAATAACTCGAATGTGCGAAATTTTATCCGTTGAGCGATGACTGTTGATTTCCATATTCAGCTGTCAAATTCAGTGTGTGATTCCGGCATAACTAACCATCAAGACACGTTTGAAAACATACATTTTATGTGCTTAAATTCAAATAAATTATTTTACATAAAAATTTAGATTGCTTCGATACAAACTTTAAGGTGATAGGTGATCGCCTGAGGGGAACTCTTGAAACGTGTTACTTTCCTTGCATACCATAAGAATCTCTAATTAACCTGAGATTTAGGTATTGAACTCACAGGTCGTACATTTTCTAAAACTCCCTCATTTTTAATTTTTTTTTTTTTAAATCCCTTTCTACAAGGATGTACGTAATCTGTTTCAGACATTCCGAATTCGAACTGTTGATTGATTTTCGATCCAAGAAAATCATGTTAGGAAAATACGGCGCCAGTCAGATACAGTCAGTTATCAGTTGTTACAAATTGGGCTTAGTAGCTGAATATTGAACCAGTATTTCAATGTTGACGAACATGGTGCCGACTATCATCACAGGGCTCTGATACTAGATGATTCGTAACTGTAGGGTAGGACGATGATCGTTAAACTTGACAGCATTGATGACGAGTAGCGGCGATAAGCTCTTTCTCAGAAGCAGATAAAACACCATTGACCCGCTGTCAATTTTCTCCCTTTTCTTCTCTCAAAGTTTAATGTCTTGCGTGACCTAAACCTCGATTGTTATCTTTCATTATGACAATTTATAGATTTTTCTTTCGCATACTCACACTGATTAAAGAATGACTCGCTTACTTAAAAGCGAGCGTGAGATAGAAATGTAATTAGACGGATTTAACTAGCATTGCACTGAGAAAAAACTAAGGTTATAATTACCATATTAGAGGTGTTCAATATGCACTCTTAATTAGCAGTGGCCATAACCAATAATAGTAATATTTTTACTGGAGCAATCGTAATTTGACAAGTGTGCGGTATTGTAAAATCACCATTTAATGGTAAAATATCCCTATTATTGGTTATGGCAACTACTAATTTCATATTGAACACCACTAATATGGTAATTATAACCATACTTTTTTCTCAGTGTGTGGACTTGGGAGGAAAGGCGCATGAGTGCAGTTTTTGAAAAATTGAGATGCTAATTATATGAACTAACAATAAGACCCATCTTGAAATATTTTCTGTTAAAAATTCACTCCCGAATTCTAATTTTTAAGCTATTTTAAGTGAATTTGAACTTACTTTCCGCCATGAGACTCTATGTAATTTTTAAACTTTAAACACGTATTTTTCGAAATAGCAGAAACTGCACTTGTGCGCCTTGCCCTTCAAGCCAACCTAATGGACCACTAGACAAGGTGCGAATTAAAGAATTCTGATACAACCAACATTTCACGCAGAACGCGAAAATGACTGAAACCAACTCCTAACGAAGATATTAACGTTTTTATTTCACATTGGTTACAAGAAATTTGAGCTGCCCGCTCACAAGAAACTCAAAGCTCTACGTGAGTCAAATCGCGCACTACAACGGTTTCAGCAAGCTTCTCAATCGAGCAATGTTCATTTCCCACCATGTGTTGTCCAAACTATAAGCAATTTGCTATAGCTGGGCCAAAG
The DNA here is from genome assembly GCF_918797505.1 of Bemisia tabaci. Lineage (NCBI taxonomy): Eukaryota > Metazoa > Arthropoda > Insecta > Hemiptera > Aleyrodidae > Bemisia > Bemisia tabaci. The sequence goes on from NC_092795.1 coordinate 14,303,099, forward strand.
CGTCAAGATTGAGGTTGCCAGATTTTTATATCGCGGAGACTGTCATGATCAACATTTAGCGCGCGATGTGAGTCACGTAGAGCATTGATTTTTGTTAGTTAACTGTTAGTTTGTGAACGCCGGGAGAGCCTTCAAATACTGGCTTTACTTCCCGCTTTATCGGGAGGGTATAGTTTAATTGCGTGACCCAACTGAATGTTTAGAATGCCTTCAAATCTGGCCGCTTGCCGCTCCCCGCTTTGCCGGAAGGTTAGTTTAGTTGCGTGACCCAACCGAACTCTTAGAACGCCTTCAAATCTGTCGATACTTCTCGCTTTGCCGGGAGGTTAGTTTAGTTGCATGACCCAACCGAACACCGCAGTTGGCTGCTGAATCTTATATGACTGAAATAAATGTTAGTTCTGCCTGAAAATCTTTTGGAACCTGGAAAGTTTTAGTAAAAGCTTAGTTAACTGTTAGTTTGTGAACGCCAGGAGAGCCTTCAAATACTGGCTATACCATCCCGCTTCATCGGGAGGGTAGTTTAGTTTCGTGACCCAACCGAACGCCTAGAACGCCTTCAAATCTCGCGATACCTCCCGCTATGCCGAGAGGTTAGTTTAGTTGCGTGACCCAACCGAACGCTTAGAACGCCTTCAAATCTGGCGATACCTCCCGCTTTGCCGGGAAGTTAGTTTAGTTGCGTGACCCAACCAAACGCTTTGAAAACGCCTTCAAATCTGGCTATACTTCTCGTTTCTCCGGGAGGTTAGTTTAGTTGCGTGACCTAACTGAACGCAACACATTGTTAGTTTACTCATTTTACTGCACGCAGCAAGCTGATACCATCAAAAAAAGCATTACAAACAGTGTTTTCTTTTTCTTCTTTACCTTTTAATTTTTGCATTTCTCATGCGTCACAAATAGAAAGTAAATATGTCGGCAATTAGTAAACATGTAGTATGTTAGTATGTATTCAGTATGTTAGTTAACCATGTCTAACATATGCCTGTAAATAGTATAACCTGTTGAATGCAACAATTTCAAAGTATTTTAACCTCAAAATGCATATAACTGTGTGATTTTTAGGCAGAAATTGAAGGAAGATTAGCGCCAAAAGTGCCTCGAACTGCGCTCAAATAGAGTTAAAATGTCAAACATTTTCCGGGGGAGGCCCCCCGGACCCCCAATTGAGCTAGGGGATATTCCATACCCCCCAGACCCCCCAGCAAAATGACCTAGCTACGCCTATGATAAGCAACAAACAAACCTAGGAACACGAATAGTTATCTATTCAAAAAACACATGCATTTAAGTCACTTGATAAGCTTGATTGCACCGATAAACGATCGTGTTTACCTGTGCGTAACGTCCATCTGAAGGACGCCTTCAATTTTGCTACCTGGGCAACAAACATACCGGAGAGCACGAATAGTTATCTATTCAAAAAACAAATTAATCGCTCTCCATGAACGTAACTTTGAATCAATGGACCGAGCGTGAACTTATTGACAGACATCGAACGTACTTTATGTTTGCCTTTAATTTTTTAAACAGGCAGCAAACGTACTGGAAGGTGCAAAAAGTTATCCATTCAAATAGCACACGTTTATACTGCCATACTAAGGAAAAACGCCGTATGAACATCCGAGAGTTGCCAAATTTCCTTCGATAAAATGCTTATTCTTGAGGAGATTTATGTATATTTTTCCTTGAAATTTTCAGGAACTTTAGATCAAAATACGAACAAAATTCTCTGAAAAATTGGAAAAAAAATATGTATGAGTGTACCAGAGAATTCGTGTCTTATCAAAGACAATTTGGCAACGCCTGAAGGTTCATACGGCGTTTTTCCTTTGCACGGCAGTATACAGCTTTACACGTTTATACACAGCAAGGTTCTACAACACGTTTTTACACATTTATTAAGCATCGCTCAAACCAATAAACGATGTTGTGAGCCCATTGGTTGGTATAATCCTTGATGCCATGCCTTACTTATTAGGTAAAATTCAAAAAAAAATCTAAAAAATTTACAAAATTATAAAAAAAAAACTTTCAAAAAACTTAAAAGCACTCACTTGGATAAAATTGTAATTTTGAAGCGGACGCGTTTCGAAGATGTCCCAACCTCCGTCCTCGGCTCGACTGGTCAATCAGATGATCTTTAAAAAATTTTGAATTTTACCAATTTAACGACTTCTGTAGCGGTTTAAACTCCTGCATAAAACATTTTCTCCTTACTTATTAATTCGTTTGGGAAATAACGCATCATGTGTATACGCATCATGTATGATCGTTCATTTCCTGCGCGCTATTAATTCCTAATTTGTAACCCGTGGCTTTTAAATATTTAACCTCACGCCTAGATGTTCATCAACAGGGATGAACCCAGCGATGCGAGGGATGCCTTAAATGGACGTATTTCTGTCAAACGGAACTATGTGCATTGTGACGTGAGCCCTGTAATGCATATATTCTTATGGGTCTCAGGGCTCATGTCTAAATGCACATAGTTCCGTTTGATAGAGATACGTCCAAATAAGCCCCGTTTGTGTGAAGAAGTTACCCGCTTCATTCAGCGTCCTGAATGGTCCTGAAGACACAAAGCAGAAGCTCCTGAATAGACAAATCTCTTAATAGTGGCAAGCGCTTGTCTTCTTCGCCTGGATCCTCCCTCCCCTTCCACCGCCCCCACATCCCCCCTCCCCACCCCGACAACAACCAAAACTCGGCCAAGAGGCTAATACAATGTGGTGCGCACATGTTGCCCCGTGGCCCGGATTAGAGAGGGAGAGTTAGCACTCGCTCAAATGCACCGACTCGATCAGGATGTGAACAAGTGTTCCTTCGTTTGATCATCTCTAGTCGCATGCGAAAATACGATGAGGAGAATTTGCACGAGAAACTTTTCATGTTACATCTGAGAGTACTCGATGAGCTGAGCTCGCTGTATTTTTCATGATTTTTTTCTGATTTGGGAAATGGTTGAAAAATAGATTTTAAGGAAAAGGATCAGAAAATTTATCGCCTTGACACGTCATCTAGCGGAATTTCTCATTTAAACACTTGCATCTCGAGCTGAAGGCTCCGGACTAGAGCCCAAATGCATGTTCTGACGATTTATCAAGCCGTCCGCCACAATTTTCAGACCCTCGCCATGCCGCCGTCACAAGCTCGTGGTAAATTGTGAGGACTCAAATACTGTAATTTATTGCGAAAATCCTATCTCTGCGGTGGAACACACACCCCCCCCCCCCCCACCAATGCACATTATACAGGGTGGTCCACGATTAAACCACCAGACTGCATGCAGAAGCGTGTTCTATGGGTCAAAATAAAACTTTTGATTCTGTAAAATTTATTCCAGAAGTGGTTTCCAAGGGAGTTTTAGCCCCCTCCGGCATTGACACAAAATTCGTCGCTCCCCGGACGTGAGAGCGTGCCTCAATTTCCACGTGAGCCTTGTTTTACGTATAAATCTAGCCTCTCTAGGGCTCATTCGAAAATCGTGATACGCACAAACGTCAGAAGTGTGACAAATTGACTCAAAAATTGATGGCAATGCCACTCCAGGCGACACTCGATGGAATGGAGATGTTGCATGTGTGAGGAATTTGCGATTTGACTGTTGATTCTTTTGTAAAAGTTCGCGAGAAACACAATGGTGCCACTGGTTTTCTCAGAAATCAACTCCCAAGCTCAAAAAAAGCTCTCAAGTTGAGGCCGAAATGGAGGGGATATCCCATGCTATTCTGAGAGTCCACCTCTACATCGAGACAAACTCTCCATGCAAAGATAGGGAGCAAATACATTGACAAGGCTGCCACCTTATTTGGGAACTCCAAAACTGAAAACACGGCATCACTGCTAATGTATTTGCTCCCTATCTTTGCATGGAGAGTTTGTCTTGATGTAGAGGTGGACTCTCAGCATAGTGTGGGATATCCCCTCCATTTTGGCCTCAACTTGAGAGCTTTTTTTGAGCTTGGGAGTTGATTTCAGAGAAAACCAGAGGCACCATCGTGTTTCTCGCGAACTGTTACATAAGAATTAACAGTCAAATCGCAAATTCCTAACACATGCAACATCTCCATTTCATCGAGTGTCGCCTAGAGTGGCAATGCCATCAATTTTTGAGTCAATACGTCGCACTTCTGACGTTGGTGCGTATCACGATTTTCGAATAAGCCTGGAGGGGATGGATTTATAAGTTAAACAAGACTCACGTGGAAGTTAAGGTACGCTCTCACGTCCGAGGAGTGACAAATTTCGTGTCAATGCCAACCGGAGGGGGCTAAAACTCTATTGGAAAGCACTTTTATGTAAATCAGTCCCAAGACATCTCTATTCAAAACCATGCGTAAATTAGACGAAGTGGCAATGCGGGTGGAAAAATTTGCGGATTTGTCACCGAATTATGGTCTAATGACGTCGGCGGGATATGCGGAGCCGCGATAAGCCGATAGCGAATTTCTCGGGAGACGGCGAGGCGCCCGGTGCGGCGACACACCCCCCGGGGCGGCATGCCGCACGGGATCGGGACCCGGGATTTCTCACCTGAGTGATCGTGAGTCGTCCTCGTGCCGCGGCCGTGTTCTTCCTCGGAATCGCTCCGCGTTCCCGTCTTCGTCTAGGATGCGCTACCTCCTTCTCGCCATCAACTTCTTGACAGTTTTTCCCTCGCTTGTGCGCGCCCGCAAATTCCTCACCGAGACCAGAGGGATACCCTGCTACGACGAGAGGGATCTACCCCAGGTAAACCGCTTCGCCCGATGGATACAAATTTTTAAGAGCACAGCCCGAGACAATGATAACAGTGGAAAAACAAGGGGGAAAAAGGAAAATAAGGCTAAAATACACAATTAATAAAAACCTAGTCGTTTCGACTCGCAGCTGAGTCATTTTCAGTCGGAAATACAATTAAAAATAAAAAAAAAAAAAAAAAAAAAAAAAAAAAAAAAAAGATGAAAACCTGAGCCCTACATGGTTGTGGCCGAGATCCGAAAAAAAGAGAAAAATCGCCCAATGGTCGGGGCGAGATTCGAAATAATAGGGGTTCACCCGAACAAAATTGCAATACAAGATGTTTATACATCAAAAAACGCAGAAAACTGAGTAGAATCCAAGTGTGTAAAAGTCGCCAAAAAACCGCATAAATTGCACCCCAAAATGCCCCAAAAAATGAGGAAATTCGCAAAATTTGCCTGCTTTTCTGCTAAATTTCCATTTAACGCCTAAACTCTTGGGTTTATCGCCAAATGTTACTGGACAAAATTTGTTAGAGGATAAAATTATACTTCAGGTACAGTTTCCCGGGATGTTCAGATCAATGATGTGGCTGTATACGGAAAAAAGTAGCTATACTCCTGGCTGATTTTGGCGCCAGATATAAGTCTAGTTGCACCAGACAGAGGTGAGGTCGATCAGAAAGTGTGGTTGGATCAACCATAGCTCTGTCTAGTGCAACAACTCTTATATCTGGCGACAAAATCAGTCAAGAGTGTAGTTGGGATTGTGTTCCTTTTTTTCCATATTCTGCTGTAAATACGTATGATGTATCGACGGTGAATCTTCCAAACCACGTATCTCGTTTGCTGTGTTTAAAAATCAATGCTCCTGTTTTATTTTCTAAAAGTAGACCAACTAAACATAATTAAGTTTTTTTCAGAATCAACCTCACTCAGAGACAAAGAATTTCGGAAGTTTTTTTAAAAATTGACGTTGAATACTTCTCCATTGAAATCAAAAAGTATGACAGGAAGTCTGCACCGTTGTAAGCCGAGATACGTGGTTTGGAGTTCACCGTCGATGTAATCCTTCCATATGGTCTTATCAGTGACATCACTGACACCTGCGAATAAACTGGTGCAATGAAGTGTCTATTATTAATTTATTGACCTGAGGCGGCGGAAACTGTTCTCAACATTTTTGGAGATGAAGGAGTGCCCTCTCGGCTCATGAGTGAAATTCAAAATTTTCTGGAAGCTAGATATTAACTTCCGCGTTAAAATCATGGTTTTCAATTTTTGATGCTGATCTGTCTAGTGTTCGCGTTATTTTAAAGAATTCTGTACGTAAGTTTCAGCTCAGATTTAGCTGATTCACGTAAAAAGTTAGTTTTCCTAGCCCCGCAATGTAACGGTGCGAAAACGGACGCTGCAATTCTAAACTCAAAATTCATTTTTTGCGACATAGCGGTTTACAACCTATACATTGTTCCAACGTTGCCAACTGATTTCGAACCGTTTTCATATGAAAAATGGCGCAGTGTTAATGACCTGATCCTGATGCAGTGATGGCTGTATACCGGTTCCAAAAAAGCATGGGATTGAAAAGTTAGTGGCTCCTCCCCGTAGTTCTGCCGTGTTAAGGAAGAACGCCGTAAGAACATTTGAGAGTTGCCAAGTTTCCCTTGATAAAACATGTATTTTTGACAACATTCATGCATATTTTTCCTTGAAATTTTCTTATATTTTAGATTAAATTGCGTACAAAATCGTCAGAAAATTTTGGAAAATAATATTCAAAATTTTCCCAGTACATTTGTTTTGTATTGGAGGGAACTTGGAAACGTCTGAAGGCTCATACGGCGTTCTTCCTTAGTACAGTAGAGTTGTAAGTAGAGAAAATAGCAGGAAAGGAGGAGAAAATAGACAGGGAAATAATGAAAAAGTACTCTTTAGAAGAAGGAAATGTTCGTTTTCAAAAAGATATGCCAATAATTGAATGGATTCAACCAGAATCAGCCTAACTGTACTTTACGGAGACCAATTTCCTGTCGTGTTTGGTTTTTTTTTTTTTTGGTAAAAAAATGAAACAATATAACATCTACTAACTTTTTGTGAATTTATCTTACACTTTAAAAAATTTAGTTGTACTTACGAAATTGCACGTCTGGGTAGTTTCTGGTTTTGTTTAAAAATGTAAAACTTAATTAGGAGGGAACAAGGCGACGGCCGATGCAAATACTCAGATTCTGGTATAAAGTCAGTCCGCTTTCAATAATGATTCAAGTCTTGATCAGTTGCCCAGTGTGAATTGTGATTTTTGGAGTTTTTTCCTCCTTCCATTTTTTTTCGTCTTTTTAAGTAAAATTGACCAGCATGGCGTTTCCAACTGTAAAATACCTATAGTAATACTTTCTTTAAATTGTGATCTTAATTATCATGTCAAAAACTGTTATGCTCAGGCCGCTAGATTTTCGAAAAATAAAAGAAACAATCTTACAAAATCTCAGCAACACCTGATGTGGCTTACCGCGGTTTTGCATTTTCACATTTGAGGGTATTAGAGGACAAGGCGCATAAGTGTAGTTTTTGGAAAAAAATAGAGATATTAATGATTTCAAATGAAACTAGTCTTAATCCATATTCTGTGAAAAATTTGCTCCCAGATTCCAATTTTTAAGTGTCAAAAGGTCAGTTTGCACTATCTTTCCACCACACGGATCCATGTAATTTTGAAACTTCGAACGCGTATTTCTCGAAATGGCAAAAACTGCACTTATGTGCCTTGTCCTCCAAGCCCCTCATTTAATAATAATTTCATTTTGATGCGTCCTTTCTCTGACCTACCTAATCTGCCACCGCCAATAGGTACTGCCTCTTGTATTAATTTCATTTTACCTCGACATTTGACAACAATGGGCGAGAATATTGTCGCGTCGCGCCGGCCGCGCCGCCACACGCCTCGTGCGCCCGGTGTGCACTGTTATTTGCGTTAATATGCGTTATTTGCGTTGATATGCGTTATTTTCGTTTCAAGCGACACTTGAAATGGAGCAGTTTGCATCCTTAAAATACGATACCTATTTGCGACACGCACCGCATTCAAAAATACGATAAACACTGTGTTTAATTTTTATTATCCTTGATGCTAAATTGCGCTGAAATATCGCGAATCGCATCGCTCCCAGATCGGTAGGAGTTCCGGAATCTTTAACTCGTTCCTTGCCCGTGATTAACATTTCAAGATTATTTTTTTTATTTATTTTTTTTTAAAGAGAGTTATACTGCTTCCAATCGTTTTGCTTTATTACCCTTTTTCCTATCATTATTCGCCATTTTTCTTCCTCTTGCAATCTCAAACATGTCTCGTTTTCGCATCTTGAGTTTGCATTTGTTTGGAATAAGAATCCGTGCGTAACTCGATTTCGGAAAGTCTGCAGCATTGCAAACGGAGACACGAGGTCTCGCACCTTAGCCAACGACATTTAGGGGCACAAATCAGTAGTATATTGTCAAGTAATTTTTGTATGGAAACCCTGATCTACATGAATCAACGCAAAAATACATCGTTAAAATTGGCGATTTGAATGCAGAATTTTCTTTTTCTCGCGGGACAACGACATTACAGTACTCTTCAAATATCGGAGACATCAGTCGCATATGGTTTTCCAAGGGAAAAATAAAGTATGACAGGAAGTCTGCGGCGTTGCAAACGAAGTTACGTGGTTTTGCACTTTAGCCATCGATAATCGATTCTTAAATTTTTTCGTTGAAAAATTGGGAGAGATCTCAGCAACCCCATCGTGAAAATTTGCCATAGAGTACATAGAGTCGTAATGTAATTGGGAGAGCTGGCGCCACTTTTAAACCATTTCCTGATCCCAAATTCCGAGACTCCTATAAGTCACGCCGGCGCCGGGTCACTTTTCCGATACATAATCGATTGTTTGCGATACATGGGAACCCGGCCATCCGATGTAAACGAGGAGGTTAGGAATCATTACGTATCCCACGTCGCCATATTGGATCGAATATTTATCGAAAAAGTGATCGAAATGATCGTCTCACACCGGGCTCGGGTTTCGTCGACCAGAACATGGCGCCAGCCCTCCCATTCGCATTACAACTCTATGTGCTCTATGATATAATTGCACCAAATACTGTGCATATGCACAGTCTCCTCATTTCAGGTGAGGATAATGTCTACCCTCATTCAAAGATTTAAAGAATTTAATAAACTTCCAAAAATAGCAGTGACGTGGCGTGCTTGGCGATCCATCGATATTTCCTCATTTGAAGCAGTGGTAAATAATCGATTATTGAGGTGTTCGCTGCGAACACCCTGTTTATCGATACTTTCCTATAGGTTTAAATGGCTGATCACTCGATATATCGCAAAGCACGCCACGCCACTGGAAAATAGAAGGGAAAAAAATCAGCGCCTCGATTGGAAGTGATGGCAGCAACCCCGTCTTGAAAATTCGCTGAGAGTCTTCGGGAGTGCTATTTTTTGTAGTTTGATACTCCGGTGAAAATCGGGAGAGCATCGGAGCGTAGCAGAGCTTTGAGTGGCCGCGCGGGAGGCGGCCGCCGCGCGATCCGGCTGAGGAGTGCGGAGAGGCAGAAAGGGTTGAATACTATTTTTAGGAGTCGTTATAACTCTTACCTTAGTTGAGATGAACGGAGGCGTCTCGCCCAAGTTCACCGGGTTCGTCGCTCTCCCTCCGTCATTCGCCTCGTTCGCGGCGTCACAGACGGAGGATCGACGTCAAAGCTCCCCGGATCGCCGGATTTTTGAACATAAGAAACGCCATAATGACGTCATCGACGGGATTTCCCCATAACGTCATCGTGGCTTTTCCAATGACGTTTCCTGATTGGTTACTTTATGGGCCAATTAGAATGTACAGCAATAGACACACCAAAATTGCTTTATTTTTTTCTCTTAAGCCCTGGATAGACGATCAAATTCCCGAACCAATTCCGACCAAAGTAGCATTAAAGTGCGTCGGGAGTCATCAGTCTCATTTTAAAATGAAAACTTGGCAGAAATGTTTCCTGTGGCAGGAAATGATGAATGATGGCACTCCATTCTGATCTTACTTTGAACAAATAAGTGCGGCCCGTCAAAGTTTGATGGTAGATGGTGACCATCAGTCATCAGCATGTCTACTTTGATCGGAATTGGTTCGGAATTTGATCGTCTATCCAGGGCTTTATATTGCCAGAATCACCCGCTGAATTTGGCAGCTGAATATGGAAGTCAACAGTCATCGCTCAACAGCTGAAATTTCGCAAATTCGAGTTATTTTCATCCAGATATGTATGAAATCTATTTGAACAGTTCAGACAAATGTCCCAAATCCGACATTATCCGATGGTCGCTTAGAATCGTTGCTGAATTTTGCGCGACACGCGCAAAATTCAAGCATCGGGCCGATGACTTCCACATTCAAGCCACATTCAGCTCCCACATTCAGCGAGTGATTAAGGCAATAGGAAGATAAGATGACAAAATTGACCAATCACGGGAAATTTGACCGTAGCACAGTGGATTGAGTCAATTTCTAGAGGTCGGACATGAAATTTTTGGCTAAAACTGCAAATTTTGGTATTTGTCGTCACATTTCAAATTTTATAGGGTGCTTCTAAAAGAAAATTTTACGAGGAACCAATGGAATCGCTTTTAGAACCTCAACGTTTTGTATAAACAGAGTTGAAGACGTTTCAAGTTTCCAAATTTTGTCCAACCTCTCCGATTGACTCGATCCACTGTGCGTCGTCTGCAAGAACTCAAAATCGAGTTATGAATACCATAAGATACAGGAATAAAGCATACAAAGAAACATAGCCCGAGTATACGAAAAAATAGGGAGGTATTTAAAAAATGACTAAACAAGGCTTAAAAATTTAAAAACACTAAAAGGTAGGACGTTTGAGCTGTTACCAGCTCATTTTTAGCTGCAAAAACACGTAAAATAAATAAAAAAATTGAGTGGCAACCCGACCCCAACCATTATCAAGTGGCCACTAGACCACGATACAGGAGCATTTTGAAAACATTTTGGGACCAACAACTCCCAAAAACATTGAGAAAAAAAGTTCAGGCATACGAACCGTGAGAGTTGTGTTTTACACTGTCATACTATGGAAGAATGTCGTATGAATATTCAAGCGTTGCCAAATTTCCTCCGATAAAATACGAATTTGGAGAGAAATCTGTGAATGTTAGCCCTCCAATTTTTCTGAGAGATATATTCGCAATCAGATCTGAGTTATCCGGAACTTTCAAGAGAGAATAGTCATTAGTCTCCTTAGAAATGAACATTTTATCGGAGGGAATCTAGTAATTCCAGGTATTTTTCAAGTTGAGTCCTGATTTCTCAAGAAAAAGTTCAAGCTACAAGCTGCGGCAGGGAAAACAAACAGACAGGCTCGCGACAGCACTTGAGATGTTTTAAATTTTCCCCATTCAAGTGGTGTCAAAAATCAGGTGTTCTTTGCCTTGAATCTCCTCGAATATCGATTAAACTTTTTATACTTCGTCAGAAAGGCTCAAATATCAAAAATTCATTGGCGCTGTAGGTCTTAACAACTTTAGGAAAAGCAAACGAAGACTCAAGCGTATGTTGACAGGTATTTTCTAAAAATGAATGTTCAACCACAGTTACATTAGTGGCGGGGAAAACGTGAAGGATGTTTTATCCAAATAATACTCCGATGCGACAAAGGTAGAAAGAATTTTTCCTCGATTCAGAATCGTGAAGGCACGCAATGACGATTATCCCAAAATCAACGCTAACCACACACTGTGGACGTGGATTGATTAAGACGGTTTTTCGGATCAAAGACCATAAGATAGAGCTTTGTGAAAGGAATTCAATAGCCCATGCCTCTGATTAGTTAACCATTCGTCCCGCGCCGTGACTAGATTTCCAACCCCCCACTCCCACCCCCGCCCTCCTCTTACAAGGCAATGGTGCCAAATGACCAGAAAGTGTGATCACGCTTAAAATTAAGTAAAATTCGACCAAAATTTCTGAATATTGACAACTTTGAGTGTGACTGGTCGGACACAAAACGGAAATTCATTATTAAATTTATCGATCAAACGCTCAACTCTTTTTCAAAGACTTCAAAGCAAGCTTAATGCCTCCAATATGTTAACAAATACAACCTTTAATTTTCAGGTCCTGTAGATGTAGTGTTTTCTTATGACAGAATTCTTGTTATACAGTCAAAGGTCAACGTGATTTTCACCGAATAAAAGTACAAAATTTGAGTTTTTGACGGGAAACACCCGCGCGCGTATCTTTAAAATAAGTTCCGACCAGCTTAGTCCATATCTGCGGTGCTAGAAGGTGTAGATCAGTCATTCTGTCATATTCTCTCCAATAATCTTCAACTTATTAACCGAGGGCATTCGCGTGTTCAGTTCAAGTTGTGTCCGCTCACACACGAAATTCATCTTGCAGACACCTGCAAATTCGCCCCACTAAACATGGGTGCAGGAAGTCAAGTTTGCAAGAGAGGATCGAGGAGGTGTATGAACGCGTAAAACAAAGCCGATAACCGTTCTGTATGTTTACGACCTGAAAACATGAAAATACGATAGGATAGGTTGGCCACAGTAAGGTTTACTTCACTCGAGCCGCAATGTGTTCTTACACACTGAATGCTTGGATGTACCGTTTTCGCCATGTCAGCACTCACTGCGTCGCTCCTCTGACGTAAGGGCGTATCTCAATTTTCACGTGAGCCCTCTTTTACATACACATCCATGCTCTCTGGGGCTCATGTAAAAATCGAGGTACGCCCTTACGTCGGAGGAGCATCGACTATGGGTGCTCAGTTACGTTCTCATGGTGGCTCCTGCTCGTTTGACGAGACAGTCAGGTTCAATGTTGCCAATTTTTTAACTGTGTAGATGTTAACTGGTAGTGCATTACGGCGCGGTTGAATCGAACCACATGAAAAAATCAAATATTTTAAAAGTACCAGACTTGGGCAAAAGTTAAAAATTGAAGTCGCGCCCCTGATGATGATCCAACGGGTCGAAACGCGCGTCGGATAGTTTGCTAGTGAGTTTTTAAATTGTATTTTTCACGTGAAAACATCGGCCAAATTATCACAAACGCCATGCGTCGTTTCAAAATTTCTGCTGCCATTTTATATTTTTATGGAGAAATTGTTGGTTGAATCGTTTTGAAAATTTCACTGAATTTTATCAGCAGCACAAAGAAAATTCGGTGAAATTTTCGGACAGCTTCGTTGAACGCGATTTCCCAGTGAAAAAATAAAATGGCGGCGGAAATTTCCAAACGTAGCGTGGCGCTTGTGATACCTTGGCCGGACGAAAATCAATACGGATCCCGAAGCACAACATTAGTGCCGTTTCTGGCCAAAAACTCAGAAAAAAAATGCATACACTGGGGAAAAAACACACTGGATCTAGAGTCCGGACTCTTAAAAACATCTACAAGAAAAAATACTCTTGATTCCTTTTGATTCAAGCAAAAAGTCCGACTGAATCAAGAGTATTTTTTCTCGTCAATGTTTTTAAGAGTCTGGACTCTAGATCCAAAAGACTTTTTTCCGGTAGCGGTATAAAATTTGAGGGATGGTTAAAATAACTGATTATTTCCTTGATCTGTTCCAGAAATGCATCCCGGCGTTCGAAAACGCGGCGTTCGGGCTGCCGGTGGAGGCGTCGAACACGTGCGGGGAGTACGGGCCGACAGAGTTCTGCGAGCAAACCGGGAGTCACGTGCAGCAGAAGAACAAGACGTGCGAGATCTGTCAGCCGCGGCAGTACGACCCCTACTACTTGACCGACTACTCGGAGAACAAGACGTGGTGGCAGTCCGAGACCATGTTCAAAGGGATACAATATCCCAACGAAGTCAACCTCACCCTTAAGTTGCGTGAGTATCCACATCAACCTCACCTTCTTCAGAGACATAGAGTACATGGAGTCGTAATGTAAATGGGAGAGCTGACGCCATGTTCTTGTCGATCGACGAGTCCCGGGCCCGGTGTGCGCCGAGCTTCGGTCACTTTTTCGATACATGCTCGATCCAAGGTGGCGTTGTGGAATACGTATTAGGGTGATTCGATGGACGCCATATTTTGTGTCAGAACGGCATGCGATATATCGCATCAAGTGGTTCCATTTTTTCAGCTACTCGTCATTTTACTCCAATTTTGAGATCGCAATTCTGTTGTCAGGAGACTAAAGCACTCACTTACCAATTTTAACAAAGAAATTCAACGTAATAAAGGCGTGGTTTTTTTAGAGAGAAAACATCGCATTCGATACTGATATCGAAACTGCTCATCTATATTTTCTCTCTGAAAAAACCACTCCTTTATTACGTTGAATTTCTTTGTTAAAATTGGTAAGTGAGTGCTTTAGTCTCCTGACAACAGAATTGCGATCTCAAAATTGGAGAAAAAGACGATTAGCTGAAAAAATGGAACCAACTGATGCGATATATCGCATGCCGTTCTGACGCAAAAGATGGCGTCCATCGAATCACCTTAAATCCTAACTTCTTCGTTTACGTCGGATGGCCGGGTCCCCGTGTATCGAAAGCAATCGATAAAGTATCGAAAAAGTGACCCGGCGTGACACAGGAGTCGCGAAATGCGCTACCTGGAAAATGCTTAATAGTGGCGCCAGCTCTCCCACTTACATTGCGGCTCTATGTACTCTATGTCCAGAAATTAGAGTGTTCCACAGATTAAAGAGATTTTGTCTGCGGTGATGGACACTCTTAGCCTAATTTACGCGATCCAACTTTTCATCCGACAAAAGCGGAGGAACGGTTGGACGGAGAGTTGAGCAAAAGAACATTGGATACGATTACGCCGCGTGATATCGTCGAACGAATTTTGGGTATCTCAGGCAACTTCCGGTTCGCGAAGATGCACCTTCAGCTGCTGTCGATCAGAGAATTTTGATTCGATATTCCGTTTAGCTTTTCATGAAATTCTTGCGTCCCCGTGTCAACATCATCCGCCCCAACTTTTTATTCGACAAAAGCGGAAAAAAAGTTGAATCGTGTGAATTGGGCTTCAGTGGAGGAATATGCCGACGAAGAAACTGCAAAAACGCGTATCAGAAGACTGCGCATACACGTGCACGTGCGCAAGGCGTCAGTAAAACAGAGTGGAAACCAAAATGAAACATTTTGAGGGCTCAGGACACGTTCCAGCGATTAAATTCTTTTTCCTCACCGGCGCGAAGCCGGCGTCCCGATGTATAGTCAATCCCAAAGTTTTATTGAGTGGTTAATTGCTATCGGATTGATTTACGCATAGGTAAATTAAGAGTGAGCGAAATGCCATAACATTAAACTAGAAAAGGATAGCACTATTTCATAGTCAGCTTTGCTTAAATGCGTGGATCCACGTAGAGTCTCAATACGTGACGCGCGGTTCTTGCATAGCATAGGTGCATTCGGGAAAGAGACGAAGATAGCAGAGTCTCGGAGGGGATATATGAAGTGATGTAAAAGGAGTTAATTTACCACGAACAAACGATGGGACCGATTGGACGTATTTCTATCAAACAGAACTATGTACATTATGACGTGAGCCCTGTTACGCATGTATTCTTAAAGGTCTCAGGGCTCATGTCTTAATGCACATAGTTCCGTTTGATAGAAATACGTCCGATTAAGGGCCCCGACGTGAGCAAATGGTCTCTTTTATCTTAGAGGGTCCTCGCGGACAGCTAACGGGGGGGAGATTGGGGGAGGGGTGTTCCGAGGGGGCCTCGACGTAAAACGTAATTGAAACGTCTCAGTCTCGTTCACCGAACTTGCCCATCTGCCTCATGCGGCTTTGAACTTTGAGCTGTGGCCATTAAACTGTCTTAACTGTCAGGACTGTCTGTTTTTGAGGACTTGCATGCAGAGACGAAATATTTTGCAGGCTTCGTGCAAACAATCCGAGGAATGCAAGTGTGAAGTTAACACAGTTTTTGACAAATGAACAATACAATCACCGAAAAAAAAAACTCCGGCCGTGGGAGCCGCAATTACGGGCTATATAGAGATACCGTTCGTTCCGGGCTCAAAGGCCAAAAATTCCGGCTGCTGGAGCCGTAGCTTCGGCCTCTGAACCCGGAGCAATCGAAGCTACACCTCCAGCAGCCGGAATTTTCGGCCTTTGAGCCCGGAACGGACGGTATGTCTATATAGCCGGTAATGGGCCTGTTGCATGCAAGAGATACAGCCGCGCGAATAGACTTTTTAGGGGTTAAATGACACGAAAATTACGATGGTCACATTAAAAAAGTCTGAAATACACTCCTTACTGCGCAATTTGCGTTGTTAGGAACGCGCTTTTTCAAATTTCCCGCGTCTGGGGGCAGTTTTCTAATCACCGGAAACGAGCAAACGGCGGGCTCGGTGATTTCCAGAAGATGCCGAGTCATTGTTGTTGTTGATATTGGCGCGTATACGTAGTATACCGCCTTTGCGATCGTTTCGAACCCTGCTCGATACAATAACCGAGTCCCTTAGTTCCTTACCGAAAAGTGACTACCGCGAACTTCTGAGATTTTCCAAGCGTGTAAAAAGTTTATTTATCCATCAATAATTATGATTTAAAGTTGTTTCTCATTCTGGGGCTCATTAGTTTATGTGCAGTGAATACCAAGAGTCTACGTTACTTGTTTTTTTCAAAAAAAGCCTAAGAATGCGACGCGCTGATTTAAAATATGCATATATAAGCAGAATCAAGCGAATTGATTCGAGGATGGCTGAGCAGGTCGGCACTCTCGAAATGAGAATTTAACTCCTCCGTTTTGTTCAAAACGTTGCTTTGACAGATCTGTAACCTCGGTTATAATTTCCAAAAGTTGGTACCCGTGCTCTGATAGTGCAATCTGTGTAAGTGCAATCTGTGATGAGCCTCGAGACTCATTAGACCATTAGCTAAACGTGGCTCATACAGGAATCCACTTACCCCTCTCTTTCCCACGCTCCTGCTCACTGCGTCGGCGTCTCGACGAACAATAGCTAATGACGGTTGCCAAGCGATGCCGGGATCCTCAGCCCCTCGCCCAATTACTTACGCTTCATTAACCATTTCACCGTCACGCTAGGATTCGTCCAATTTTCAAAAAAAATTGTTTCGCGAGTTTTTAGCAATTTTTTCCTTACTCTCCGTTAAAACACGAATTAAAAGAGGTCTCATTCATAAAAATCGGCCAAATAGAAGAGAAGTTACAGTATTCAAAATCCGAAGAAATCAAGAAAACTTCTCCAAACAAAAAATAAAATGAAGGGGGGGGGGGGGAATGTATAAATTACAATTTAATATGATTGACCTCAGAATGTGACAAGCAATTCAATTATAAAAAGGAGAAAAAATTGAATGAAATTACAAAAAATTAGCCTCTTGCAAGGGGCTTCCTTGTATGAGTTTTGACCTGAAGACAAGTAAATCCCGTTATATTATTAAAACGAAATTGACTCCATAGTTTAATGCCTTAGTTTCTTGAATACGATTATTTTAAGCACTCGAAAATGTATACCAGCAATTTTACCCATGGGGTGATTTCCTGAGAGCTGATAATATCACGAATTTCTCATAGAGCCCTTCAAAAATGGCTTGCTTTTTGGGCAGCCGATTCGGCCATCAAACCGGGGTTTAAATGGAAGCTGATAATAACACAAAGCTCTGAGAACAATTTTAAGATGAGTATAGGAACGGTTTGTACATTACGAGGAGAGGCGGACATTCTGTTCAGCATATCGATACATAAGTATTTTCACACGTAGAATTCAATTTTCACGTCAGGGAGTCGACATATTTTGATTTTTTCGATTTTATACGGGAAATTTATGGTTTTTCGGGATTGAAATTACTTACAATTGTTTCATGAAAAATGAATGCACCCAAAATGACAATAGCATTTTGACTTTCACATACCTACGTGCACTCACTAAATTGATTGGTAAATTCAAAGAGTGGGTACATCGACCTGGTATATCAAGTTTCTGCGATTTTTTACGGCAAATCGGTAGATTTTCGGGATGTGGATTGCTTACTTTCAATTCATGAATGAATAAAGCATGGACATGGTTGAGCTTCTTTGCATGAAAAGACGTTTAAAATAACAAAATCAAGACATATTTAATACAATTGCATTTATATCGAGTCAATTTCTTTTCAATAATATAACAGGATTTATAATACCGGTGATTTGGGTATTTTAGCCCCAAAATACCTTTAAATCGACTTTATCTTCTAGGAATTCGACAGAATTTTTCCTTTCTTCGCTTAAATTTTTCCGTAGCACTTTTCTTCAAGAATCTGATAAGATTTTGCTTGAGGCGGATCAAAAAACTTAAATTTGTTCGAATAGCTTTCTAGATTCACAATACACGGTCTCGTCAAGGTGCGTCGTTGACCTTGCAGTGTTGGGTCGTGAATTCTCTTGTTGTGCTGCTTGCCTTTTTTGAAATCTCTATAAATGAAAACTAAAGGGGTTGATATGTGCGAGTTAATGACGCGCCTTATCAACACATTGTGTTGGAGTTCACTGCTTGTTTTTTCTTTCAGTTTGTTTACAAACCCAACGTGATCTCCTATAGTGGTCCATATACGCTTTATGCGGTAACCAAATCGATCAACTTTTAAATATCCAACGCAATCCTTCTACATTTCATTTCACGATGTCACGAGCTCCGATTTTTAGGTTATGTTGTCAGTTTTAGTTGACCGGAAATAGCCGCGAGTTGCCGTTAATTGTTTCCGTTAGAAAACTGCCCCCAGATGCGGGAAATTTGAAAAAGCGCGTTCCTAACAACACAAATTGCGCAGTAAGGAGTGTATTTCAGACTTTTTTAATGTGACCATCGTAATTTTCGTGTCATTTAACCTCTAAAAAGTATATTAGCACGGCTGTATCTCTTGCATGCAACAGGCCCATTGCGGCTCCCATGGCCGGAGTTTTTTTTCAGTGATTGTTTATCGGCAGTAACATGATGACTGATGATGATGTTAGACGACTGATGAATTTTGTGTTGTGCGTTTTCTCGAGTCTCGTCCGATAGGATCCAGGGTCTTGGTCACTGAGCAGATTACTTATTGACTAATTTGACATAAAATTCCCGCATGAACAAGTCCGAGATTTTAAGTTCAAATGACCCTAAAGTGATTAAATTTTACAAAAACCCGAACTTTTCGGTTTTTGTTTAAAATTAACTCTCAGTTTATGAAGAAGCTCTTATAGTCACTTGAAGATGGGCTGCCCTTTGCTGAATGTGACTAGGTAATGCTTGGGCCGCGTTAAGCAGGAGGGAACCAAACAACATTAGCTATTGCCAAATTTAAGTGGGCAATGTAATTTTTTACGCGAAAACGGTTGTGCAGATTTTTGTGCTTTCAGTAAACTTTCTGCATAGTGCGAAGCAAATTCCCTGAAATTTTCAAAATTTTCGCATACACGTTCTCTTGTAAAAAGTTAGATCAGTCAGTTGAATTTGGTAATAGCTGATGTGGCTTGGTTCCTTTCTGCTGAACACGGTCCAAATGAAGCTCTAATTGTGGGTGCTTTTTTTTTTTTTGAACTCGGGTACTCGGATATTCCTCGTGAAATTTTACCGAAAGATAGTGTTCCAATAAACCATAATCCTAAGCCGTTTTGGAATTTTTCTAAAGTGTATTAATGTATGTAGCGATTTGATTAATTCCAATGTAGAGACGCAGAGGTAATAAAAATTCGGACGAAGCAATCTTTCCGTTATGCTTCTCCTGTTTATAAAATCTTTTAGAGATTCAAAGTTTATCCTTCCATCCGATAATTTTGAGTGACACTCCGTCAAGATTCCTTGAAATCGAATATTTCACCGGAGGGAATTTTGCAGCGCTCGAATCATCTTGTGGTGATTATCTACGGCATAGCCGCATTGATAAACATTAGACCTCATCAACTATGATGGCAGATGAAAATGATGCGGTTTCTGCAAAGTGCTCCTACTGCCTATTAAAACTCCAAGGAGACAGGTACAGTGCGGAGGTACCGGCTCGTAATATGACCAGCTTTTAAAGAAGCCATCCAACTATATCATCTCCTTTTTCAACCTCTATGACTTGCGCCTCCAGCGCGGATAGGTCAGGGCTCTGCATGTATCGGCGAGTGAATGAACGCAACAGGTATTGATATAAAAGAGCTTCCTGAAGCGGTGGCAGGTCCAAAGCGGAGCTTCGGAGGAGGTGGCGGGCGGGCAGGAGATAGATTGGAAAAATTGACCGAGAGGTTGGGAGATTTATTTCAAGGCATGCGGATGTTCGTGGGGACGTTTCGAGACAAAATTTAAAAAAATAACCTCTCAAATTAAAATTTAAAAATTCTTCTTCTTCCTCTTCCTCTTCTTTTAACGACTAGGACGTAGCCCTGTTTGTCATGCCGTCAAGTATCGAGCACAAAACACTATATATGAGGTCTTATATGTAACAATGGCGGATGTAAAAAATTACTTTTCCGAAACACGCAGAAAAAACTGTTTTGGTCACACAAAAATCTAACATGTTCGGCTCTGACATAATGAACAGATCTCGAAGATCACATCTCAAGTATTCTCTCAAAAATTTCTCGATGCCAAAACAGTTTTTTGAACTTGTTTCGAAAAGGTAATTTTTCACATCCGCCATTGTTACATATAAGTCCTCATATACGTATTAAAAATCTAAAAAACACTAAAATTTCACTAAATTCACGAAAATCACAAAAAAAAATCATAGCACGAAATTAAAATATGTGCTTTAATATGTGATACAAATGCACGGACTTTATCCTTTTCAGAGCAAAATTTCCTCTAATCATTCGTCTATTGTAGCTGTGAAGTAGCAAAGAATACATAAACATACGATAAAAATAAATTGAGCAACATGTTTGCACATGACACAAAATAAATTGCATTTAATTGCGTTTTTGTATTTGCACAAAGCTGGCTCTCTTCCCCTGAGAATTGTTGATAATGTAATGTGGTTTTCATAGATTTGACGAGTCCTTTATTTTTAGTGATAGTTAGATTTTTAATATTTATAAAGTTTTTTGTGCTCGCTACTGGATGGCCTGACAAACAAAGTTGTGCTCTAGTCGTTAGTAGAAAAATAAGAAGAAGCATTTGCAGAATCGTCGTATTTTGCACTCGTCCCTCTAAGGCGGGTAATTTTCCTCCTATGCTCTTCCTGCCTCTCTCCTAATTTTTTGACAATCTTGCAACAATGCTTAACACTCATGTGCTGATCGCTCGCGCCCGTTTTTTAGCACTGTCTGACTCATCAATAACGTCACTTTTCAAGGAAAAATATCAAAATCAGCACGATTCAATGTCATGGACAAGCTCGCAAACGGATCAATGTAACATTTAAAAGAAACGGAGACGATTTATTGCAATCAGTGTAAAGAAACAATTTTTATATTCGTCTCTACTTTCACGTGATTTCACGGCCCAACTCGAAAGTTTGGGCTGAGTCGCGCAGCTAAGCTTAAAGCGAATGGTTTTCCCACCTGCGAGCCAAAGCTACGGTCTGTCAAAACAGACCCTTGTTACATAATAGACAAATTGAGAGTGAATGTCTGATCATGCACACTTTAATTTATTATTTTCTTCACTCGTTACTTTTTTCTGCTGTATGACGACAACAGAAAACTAGAAAAACCGGATTTAGTATATGTGACGGAAGGTTTAAATGGAAATAGCCTCCATGCACGCTGGGTTCGTCGATTTCCTCAGAAATTTTTGCAGTGGTGAAAGCATAGCTGAAGCTCCAGCTCCAGCTAGAATTGTATTTAACAAATGGGTGGTTATTCTACGAGGATTAAAAATAAACAAGTGGCACGGAATATAACAGAAGAATATGAACTATGCAAAACGATTATTCCGATAACGGAACTTGGCTGTTTTGAAAACGCCTTCAAATGCGGCGTGATACCTCACGCATTCCGGAGAGTTCAAATAGTTTTATCATTGCGCCGTAAGAATGTGACGGAAGATTTTAATGGAAAAAGTCTTCATGCAGGCTCGCCACATCGCATCTCGAGCCCTGGTACCAGTTTTAAGGTCCGGGCCCCAAGCCCGGAGGGGGATGGGGTCTGAGGGGCATCCCCCGAGAAATTTTAGAATTTATACGACTAATCGGACGCATTTTGAAGCTTCCATCAAGAATTTTTCCATCAATTTCAAAAGCGACGGAGTGGCCCCGTGAAATCAGATCTGCAACATTCAGATTTATCAACGCGGTTTGAAGGGCATTGGAGGGGATAAGAGGGGCCCTACTGCTTCAGAGTGAAAACATTCAGTGGTATGCGCGGGACTCCAGATGAATAAACCGAGTGAGCGACGAGCGTGTCCCAAATGCTACGAGCAACTATAACTGCTCCCAAGTCGCCCACATTGCCTATCGGTATACTGAAGGCGAACTGGTCGGCACGAGTGAGAAACAATGTGATTAAGTATTAAGCCGCTACAGTTATGAATGAACCAAGTAAACGTGGCCAAAATGCTTCAAGCAACTATTACTGCTCCGAAGCCGCTCACATTGCCTATCGAGATATTGAAGGCGAACTGGTTTGAACGAGTGAAAAACAATGTGAATGCAATATTAATTCATACTAATGCCACCAATGCTCACTAATTTGAAATTTGGATCCCTGAGGAGGACTCGCAATGGGCCATAATACACGGTCTGAAGTAGAAGAAAACGTCACAAGTGTTCTCCACAAAATCTTACGTAGAAAACAATTCACACAACGGGAAGTTTTAAAATCGACTCCTGAACGAGATATTAACGAGTTTTTTAAACACAGATCAGATGGAAGTTCGATTAAACAATATAAAGAAAAATATATCATTCTTTTTTTTTGCCATTAAAAAATGTTAATAAAGAAACACACCCAAAAAAAGTGAAATTGATTTACTTATTTTTCGGTGTATATCTTGTTCAGAAGTTGGTTTTCAGACTTTTCGTTGTGTGATCCGTTTTCCTTCTGGAATTTTGAAGAGTTAACCAGGGCCGGATTCACCTATTTTGCCGCCCCCTTCTCATTCGTTTTGAAACTTGATAAAAACCATCAAATGAACGTGCCAGCGGGGCAGGGGTGCACAGAACGCACTTACTCGTGTTGAACACATTTTTTGGGGATGCCTTGTCAACACTACTAGCAAAAGTTAAGTTTGGTAAACCTATCTCTGTGTGGACAAGGCCTTCCATTCATAAGAAATGAACGAAAAAATTATGAAAGAGCAAACATAAATGTGGTTCAATGATTTTAACTTCCGCCGCCGCGCCGCGCTGACTGCACCGTGTTGGACGCAATGCGTGAAGTGCTCACGCAGTCTTGTAGGCGCCATGCGTTTCACGCTAACCGCACTGTGTTTGATGCAATGCGTGGAGTATTCGTGCAGTCTTGTAGGCGCTAATATGTGTTACATGCCGATCGCCGCGCCGAGAGCTTCTCCTTTTCATCTCAAGTCCTCGTTATCATTTCTCTCTAAGTCGCGGCGTTCCAGGCCAAATTGTGTGTTTTTCTCTCTCTCTTAAATCGACTTATTGAAGGTGCTGTCTCTTGTATCACTAAGAGACGACAAAATTAGAAATTACTATACTCTCAGGAAATGAGAGATTTTGTCGTCTTTTCTCGTTTGTAATTTTATTTTTATAAATCCGATTTTTTTTTATACCTACTTTTTAAAAAATTGCAAATTTTTGCCGCCCCCTAGAGTTGCCGCCATGGGCCGCGGCCCATGTTGTGGCCACCCCCTTAATCCGGCCCTGGAGTTAACGGTAGCGTTGTGCTTTAATTTATAACTTGTCTGGAGGCCCATTAAAATGTTTAGTGATATTTATAAATTGACTAATAAAATAACACAAACCAAGCTCACTTGACAATCTTGTAGTCGCGCCAACAACTCATCACGCTAATTCACAAAGATGTCACTCGGACGAAGAAGCGCAGAAAGAAAGGGATTTTCCGCGTGGCTAGCTCTCTTCGTTGAAAGTGGATAAAACACGTGTCGTGTTCTTTTATATTTTTCCACAGAGCCCCGGTCACTAGTTTCACAGTTCACACCTCCGAGTGACTCGGGAAACAATGGGAATAAAAGAGCTGCCACCCACGACTGAGCAGTGAGCATCCAGTATTGCTAATCACTTGTAAGTGAGACACTGCGCTGCGCCTTCCATGTCACTCAGGCTGTCGCGTTGTTTGCACGAATCAACTGAATCGGTCACTGGAAAAAAAAACACATTGGATCTAGAGTCCAGACTCTTGAAAACATTGACCAAAAAAAAGGACTCTTGATTCAAGCAGATTTAAGCTTAAATCAAAAGGAAATCCGCTCAAATTAAGAGGCTTGATTTTTGATTTAAGCTTAAATCTGATTGAATCAAGAGTATTTTTTCTTGTCGATGTTTTTAATAGTCTGGACGCTAGGTCCAATGTGTTTTTTTTTTCCCAGTGGTTGGTAATCAAACATACTTTGTCCACTCTCTGATGAGGCCTCACAAGTTGTAGTGAGCGTTCTCGGAGACTTTAGGAATCATCGGAGTAAAATGTTCCGGGTTAGAAAAGCTATATTCTGCCGTGCTAAGGAAGAACGCCGTATGAGCCTTCAGACGTTACCAAGTTTCCTCCGATAAAAACCGAATTTACTGGGAAAATTGTGAAAATTATTTTCTAAAATTTTCACACAATTTTGTACGCGATTAAATCCAAGCAGAAAATTTCAAGGGAAAATATGCATGCATGTTGTCAAAAAGACATGTTTTATCGAGGGAACTTTGGCAACTCTCGAATGTTCATATGGCGTTCTTCCTTAGCATGGCAGTTATGTGCATGTGGCAACTTAGCACGACAGTGTTGGGTTATAAAAAGTGTCGATTCAATGTTGTTGTATCCTAACATTGTATTATCGTGTGTCATTTCATTTACGCACAAGATAACTGCATCTGCAAGATAAACTGCAGAATTGCGTATCTCGGTTTGCAGCGTTGTAGACTCCCTGTCATACTTTATTTTCTACATGGAAAACTACTGAACGTCATTTTTTGAAAATTTCATTGATTTTACTTCTTTTCATAAAGAATATTATGTGACCATTGCCATGATGTTGGTAGCGGTATATTCCAAGTATACTAATCGACGGTGACATTACCAGACCACGAATCTCGGGTCTGTAATGTATTGTTTGTTATTTAAATGTTTTGTTAGTTTCAAGTATAGTTATTATAGTTATAGTTATTAAGATTAAAATCGCTAGAATTGATTTTTCTGGAATTGAAAGGTACACTTCTTTTCCGACGTTGCAGACTTCTTGACATATACTCAATGTTTTAAATCGAAAACTATTAAACTTCTATTCTTGCAAATCTTCGTGATTATTCTTTATCTGTGCGAAGAACACTTTGTGAAAACTTTGAAGAATGATCCTAATTTGTTCTCCTTCAACAAAATTAAATGGAAGCGAAGATTTTTAAACACCGTAAACAATATACGTGGTCTAGGTGTTTCGTCGTCGTTATGGGGTATAATTTACATTTCTCTGCTGTCACATACCATTTTCTCCATGCACGATATTCGCTCCGTTACCTTCATTTTTTGTTTGATTTCAGATAAAGCATTCGATATAACGTACATTCGATTGCTTTTCTGGTCGCCGAGGCCGGAAAGTTTTGCAATTTATAAGCGGACCGTTGAAAACGGACCATGGATTCCTTATCAGTATTACAGGTAATCAAATCCTCTCAGCTGCAATTTTTTCTGTAATACTAAAAGCAAGTTAATGGGCATGAGAACCGAAACTTTGAGTGACGATTAAATCGCTGGGCACATCACTCTTAGGCAGCAATTTCAGAGTACAGCTCCCAGTTTTTCAATACAACTAATATAGCTGGAGCGTGGGCCTCAGCTTGTAGCATAGCTTCTAAATTGAAGGAGTTTCTTATGTACTACTGTTTTCACGCCTCTCACTTCTCAAGATCAGTCTATTAGTACAGCTTATTTTGCCTCTCTCAATTCTTCACATTGTCCACCGATGGAGGCTTTGGGGCATCCTGTGGATTTTTCTTTCCAAAAAATGAATGCCTGTTTAGAAATGCTTTTTACGAATACCGATATCCTTCCTCTATGAATCAATTTTAAGAATTAGTACGTTTTTACCATTTTTCTTTAAAGTTTGCCACGCAATTGAGTCAATTTCGTTCCTAAATTTTTTGTACCTCCAATTTTTTTTTCTTGATTATTTTATGGATTGCACTTTACAAAAAGGAACCACTAGCATCGCAATGATGCTAAGATTGTGCAACTTCATCTTTTGCAATAAAATTGCGGAAATCTTGAAAAACTATGAAATTTAGATGGTAATTTTTGTCTTAAATTTACAGTTTTTAACGAGTAAAATAGAAACTATTGATGGATAATCGGGTTTTTCCTCCAAGACAAAAGAAGTTGCACAATCTTAGCAACACTGCAATGCTAGTGGTTCCTTTTTGCAAAATGCAATCCATATATTTATTATCTAAAATCAATTTTTAAAAGCCTATTTTAAACACACGATTTTTCATTTCTAATCAGTGGGTCCTGCCGAGACACGTACGGACTACCCGATCAAAATTTCGCATACGCAAACGATACGAAAGCTCAAACAAGAGCATTCTGCACGTCAGAATACTCGGATATCTCACCGCTGATCGGCGGTAATAACGTATTCAGTACGTTAGAAGGAAGACCTGACAATATTCATTTCGAAACCAGCCCTCCTCTACAGGTAAGGCATATTAATTGATTTTTCTCATTACCTATTAACTATACAGAAACCATATCGGCGGATCCAGAAAATTGGCAACATTGTATTTTCTCCATTTGAACCTATGGAAATGAATCGATTCTTGGAGGGGCCAGGTGCTCCGACTAGAATCGATTATTTAGCGTAGGTTTAAATGAAGGGAATCCGGTGTTGCCAAACTGCTGGATCCGCCTCAGACAGAAACCTACATTTACTACCAAAGACTCTTCAATTCCATTTATTAAAAATACAATCATTGAGGTTGATTTTTAAACTTGATATGTTGAAAACATGACCATGATTTTTCCTAGACAAGGAATAAAAAGAGTCCAGGCTTAATAGTTAGATGGAATAGTAATTTGTAATTACTTGTGGCGGGATAGAAATTTATTGGAATCCAGCCACAATGAGATGCGGTCCAACCACAGCTCGAATTGAGGGTTCAAACCCGATTAATTGAAAACGGTCATTTTATCCACGAAATCGAGGCTGGACCCCAAAAAACAGGGTCCAGTTCCAACTTGCCACATCGTATTTTTTTCCTCGATAAATACTTTTTCCTCGAGAAATTTCAACGAAAGCCGTAATTTTTTAATGTTTCCCATATTTATTGTAAATACAAATTGCATTTTAAGCACTTACATGTATACGCTTACATGCATACACTTACGAGTATACACTTTCAAGTAACAAACCCTTGCGAAATCGATTGATTATCCTTGGTTTATACTGGTCAGGAACAAAATCAATGACAAGATGCTTTTACATCATTTTGAGGTTTGTTACTTCAGTGTTAAAGGCTTCCTCAATCATAATGCAAACCATATCAGCTTCTTTTTAGGGAGAAGGTTTTTTAAGGAGTGTCCATAAACACTGCCTTCCTACAACCAGACGTCGTTAATACAAATTTGCAAGATCAGCGTCACTTTTGCATTGTAGAAATATTTCTGTCGTAGGAATGGGTGACAGCAACTGATATCCTCATTACTTTGAATAGATTAAATACGTTCGGAGATGAAGTGTTCGGGGATCCAGAGGTCCTGAAATCCTACTTCTATGCCATCGCTGATATCGCCGTCGGTGCTAGGTGAGTTTCATTTCGTGTATTATTTCGACGTATTTCTGCCATACGGAACTATGTGCATTATGACGTGACCCCTAATATGCATGTATTCTTATGGGTCTCAGGGCTCATTTCTTAATGCACATGGTTCCGTTTGGCAGAAATACATCCATTTATGATGTCTCAGTATAGAATCAGCCTGTATAGATATTCATTTATGTACGAGTATACGATGCATAAACGGAATTGATTTTGAGCATACCCTACTTTGCAAATGAGCATTATACAGGTCGGTCAAAGTAACTTTTCAGTTTTGCGTTGTTTAAAAGGACAGGCTATATTTAGGAGAAAAGAGCAAGGTTTTTGGAGGGATCACGGGGCCTCTATACCAAAAATTATCTTCATGGAAAATAAACTAATAAATATCCTGTTATTCATTGAAATGGTAATATTAAGCACAAAAATGTTCTGCCCAAGCAACGTGAATCTTAGCGAGGCATTGCTGTCCGGATAAGGCCGTCATGCATTTTTTATTGCATTGCAATTATTATTCGTAGTATGCATTTTTAATTTCACTGATTCTCATGAAGGTAGAAACCTGTGAATGCCTTCTTCTATTTTAATTTAATGTGATTCAGTGTTGTAACGCTTACAATACTCTCATGAAAGTACAAAAATAAACATGGGCGCATTTTCTTCTGCTGGTGCAAAATTGTGCAAAAACTTGATATGAACTTGATGTTTGAAGAAGAGACCGACGCACGATGCCACGAAGCGCCTTCAATTTTACTGGATGCAAATTTCGTATCATCCCGCAGCATCCTTCGTAAACCGCCTGTAAGGCGCGGCGTTAGGGAATTACTTCTCCTCTCTCTCTTCCATTGAAGATAAGATTCTCGCTTTTAATTCCACTAAACGCAAAGTTCATTCCTCCAGCTTCACTGAAAGTCGCAGCGTTGGAGAACTGTCTGTCTTCTCCTCCTTGCATCTGAGAGTATAAATTTTCAAATGCAAATCGTTGTAAAATTATCATGGATAATAAGTGTCCATGATAAAATCTACAGCCTTTTATCTAAACTCTCTTAAGATTTATGAGAACGCCACTCCGAAGTATTTCAACAACCAGTAAGTCATTCATCATAACATACCAACGCGCAAGGCGCCATTTTACACCTAGATCGACGGGGTGTACGAAAAGATGCATTCAGTCAAATAGAAGGCGTCTTATCGTGAAGTGATCTTACATCCGCTGGATTGCCGAAATATGGGTGCTAAATTATGAGACATTCTTTACCGATTTTGAACACCATTCCTATATGCAGCAATGAAACGCTTCTAATATATCTTATCAACACATTTTTAAAACATTTCTAAACTGTATGTCTCGATAACATGGAAAAAAGTTCCTCTCATTGATAAATGCTTCTTTTAAATGTGTCAGAAATGATTTAAGGTGATGATCCTGTTTAGATACTTACAATTAGTGAAATGATTTAGAAATATTTCCCAAATGTATGACACAAATTGTGCTATCAGGGTAGAGTTGACGGTCCGGTCCCAATTCATTGGAGCTGGCCATTTCATACAATAAATTGTTCCTGGACCTTGAGCACTGGGTTTTTCTTAAGTGTATATAAACGAACACCTAATTTTCAAACTTATTCGCCACTCGCTTAGAGAAAAAGTTTGGTCATATGAACCGTTAGGATGGTGCTCTCTATCGGCCGGTATATGTGCTCATACTCCAGTTTCGAGGAACCGTATGCTCAATCCATGCGAGTGAGCTTTCAGAGTATACTGAACCACAGAAAAAACTTGGATGCATAAACCAAGGATGCAGTTCCTGGAACCGAGGGGACGGTGACATAAACCAATAGTGCATCCACTGCGCGCTGTAGAGTACCGTGCTCACACTGCCGTTATAGCGAAGATAGTAGTTAGTGCAAAAATGAAGTTTTGAGAAAACGGGCTCAGATGCTTCCGACCGGACAATTTTATTGAAAGTCTATATACTGCTGTCTTCCCTTCGACTACGTAATTTTTGGCGCACTTACGGCTTTCTTAAGTGTCTCGTTTTTACACAATTAAGATTAATTTTGCTGTTTTAGCAATTCCAGTGATTTCATCTGAGAGAGCTCAGACGAATTTTGAAGGAAACTCGATTTCGAAAATTTGACACTAACTGCTCTCTTCGCTATCACGGCAGCGGTGACATACACTGGAAAAAACACATTGGATCTAGAGTCCAGACTCTTGGAAACATTGACAAGAAAAAATACTCTTGATTCAAGCAGATTTTTGCTTAAATCAAAAGGAAATCCGCTCAAATTAAGAGGCCTGGTTCTTGATTTAAGCAAAAATCCGATTGAATCAAAAGCATTTTTTCTTGTCGATGTTTTTAAGAGTCTGGACTCTAGATCCGTTGTGTTTTTTTTTCCAGTGTGCACTAATAGTGCGATCACTGCGCACTGTAGAGCACCGTGCTCTCAGTCCATCTGACCGAACTTTTCTTCGTATCGTGCTCTTTTTGGCCTGTGTCCTATCCTAGTGTATCTAACTTTCTGGATGTTGCGTGTGGACTTTTTTAGGTGCAAGTGCAACGGTCACGCGAGTGAGTGTGTGGCGACAACTGCGTACGACGGGACGGTGCGGCGAACGTGTCAGTGTCAGCACAACACGGCTGGCCCGGACTGCAACGAATGCTTGCCCTTCTACAACGACGCCCCTTGGGCCAGAGCCACGTCCTTCGGTGCCCACGAATGCAAAGGTATGTTCACCAACTCCCTTGTATGTCACTGTCCACGGGAAAGGGGCTTGAGCCAACGGGGGCAAAGATTTTTTGTTCGCGTGATTTTTTTCAAGTTGCATCAACAGCTGGGAAGCTCTTGCCCTGTGATGGGCCTTTGGAAGCACAAACAGCAACTAACATGGAAAAAAACTCGGAGGTTGAGTTTTCGGCAATATATACTCTACAGTGTTCTGAAGAATATGCTGTGATCCATTTTGTTCATTTTTGTGACTATTGTGAGCGGAAAGTCGTATCACTATCAGAAATTTCCGGGCTGTGAACATGAACATGCCTGATTAGAACACTCATATTATGTACCTGCTACCATACGCGACAAAAAACAAGGTTTTAAGAGCTTGTCAATTTTCTAATCGATTCGATTAATCTTCATCAATTGATCCGAATTTTCATCAAGGTCCAGTCACACGATCTAATTGAGCCATCAAATTGGGCCTCCAGTTGGTCGCATCCTCACCTCAGGTCTTTTTCCACCTATCAAGGCTTCAGTTTTATGGCTCAAGATCGTGTAACTGAACCTTCAGCTCGTGCGCACTGCAACCGAAAATCCATCAGTCAACTTCAAATTTTCGTCAAATCTGCTGGATCCCCAGCAAACTCGCTCAAATTTTCGTCAAGTAGGCAAGAGTTCTTGGTAATTTTGTTATGCAACTGAGAACATCCGTCCAAAACTAATATGCTAGAAGTACACGATATCGCGATCGTCGTATTTCTTACCCTTCGCGTGGCCGCGAAAACCGGCAACCGTGATGGGGTATCTTGAGCAAACATTGACCAGAGGCGAAGGCACAACGCAACACCGACCGTCACGGTTTGATTTCTACCGGGAAGGTGAGAGGTGTTTGATGGGTTCATTTGGGGATGCTTGGCGACCGAATTCCACAACCTGGCGCAGGATTTTCCTCTTTGATTTGGACTGAATAAATCAAAAGGAACTGTGTCCACTCTGGCATGAGCCCCGAGATCCATTAGAATACATGCATGGCAAGGACCATGTCAATATGGATATAGTTCCTCATGGTTGCGTTAGTTGAAAGGGATCCGGCGGCGCATTCCTCCTGAGTGGCCGCGAGCAGTTGTTTTACACCTCGAGTTGATGGGGCGGAATTCTTTTTGCCAGCATTTCACGGAAGGCGCTCTCGCCTCCTAAATCGCCTCTTCGGTATCGATGGCGACGGCAAATCTCTTTATACCGATGACAGGACGAGTAAAAGAGGGGGAAAGAGTTGTTCACGATATTGCGGTTTGAGACGTCGTGGTTTTCTTGCTTTCCTAAATTTTCTTCGGGGACAGACATTCAATTTTTGCACGAAGTCGCGTATGCCTGAGGGTGGATCTGCAGCATTGTTGAGATTGGTTTGACAATTCATCAATAATCGACAATTTCTAATTGTGTTTCAAAAAAATAAGAAAGAAAGAAAGAAAGAATCCACATCAACGCTGTGCTGCGATGCGTCACTTACTTATACAAAATATTTGCGACCAAGAAAACCTTTAAAAAAAACTTCAAAAATACGTTCCAAGTGAATATCGCGAATCGTTTTTTCTTCCAATTTTCAGTCTTTAAGCGGGTCGAACTCTCAGGGTTATTCCAACATGTTTTTCAATCAAATCTTGTGCAGAAATACCTCAAATCCCCAATGCACAATGTGCTGTAAATATCGGAGATTCTTATACGACAGTTCTAGAAATTCAGAAATGATCGGTTAGTCAATCAACGATTGGGTCTTCCCAGAAAAAATTGACTACCTTAAGATAATCGCTGATATTTTGTGGGTCAGGTTTTACGATAATGCGACTTGTCAATTTTTTCTGGTACCAACAAAGCCAATATCACTAGAAAAACTATTCGGGCACTTGAAAGATCTCCTCTTGAATCAATATTAAAATCGTTTGAATCAATCAGATTTTAAAACAAAAGACAAGGAGTCCCTGGTCTCGTAGATAATCTAGATTATATCTGATATTATCTATATTGATTATTTTGTCTCCTAATATCATTGTTACTTTAATTCACGCATGTAAATAGATCAAGACATATGATTCTTGAAGTAGGTACACTGGAAAAAAAAAAAAAAAACACATTGGATCTAGAGTCCAGACTCTTAAAAACATCGACAAGAAAAAATACTCTTGATTCAATCGGATTTTTGCTTATATCAAGAACCAAGTCTCTTAATATGAGCGGGTTTCCTTTTGATTTAAGCTTAAATCTGATTGAATCAAGAGTATTTTTTCTTGTCAATGTTTCTAAGAGTCTGGACTCTAGATACAATATGTTTTTTTTCCAGTGTATAATATTTTGTAAATTCAGTTTCTCAAAAGAAAAAGAAAAAAAAAACCATAGGTAACATGTGTCTACTTAAGTCTATTTTCCTCATAATTTAGGGAAACTTTCTCCTGATGGCAAATTCAAGAGTATTTCTACTTGAATCAAAGCTACTTTTTCAATAACGATTCCTCGCGATTAGACCGAAACGGGAATATGAAGGAAAACCTTGATACTGGAAGTATGCTGGCATGAATTTCACTTTTTCAGAGCGGGAGTGGAGTGAATTTTATTTCACGTTGCAGAGCGCGAAGAATTTTTCGATTCCATTCTTTCGCCCGGATTCCTCTTGGCACAATAACTCGTGGCGACGACGCCCGTTGCCCGTCGTTTATTCTGCCGTGCCGAGGAAGAACGCCATATCAGCGTTCGGACATTGCCAATTTTACCTTGATAATACATTTATTTCAAGCACTGTCATATTTAAAAAAGAAAAAAAACCCTTAAAATATGGCCCGACCTGTTCATAACAGGATGTAGGAAAGCACTTGGTCCACACTATTCTTGTTTTCCCTGCAGAATAGTGTAGGCCCAGCACTATTCTGCCATGCAAAGGAAGAACGCCGTATGACCCTCCAGGAGTTGCCGAATTTTCTCTGATAAAATGCGAATTTATTGGGGAATTTGTTATTGTTTTTCTTCTGATTTTCCAGACTATTTTGATCGCAATGTATTCTAAAATATCTGAAGATTTTAAGGAAAAATATACATAAATAAATGCATACCTCCTCGGAGTGGATCCCAGACTTTTCTTATGTACCCAGCGTGATTTACGTGTGATTTTACCCATAGGAAGTCTACTTTCTTGGCTGTGTCTCTTACGCTCTACACTGGAAAAAAACACATTGGATCTAGAATCCAGACTCGTAGAAACATCGACAAGAAAAAATACTCTTGATTCAATCAGATTTAAGCTTGGATCCAGAACCAAGCCTCTTGATTTGAACGGATTTCCTTTTGATTTAAGTTTAGATCTGATTGAATCAAGAGTCCTTTTTCTTGTCTATGTTTTCAAGAGTCTGGACTCTAGATCCAATGTGGTTTTTTTTTCCCCAGCGTACTAGACCTATTGGAAGTACAATATTCACAGGTCTTTAGTCTCCCAGAAAATTCGTTTTTTATTCATTTAAATTTGGCAACACCCTAAAGCTCATACGGCGTTTTTCTTCAGGACGACAGTATTGTCCAGCACCCAGCGTTGCCTTTTTCGACCCGGCGTCGGGATGCCTCGTTCATCTTAGCCAAGTGGAAATAATTTTTCATGCTCCTCCAGCGGCTCTTATTTCCGATTCGCATCTGCCCGATGATTCTGCGCCGGTCCCCGGTGCCCGACGTAATTAATGTTTCGGTTTACGAGAGATGCCTCACGCCGGCCGGCCTCGTGTGGTCATCCATGATCATGTTGCCAAATTGACGATATTAATAATTATTACAGTTTTGCTCAAAGCGTACGCACCGCTACCGTTTTCTGCAGGTTGCCGGCAATTTGAACATTTGGACCGCGTTAAACAGAGAGGAACCAAGCGACATCAGCTATTGCCAAATTTAATGGGGCAATTTCTTACAGGAAAACGGTTGTGCGGATTCATGTGCAAATTTCAGTGAATTTTCTTCATACTACGAAGCAAATTCCTGAAAATTTTCAAGTTTGGCAAGAACCTGAAAAAAGAAGAAAGAACGAGTGTCAACACAGCCGACGACAAGAAAGACGTATTCGGGCCTCTTTTTTAACTTTTCTCCCGAATCTGAGCGACACTCATTGGCAGCATACAGCAGGGCATTGAGAACTCAACCTTCGCGTCTTCGCGCCTTCAATTTTTCAGCTGCAGCACGGACGTCCATCAAGTACGAATAGTTGTATCTCTGCGCCGTCGTTGACGCGCATCCTTTCCCTCGCTTTATTTCCATTTTGTGTTTGTTTCGTTTGTCTTATTCGTATAATGGTGCTTCAAGCACTACGTGAATAACACAGCCGAGGGTAGAAGAGATGTGTTCGGGCCTCTTTTTTAACTTTCCTCCGGAATATGAGCGACACCTCATTGGCAGCACATAGCATAGCATTGAGAACTCACGCTTCGCGTCTTCGCGCCTTCAATTTTTCAGCTGCAGCACGGACGTCCATCAAGTACGAATAGTTGTATCTCTGCGCCGTCTTTAACGCGCATCCTTTCCCTCGCTTTATTTCCATATTGTGTTTGTTTGCGTTTGTCTTATTTGTAATGTTGCTTCAAACTAGAGCAGAGCATTGCGAGTTCACGACTCACGCCATCGCGTCTTACATTTTTCATATGCAATGTGGACATCCATCTTGCGCGAATAGTTGTATCGCGTTTACATTTTAGATGTCTCTTATTTTTGAATTTCGAGATAAATTAAGGTTAAGTTTTCCCGAGCTATGCTATGGTATGTTCAAATCAATATTCATTTGAAAAGGAGGAAATATGTTTAAAGGTCTCTTAAGAGGTCTATAAAGGATGAGTATGTCTAAAAATCGAACCGACCATCGCTTCTAAGGGAGTTACACATAGCGAATGAGGGAGGGGGATGATAAAGCGCATGTGTGTCAAGAAGAAGGTGAAAATTTCATAGAAAATTGTTTACGCTTCAGAAAGTAGTTCTTGGACCTCTGTTCACCACTATCATGCGTTAAAGTACCTTTCTTTACTCCTAACTCTCTCTTCTTCCGTTCATTTAAGAAATTTTTCTCACATATTCTCGGTCGTAATATTTTTTTTCTTCTTATTTTGCTATCTGTAAGAGGAGCACGTTTTCGGCGCGCAAAAGGGGCGTATCTGCCAATGGCAGATTGGCCCTATGGCCAGTCCGAGCCTGCGACGCTTGGTCACATGAACCGAAATTTCGGTTTAACAAACCGAATAGTTGAGATGCTATTGAACACACACTGAACGTTTGGTTCATAAGACCAAACTTTTTTTTCAGTGCATTCCTATGCTGCCATGCTAAGGAAGAACGCCGTATGAACCCTTAGGCGTTGCCAAATTTCCTTAGGTAAATCACGAATTTTCGGGAAAATTTGTGAATATTTTTCTTCCAAGTTTTCAGATAATTTTGTTCGTAATTTTACTTGAGGTTTTGAAAAATTTCTCGGAAAAATATTCATGACTTTCCTCAAAAATGAACATTTTATCTAAGGAAAGGCAACTCTCGAATGTTCATACAGCCTCTTTCCTTAGCACTGCAGTACAGTACTCTCTCCAGACAGATATTCTAACCTACCGATTCTGATATTTGGTTGCTACATCGGCCAACGTCGAATTGATAATGGAGATCCCGATAAGGAAACTGGACGTGATGAATACGGGGAGGAGACGAAGCGTTGATCCTTTTATGCATCACAATGAACATTAGGAAGGATGCTAATTTATTTGGAACGCCATGCGCCAGGCCAGCCACCGGGCTAAGGATGTCCTGATGAGGCGCAGGACCCGACACCCTGACGCCGCACTACTTACATGTCCAGCATCTCGGCTCTTGCAACCCTCTCTGAATTTTAATCGCCTTACCCTAACTTTACTAAAATACTTAAGCGAAAGATCTTAAACGACATGTAATAAAATTAATCAGAGACAGGGTGTCGGGGGAGCCACCGCTACGTTTTGATTTATTCGATTACAGACCGTTTATACAAAACACGTAACGCTAAATTTCGGATTTTTCAACACCCCCTCCCTCCTTGTAACACTTTTGTGGCGTAGGCCTGCACGGAGAAAAAAACTTCGTGCATGGGACCCGAAGTTGAGGTCATATGGATCATATGCGGTCGACCTGCCGAAGTTCGTATCAGACATCGAGGCACTTCGGTATGTACCGGAGTACTTCAGATGTGTGACCCGAACTTGTCGGTACGTATCGAAGTACTTCAGATGTCTAACCCGAACTGCGGCAGCTGCACCTCAAGTTTTTAGATACGTGATCCAAAAACTTCAGAGATCCATATGCCCTCAACTTTCGAGTCCAACGCACGAAGTTTTTTTCTCCGTGTGCATCCCTTAACACGGCAAAGGGGGGGGGGGGTTTGCCATTTGGAAAAATGTGGGGTCCGTAGCCTCTCCCCGTGAAGGGGTGCGAAAATTTTGGGGGATCTTAAAAGTAGCTACCATTGACCTATGAACATCCCCAGAGTTTCGTTTCAAAACATTAATCAGGTAAAATTTTCGATGGGATGGAAGGGACTTTTGGGACACCCTGTAAACTAACTAACGGCAACCCACAAGAGATCCTTTAGTTAGTACATCATTCTCTCACTTAGTCTATAAGAACCACCCATTTCAACCTATAGGATCGCTACATACTCCATACGTCTCCTTTGTCTATCGCTTTGTCTAACAATTTTAAGGATCAGCCCGCTGGACTAGGACGTACTATTCCCGGGGGCTACGGTCCGGGCATTCACACATGTACCATAAGCACTCGGCTCGCTCCGGCTTCGCGCGCCGCGCTAATAAATACCGGAGAGTTGCAAGTGAGTGACTTCAACGGGTGCTTTGTGCATGTTTACTCAGAACTCGGGAAACATTTCAGCCGGCTGCAAGACGTCGAAGCTCCTGTCCGGACAACGAAACAACTACAAGTGCAAAAGCTGCCTCGCGCGCGGTCATGTTTCAAGCGGTATTGCCAGATTGCACTAGAATCTAAGCTTATGCTGAGCCATCCCCTCTTTATATCTTTAACGCTAGATAATTAAAACAATTGTAAAAAAAACGAAATGAACTCATTATTGCAATGCAGAAAAACACTGAGTTAACTCACTGATTGAGTGTGGTACACTGATGAGGTCAAAAATGACCCAGACCGGTATACTGCCCTGCTGCGCTGCCATGCTAAGGAAAAACGCCGTATGAGCCTACAGACGTTGCCAAGTTTTCTTCGATAAAAACCGAATTTACTGGGAAAATTGTGAATATTTTTCCCCATCATTTTCAGACAATTTTGTACGCAATTTAATCTAAAATATCTGAAAATTTCAAGGAAAAACATGTATGAATGTCGTCAAATGTACATATTTTATCATGGGAAATTCGACAACTCTCAAATGTTCATTCGGCGTTCTTCCTTAGCTCGGCAGTGCGAAAGAACGCCTTATGAACATTCGACAGTTGCCAAATTGTCCCGGATAAAACATGTTTTTTGGGGGAAAATTATGCATGCTTTTCCTTGAAATTTTCAGATATTTTAGATTAAATTTCAAAAAACAGTGTCGACACAATTTGAAGACAAATTTACACACTTACTCTAGTAAATTCGTGTTATATTGAAGGACATCTGGCAACGTCTGAAGGCTCATACGGCGTTTTCTCCTGGCACGGTAGTATAGATCTCTCGGCGTAACCTCAGCTTAATATTCAATGCATCTGCGTCAGCTGAACGCTCACCCTTCTCAGTCTTGCCTGCACTGAAACTGATTTGAGTTCATTTTAAGATCCCAATTTTAATTTTTTAAATTTTTGCATTTGAGTTCTGCACATGCAGAATAGTGTGGACCCTGCACTATTCTATCACTAAGAAAACGAC
Organism: Bemisia tabaci; assembly: GCF_918797505.1. Lineage (NCBI taxonomy): Eukaryota > Metazoa > Arthropoda > Insecta > Hemiptera > Aleyrodidae > Bemisia > Bemisia tabaci. Next base: position 14,341,347 of record NC_092795.1, read on the forward strand.
CTCCTACGTAGGACCCGAAGTTCAGTTCTTGCGCGTATCTCTTGATGAGGTTTTCGGATCGTGCATAGATAAACTTTAGGTCCAGCCGTCGAAATTCGGATCATACTTCAAAGTTCCGGTTGAAACTTTTTGAGATTCAACCGAAGTTGAGCTTCCTTATTTACAGCTAACCGTGAGAGACCATCTACGCACCCTATATGATTGTTGTCATTTCCTAAGAGATGCATGGAAACAAGCATTTTTTTCGAATTCCACGCTCAAATTGGTATTTCACAATATTCAATCCCACAAATTGAAGTTTCGATTGGACAAACCAAATAGTTTGATCGATTTGGAGTTCCAAACTTTCAGCTCATTCGAACGAACTTTCGGTCTCAGTGTGACAATGAAGAAGGTGAGAAACACTCTAGGATCTAGTCGTCGCTCTCCGGCCAAATAGGGCATTACTACACTTCACGATAGACCCTATCGGCTATATAACCCGATGCTTTCCTGGGTTCACCTCAAAGTGTAGTTACGCCCTTTTGTAACACTGAAAAAAAAGTTACGGTATATATAGACAAACCGGCCGTTCCGGGTTCAGAGACTGAAACTTCCGGGTGCTGCAGTCGTGGCTTCGATTGCTCTGGGTGATGACGTGCTGAGCCCGGAACTATCGACCTTTGAGCCCGGAACGCGGACGGTATGTCGAAATAGCCCGTAAGTACGGCTTCCACGGCTGGAGTTTTTTTTTTTTTTTTTCAGAGAAGCCGAGCGACACTAGGTCTCACACTCAACCTTCACGTCAGTGTTTCTGACCCACAGAATGACTCGAAGATTCTTTACAGAGCACCTTCCTGATACCTAAAGAGCGCCTAACCGTACATGGCCGCAAATTACTATAGGCCCCGTCTAGGTCCATTAGTACAAAACATGAAACTACTCATTAATCAATTTATTTTTGGAGCCCTGTGTCAGTGATTCTACACCTTACTTAATGAGGGCCACCCAGACAATGAGTTTACCGAAAGCTCTCCGACCGAAAGTTTGGCGGGACGGTGTTGAAGAATAGATCGGGCGGAATAATCGTTAACACCTGTGCGCGCGGATTGAGTGTGACAGCGGTGATAGCGATAGCGTCGCGGTATTGGTTTCGATATAGTAAAGCTATGATGTTCCGACGCAACGCGCAAAGGGCAACACTCATGCTCAGGTGGTCAAAAACGAAGAGAATGTGGATGAGAATCAAAGGATTTGCGTTTTGTCGATTTTTCCCCCCTCTAACTGACAAGTATCAAATTGAAAAGTTTAATTTTAATGTATAGCAGGATTATTTCCAATTAGAAAAATCAAATGCACCACAAAAACGTTTTACGTTTCTTAAAAATTTAAAAAGAATTTTAAAATTTTAAAAACTAGGTCCCTCTCCATTGAAAACAAAACGAGCCAAAAGAACTCAGGGAAATGAGCCATAATGCGCAGTTGGTTTTCACCTATACTTAATGATGAATTCAACTCAGCAGGCTAATTGTTAAAGTTGAAAGACACAGCTATAGATAAAGAATACCATTTAGATGCACTGAAAAAAAATTCTCGGCGTTTTTACCAAGGTCCGTTGGTACCTTTACCATCTCACTTTTTTTACCAATTATTGGTAATTTTACCAAGACAGACTGGTAAACTTACCTAAAAACCGGTATTTGTACTGTTTTTTTCAGGTAAGAATACCACTTTTATTGGTAATCAATTCCCGGTAACTTTGCCGTTTTATCTCGGTAATCCTACCATAGTCGATAAAAAAATATCGGCGTTTTTACCAAGGTCCAGTAAAATTACCGAGGAAGTTCAATAATTTTGCAAAGATTTCTCGGTAAAATTACCAATTTCATACATGGTAATTTTACCAAGAAAAAACTGGGATCAAATAGAACCCTGAATTCCTAGTAATTTTACCCTTTTCTTAGTAAATACACCGAGATTTTTTTTTCAGTGCAGCAAAATGATTATTAAAGTTGAAAGACAAAGCTATAGATTAAGAAGACCATATAGATAAAGGAGATACCATTAATAGCTCAATTTGTCCAAAAACTGCACTTATACGCATCGTCCTCCGAGCCCTTCAAGTTATAGTTACTTAAGAATATGATCCATACCCCGTTGGCCACCAAACTCGTCGTTGGAGCCCCCTGTTCGGGCGCTACGGGCATCCCGAAGCGCGGCGCATTTGATTTATCACTTAACGAGAGGGAACAATTTCCTCGGATCAGCGTGGCATCAGCTGTCAGCGGACACGGGGCGACCATAGCCGCAGCGACCGCGGCCGCGGAACCACCATTAAGCTTATCCATCTCGGACCGCGCTCCGTGCTTTGCGATATATCGATTGATCTCCCATTTAAACCTACGGGAAAGGGTCGAGAAACAAGGTGATCGCAACGAATACCTTAATGACCGATTCTTTACTATGGCTTCAAATGAGGGAATATCGATAGCCGCGCTCAGGTGGCTCCACTTTCTGGGACTCGGAGCCCTGGGCGCATCTGATTAGTAATTGTGCTCCCCACTTCTGCGCTCGGCTCTCACGCCTTTCAGGGATCCGGAGCAACGGTGCTTTTAGCGCCCTCGCGCCGAAACAAAGCTCGCGGAGAGCTTTATGGAAACCAGGCAGCCTTCGAGCGGTTACGGGAGATGGAGTGCCTTTAAAAGTCGTCAAATCGACTCGTTTAACGAATTGATCATGTCGACATTTGCGGATCTAGACACTTCGAACGTGAGGGGGCCAAGGGGGTCCGGCCCCCTAGAAAATTTTCGAAATTTTAAAGCATCTGACTTGAAGTTTGATTCAATTTCGTCATGAAAAATTACCAAATATAAGTGCGTCCATCCTTCCTCTTTCCTCCGTTCCTTCCTTCTTCTTCCCTCCGTCCCTCCGTTCTTCTTCCCCCCGTTTCTCCTTCTTCCTTTTTTCCCTCCTTTTTCAGGCAAACGGGGGGGGGGGGGGGTGGGAGAGCATACACCCCCCCCCCCTGAATCTGCCTACCGGCGGAGAAACAGAATAATGAATACATCTTACGGGGAATCAAGTTCTTTTCTTTTAACATGTGTTCAAATATGTGTAAAAATATATTCTGATATTAAAGATGCAACTATTGTAAAGTACACGAAGAGAAATTTAAACACAAAAGCTTGGTTACTACAGGAAGTAAAACACAAAATAACCCTAGCCCTCGATTGGCAATTTCAAATGAAAATGTCAGCTAGTTCTCTTGATGAAATTTAATTAAAAACGAGTGGCGAATACCAACGTGGCATCGGAGGAGTGCATTTTCCTAGTCTTACCATTGCTTTCTGCGCTAAATTCGCCGCAAACTGTACCAAAACCAACACAAAATCATGTGTTGGTTCGTGTTTTACTTCCTATATTAACCAAAAGTAACACAAGAACACAGAGATTTTTATCAGTGTAGTCGAGAGAAGTTATGGAAGAAGCTGCTTTTTTCCTTACCATGCGTTTAAGTCTCCAGGGGCTACTGTAAAACTCCCCTTGTAGATACGATCCTGTTGCCTACTTCAATCCAAATATTGCAAATCTCGCTCCAAAATCCCTCGAGTCGGTCAGACTAGGGTCAAACTGGGTGTTTATATTTGCCGCGATAGCGAAGAGAGCAGTAAATGTCAAATTTTCTATATCGAGTTTCCTTCCAAATTCGTCTAAACTCTCTTAGATGAAATCACTGAAATTGATAAAACGGCAAAATTAATCTTAATTGTGTAGAAACGAGACACCTAAGAGAGCCGTAAGTGCGCAAAAAATTACGTAGTTTTAGACAAGACAGCAGTAAGTGACAATATTCCTCCGGAGAGCCAATTGAACCAGTGCTTTCAAGTAAAGTTCCCCCTCCTCCGCGACTTTCTAACCTGAAAATGTGTTTGTTGTGTGTCCAAAATGCAACTACAAATGCATGCAGGAGATGACACTTATACGGCTGTCTTGCCTATCAAGAACCTAGCATGAAAGTGAAATATACCCTTTTATGTGATTGAAATAAAATCAGTCGATTTTTAATCATCCAAGCCACCTATGGTAGTTTTTCGGCCGATTAGTGGCAACTTGACAAAGAACAGAGGCTTCTTTCACTAAAATTTTCCGGTCAGAAGCTTCCGAGCCCGTTTTCTCAAAACTTCATTTTTGCACTTACTGCTCTCTTCGCCATCACGGCAGATAGGGACTTGCAATTGCAGAGCCCGAACGGCAACTCCAAGTCCAAGAGAGTAGTCGGCCGGTCAACGGATGCAACTAGTCACCTTGACCACGACGACTCATTAAATAATATTCGTAATTCGTACCGTTAGGTGTTCCGCGAGTGCGAACGGGGAACGGCGAATGCCCATGGCGAGATGAGAATTTCAAACGGCGGGAAAAAGGGATCCCGATGGTAATACATCCGTGTCCTTCTCTAAATCAGTCGTCGTGCGTGTACTCGCCGTGTCCATCGCGAGCCAGGCATCGCACATCCGACTTCCACCGAGCCTCCAACGACCGCCGCGCCGCTTGCCCACCCGCGTCCACGCACGCCTCTGGCAACCGCCACGCCACGCACCGATGCCAAAAATACTATTTTAAAGCAAGAAAATAAATATTCTGTAAATTAATAAATGAATCAGAGAGAACGAAAACTTATCAACTCGGAAAAATGCAAATAATTAAGACACACGCAAAACTGGGTATGCAGACAGAAGGTCTACAGCAAAAATGTCCACAAGCAGAAAGTCTACATTTTTTTGGTCTATACGTTTACAATTTCTGGAACCAAAAAGTTCACTATGAAAATGTCTACAAATAATAATGTCTTCTGAAAAAGTCCATACTCAGAGTTCACCTCTGAATGGATCAGGTAGAGTGAACTCACATCAGTTGCTTCTTTAGTTAGTTGTATCTAAGGAGAAGAATCATCGTGTATTCATTTTCCTTTAATAGACGCGTTATATGTAGACATTTACTTTCTTGGGCATTCTAAAAGTAGACTTCTTATTTGTAGACCTTTTGACTGTAGACCAAAAAATTTAGACATTTTCTGAGTAGACCTTTTTTTCGTAGACCTACTGTCCGTGATTCCAAAACTGCAGAGTAGGTGAAGAAGTTAGTTTTAGAAAAATATTTTTGCTGCCGAAAGACAAGAACTTATGGACACTTTAAAGGTCCAAGTTAGAACAGATGCGCTAACTTCAATGACCTTTATGTAAATTAACAGTCTTTAATGAAAATTGAGCATTTTCGAGTTACCGAGTTGGTGTGTTTTCGTTCTCACTGATTCAAATAGGCTCGCCTGCGGAAAAAGGCGCCGAATTTATCTTCACTAAAGGAACATTATATTCTACAAAATCATGATAACCTGTGACCCAATTGGTCAGTATTGCGCTGGTCACAAAATCGTGTTTTGATGCTTGATTCTTGTAGATCAGCTGAAAATAATAAGATCCGACCAAACAGCAACTCTGCGTTTAATATTAACCGAGATATCGCGCTTTGAAAAATTCAGTTTATGACAACATCCACCGTGGTAGTGACACCCTTATTTTCTTCCACCTTGCTCTCATCAGTCAGTGTGACGCACATTTGCAATGGTTACTCAACGCGAATCTCAAGGTGGAAGAAAACAAGGGTGTCACTATCGCGGTGGATGACGTCATAAACCGAATTTTTCAAACCTCGTTACCTCGGTTAATATTAAACGCAGAGTTGCTGTTTGGACGGATCTCATTATTTTCAGGTGATCTACAAGAATCAAGCATCAAAACACGATTCTGTGACCAGCGCAACTGGCCCATTAAAATTGTCCCTCGAGAATAACGAGAGCAACCCGCGGTTTGAATAAAATCTAGAATGACCAGGTTCATCACGATATAATGTCTACCTCTTTGACAAAATGTAAAATCAAAATGACCGGATATACTCTCTTCTCGAGAAGCTGTTTAAAAAGCAATGCACAATAGAGAGCAGTCAAGATTTATACGTTTACACTTCTATGTTTATAGAAGTGCATGCAAGCCATTACACGGAGGTTGAAGGTGTACGAGACCATCCATTGTGAGAGCTTGCTTCTGGTAGGGTGCCACTTCACGTTCAGTGGCCTGGCGTGTTTTCGATCCATCGATTGATCTGCCATTTAAATCTATGGAAAAGAATCGATAAACAGAATGTTCGGAATAACCACCTTAATAATCGATTCTTTACCATAGCTTCAAGCGGGGAAATATCGATAATCGATCGTTCACGCTTCGCCACAGTTTATGTTCTATTATGGTGATTTTTACGGTCAAGACGAGTAAAACGATTTCATGACACATTGGAGCTAAGAGAAGGTAAATGCCACCCACAAATTTAAAAAAAGAAAAGAAAAACTGTAATATCGTGAAAGCTGCTTTGAAATAAGGAAAGTCACAATAAGTATAGAAAGATGTAGCCCCCCCTCCCCCCCGAAAAAACATAACGAGGGGAAAATTCAATCATCCAACCAAAAAGTTAACGAATGAAAACCTCAATAATATACGAGGATAAAATTTTGATAAGAATTGCTTTTCATAAGAAAAAAGGCCTGCTTGAACGAATTGTAGTCGATGCTTTAAATGAAGGTTTGAAGCTCATGATTTAGTTTCTCGCAGGAGTCGCAGGGAGGCCGAACTGAGCTCAAGATGGTTTTAAGAGACAACTCTTGAATGTCCAACAAACATTCACTCAGGTGTCATTTGAATGATTCGGTAGGGTTGTATCTTTTTGATTTTTGAGATTCTGATTTTTAAAAGAAAAATATGGAGCCGAAACGTCTTATTGTGATCCCGGTTGAATGGAGCAAGGGTCATAAAATCCCCTTTTCAAATATATTCTTTTCTCTTTAAGTTCATGTTTAAATAAATGAAAGACAGTAAAAACATCAAGGTTCGGCGTATCGGCCAAAAGTTTCTTCTAGAAAATGTCGATTTCAATCTCTAATAATGACGTCACCTTCTGACCAGAGAATCACAAGCGCCATGCGACGTTCCAAAATTTTTACCGCCATTTTATTTTTTTACAGAGAAATAGTCCAACAAAACTGTCCGCAAATTTTACTGAGTTTTCTTTGAGCACTGCCAATAAATTCAGTGAAATGTTCAAAACAGGTAATTCAATTCGGTCTATTGATCCATTCTTCTGGTGAAAATACATTTATGGCGGCGTAATTTTACGAGAACACGTCTCATGCGACTTGTCGGTACTTTACGGCCCGGTAAGACGCCATAGAGTCCTTTATTCTGAGAGTCAAGTACGAATTTGAATGCCAAGTTTCTGGATTGGTTCCAGTATTAGTGGTCCTCTACCGTGTCAAAAACGGAATAAAGATTACCGGTTTTTAGCCAACTTGCCAGTTATAATCTAAAATTGACCATGGGAATTACGGGTTCGGCAAGGTACCAACGGACATGAGAGGAGAACGCCGAGAATTGCTTTTCAGTGAGCTGCCGATCAAATTCAGTGAAATGTTCCAACAGATTCAACCTACTAATTCTCTGTAAAATCATTATTGGCGGCGTAAATTTTTAAACGTCTCATGGCGCTTGTGGTACTTTGGCCGGAAGGTGACCATATAACCTAAATGGTGGATGCCGGAGAAACACTCCGGTCTTCCCAGCAGCGCGGCATCCGTGGTTGGTTGAGGCCGATGAGCTCAGCTGATGAGCAGAGCCTTGTCGGTTCATCAGGGCGAATAAAATATTTAACGGAGCTCTCGTGAAAGAGGAAAATGAGCTATTGACCTGGCAAAGAAGCCATCAAGAGACGCCGCGCCGTGCCGTTGTAAAGATGGTCCACATATGTCCAGACCGTGGTCCGAGTGAGGAGGAGAAAAATAGTGGAGGTGGCGAGAGCGCGAAGGGGCAGGGGGGAGCTCTGACCACTCGCGACTTGGTGGACCGTGTCCAGTCTTCGGCGTCGGGCACACACGGGAGTACAGTCGAGCAGGCACATAAATATTTATTATATACATATACTAATGGCAGTTCAAAGCTCAACCATGATTCCATTCCTATGCAAATTCAGTTGCACTAAAACATGGCAAATTGTTTCGGTGAAATCAACTGGGCGGATTCCCTGAAAATGTGACCGACAAATTGAACGGTTTGGTCGCACAAGATGTGAGGCATCAATCAAACGAGCCATTTGGTGCTGCTTTAAGCCCAAATTATGAGTCATATTTCCCGGATGGATCAGTGCTTTGACATTTTATTCCAGCTCTATATTGCCCGCGAGTTTACCTCTTAATTGTTTGCAGAAAGATAACACCCATCGTCTGAACATCAGCATGATTATTTAGTCTTAGCCGAGGCGACTTCCAATGACCCGAAATTTTCCTCGATATAAATAAAAGTAACATCGATGACATTCACCGATTTTCAAAATAATATCACAATGAACGCAAACGTTCGTCATGCAATACTTGATTGCTTTCTTAATGTTACTGAGTACTCGTGCTATCGAGTTACATCTGGAGCGCAGTAGAGCACATTTCTAGAGACTCGAACGCACGGAAAGGAAAGTAGGGGCTCATTAAACAGTGGAAATGTAGAAAGGAAGATACAATTATTTAAATCCAAGCATCTCAACGGCATTCAAACATTCTTGGTTAAGTAGTACCGTATACTAAAATGATCAAAATAGGAATCGTAGTAAAATACATTTTATTACAATGTTTACTTACACAGATAGATACAGAGATCAGTGCAGCTGAAAGCATTTTCGAAAGACACTCCGAAAGGCTTTTAGCTGTACCCATCTCTGTGCCTATCTATTTACCTAAGTAAAAAATTGTAATAAAATGTAAGGTACCACGAGTCCTATTTTGATCATTTCTTTACAGTAGGTTTAGATTAGAGGAACAAGGACGGAGAAAGCGCAAAAAGAGGCGAATTTTAGACTTTAATTATGAGCTTTCACGAATTTTCAAATATTCTCCAACGCAGTGTTAGTTTAAGCTCCAGGAACAGCTCGCTACACTCGTTTTTCACAATTTGCCACTATATCCCTCGGCCTTCAATAAAATCCCTGAAAAAACTTGATCCTGGAGACTCTTTCAAGGACCCTGCAAGTCTGGATCAAAACAAGCGAATAACAACGGCGCGATGGTGGGAAGACCTTTGGCAGCAGGGTACAAACGAAAGTAAAAAATTGTGTCGAGCAGTCACCTAGAAACAAATGAACAATGCGACGAGAGGACGGGAGGAAGAGAAAAGGTTATAAAAATGGAAATGAAAGGACAATGCGCTTGTCGGCAGCAAGGAGCATGCGGAGTGGTGAGCAAACAAGAGCGGCCAGCGCCGGGCTCGGAGCTTCCCTGTCCTGCATGCGCCACTGCAGCCTTGCACTTGGAACTCGAGACATTTTCTCACCGGGACCATGGTTTTAAGTGCATTCTCATGGCAAGCGCTCCGCCGTGGGCTTGATTATTTTTCGTTGGCTCCCTCAGCAACTGCAGTCATATAGATTCTTCACTCGTGTAGTGCTATCTTCACTGAAAATAAATTCTCGGCGTTTTTACCAAGGTCCGTTGGTACCTTTACCATCTCACTTTTTTACCAATTATTGGTAATTTTACCAAGACAGACTGGTAAGCTTACCTAAAAACCGGTATTTTTAATGTTTTTTCAGGTAAGAATACCACTTTCATTGGTAATCAATTCCCGGTAACTTTGCAATTTTATCTCGGTAATTCTACCACAGTCGATAAAAAATATTGGCGTTTTTACCAAGGTCCAGTAAAATTACCGAGGAAGTTCAATAATTTGACCGAGATTTCTCGGTAAAATTACAAATTCTATAAATGGTAATTTTACCAAGAAAAAATTGGGATCAAATAGAGCTCTGAATTCTTGGTAATTATACCCTTTTCTTTGTAAATACACCGAGATTTTTTTTTCCAGTGTATGTCGCAGGCAAATAGTGAAATTAGTCATTTTGTCAAATGCCTAGGCAGATAGCTAAATTTTGATTGTCTATAAAATTTTGTGAATTTATGGTGGAGAGCTCGCAAGTTTTCAATATCCGTGGAAAAATATCTCATCAACCCGATAATCTCTTTTTGCTTTTCCTCTTAAATTGCTTCTCATATTTTTGAATGTCGAAATTCTAAAAATGCTGCATTCTCCGACATGCTGAAAATTTCAAGATAAGTGTCTACTGAGGAGCTAAAAATCGTTTAAAATACTGTTTTGTGATGCAAATTTCTACTGAGAATTTTTGCCCACGGGGTCAATTAATTATTTTGTCTAAAATTAGGAAAAGAATCAGAATTTCAATCTTAGCTAGAATATTTGACTATTTGCCTAGGTATTTGGCAAAATGCCTGATTTTATTATTTGCCTGCGACATCTATACTACTGATTCTTTAACACGATGGAATTATCGCAATGCTACTGGTTTTGTGGTAAATCAATTCTCAAACTCAAAAAAGAAAACATCAAATTTAGACTATATGAAAAAGCACGTCGATGGCAAAAATAAAAAACCACGTATCTCCATTTCGGTTTTCTTAAAAATCTCCGCTCCTGGTTTATTTTCTCGAAGAGACATTGGTCAGCTTTATAGCTTGAAATTTACACAGAATATTCTGCTAACAAGGAAGAAAAATCAAGGAGCTTTTCAAGAAATTACGTTGACTAGTTTTTTGAAGAAAAAATAAAATAAAACAGGAATAAGTCTGCAACGTCGCAAACGAAAAATCGTAGTTTCACTTTTAACTATCGATAGAAGAGCAACAAATACACCGATATACTGTGATATCAAAGTAAAGTAAACTATTGTAAAGTAGTCAACAGGAGTTACAGATGAAGCTACTTTTTTTCTTGCCATGCGTTTAAGTCTCCAGGGGTATATGTTACTGCTACGGTATACTATCTGAGTACCTCATTACTCTCATTGAGATGATGAACGATTATTTGAGGAGCCCGTTCCTCTCCTTTTACCTCTATTCTGACATACTTAGACCGTGCTTAAATTGGATTACATTTTGCGAAAAGGAACTAAGAGCATTCCAATGTTGCCAGGATTGTTCCACTTACATTTTTTGCGATAAAATTCCTGAAATCATGCAAAAAAATTAAATTTTGAAAGTTAACTCTCGTCTTAAATTCATAGTTTATTGGGAGTAAAGATAAAACTTGTTTAGATGATCATTTTACATTTGCAAGGTAAAAAAAGTTGCACAATTTTAGCGACATTGGAATGCTCTTGGTTTTCTTTTGCAAAATGTAATCCAATAACTGTAGGATGCATTAGAAATTTGAAGAGGGAGAAGAAGAAAGGAGGAAGGAGGAGAAAGGAGGTCCAGACCCTATGGAACACCGCCTGGTTCTCAGTGTTGACCGGAGTGTACAGTTTTTCCAACTGAATTTTCCAGCCAATCCGCCCAAAATTAAAACAATTAAGGGAACAAAGGGAAAGAGGTTATCTTTATGTGTTACAAACCAAAGAATTCGGCAATATCGCCAAGTAGCAATTACGTTGAACACTGGAAAAAAAAACACATGAGATCTGGAGTTCAGACTCTTGAAAACATTGACAAGAAAAAATACTCTTGATTCAATCAGATTTTTGCTTAAATCAAAAGGATATCCGCTCAAATTAAGAGGCTTGGTTCTTGATTTAAGCAAAAATCCGATTGAATCGAGAGTACTTTTTCTTGTCGATGTTTTTCAGACTCTGGACTCTAGATCCAATGTGTTTTTTTCCCCAGTGAACAGCGCTTCTTTTTCGGTGCGAACAAACAACATGAGACGTGGCAACAGGTGGAAAAGCTGCGCGCACAGAACCTGGAGCGGAGCCGCGATGTTTAATTAAAGCTAAAGACTTCTTGGGGCGCGCTCGAGACGGACTCCGCGAGCTTGACACGGATATGAACAGCGCTATTAAAGACGGTTGGCGCGCCGCGGCACATGTTAGCACATCCAAGGAGGCGTCATGCTTTTCCGAGTGGCCAATTACAAACTCCTCGACGCCCCCCTCTCCCCCCCCCCCAGCGACTCCCCCGAATCCCGGCGTAATGTGATGAGCGGATCCCCCGGGACTTCGCCCTGGCTCCTGACAACTCCATTGAAGCGTGCGCCGCTTGAAGACTCCCTACGCAGTATCTTTGAGCCGATGTAGCGCCGCCGCCGCGCATTATAAGCGTCGACCTTCGGGGTGCGGGTTATTTATTGCAGATGGAGCGCAAATGATGGACGAGTATCGCTACAGCCGCAGTCGCCACGGGCTGAGAAAATCTGGAGGCCGGAAAAGTCAGGGGCAAAACGACGCGAAATTCAGGGGAAAATTTCGAATTCGGAAATGGCACATTTTTACACGCGCGTCTTTTGACTATGACCTCGGCTTTTCTCCTAAACAGACCGGAAAATTTCGAAATATTTTTTCTTATCCCGCACTGTTTCAGAGATCGGGGATCAGGGAGCTTTTCCAAAATTAGCAAGGGTACACCTGGAAAAGTAATGGAATGCTACGTGTACTCTCAAATGTCTTTAGCGTCTCTGAGGATTTGCGCCTACTTCTCTGCAAAAAATTTGCTCGATTTAACCCTATTCTGACAAGGTCATTTTGACCCGAGCCTTCAAAATTGGAAGACGGCAACGATAAAAAGGAAGGAGAATAAGAAATAGATGAGAAGGAATAAGGAAAGATGGAGAAAAGATCTTCTGCTTCTTCTTTTTCCGCTTTTTCTTAGTCTTTTCATCTTCCATTTCACTCCTCTGTTCATACTCCCTCATTCCATTCTCCTCTTTTTCATATTCTCCCCCTTCTTCTATTTTCCACTCACTACTCCTCACCAACTTCTTCCTCTTTTTCTGTTTCTTCCTCTCTGCCCTCAATTCCTTCCTCTTTATCTCCTTCTGTCCCTTTCCTCTTCTCCTTTCCCCTAATTCCTCCTTCTTCCTTATCCCCCATCTTCTCCCTCCTATTCTTCTCACCTTCACTCCTCCTCCTCTTCGTTCCTCTATTAATTCTCCCCTCTTCTTCCAGTTCTCCTACTTCCATTTCTTCCGATTTCTAAGTCCTCATCCGATTCCTACGGTCCGGGTCTGTCAAACAAGGGTTAAGGTCAACCCACAGTATTTGTGAGCGTGAATTTGGCAGCGATGACCCAAGTGGGAATGTTCTCGCTGGTTTCCTTGCTGGTGCTGCGTCGGGCCGGGCCTCGGTGGCGGTGGCTGGATGCGAAGCCGAAGCTCCCGACCCGCGATGCCAAATAGTGCTGAAAATCAACATTTCCCCCCATGAATATCCACATTTCATCGCCACCTGTCAACCTCGCCCCGAGCGGTGATGCCAGATCGGAGCGACACGGCGACGCCGGGCGCGGGGACGCCGGGATTTCTCGGGCGATCTGGGCCGCGCGGCGAAGTTCTGAGGAGGATTAGCACATAATTGGACATTGAAAGTACTTGAACCGGCTGGTATGCGGTATTTCCTAATCGGGACTCAACTCGGACCGTTGGACGTTGCTTCGTCGGGTCGGTCGACGGTGTCTGCCGGTGTCGGAGGCGTCCTGGGAACCTATTGTCATTCCAGGCTGTGCTATTGTCAATCTCGGCTCATGACTGTGCCTCGACCTTGGACATCCCTCCGATTCCACGGGATTCGGCCTTTGAGGCCCGTCCTCCAATCGCGCACTCATTTCCAGTCCGTAGACGAAATAATTTAAGAGAGCATCCTCCGTTTATCCAAGCTGAAGTACTTTCACAACGAGTGTAACGGGAATGGAATCACCGGATCCCATGGAGAACCTTAGGACAAGAAAATGATGGCAACTCTGGCTGGGTGGGTAAGGATTGTTGCCGATGTTCACTCGTCACTTGCCACAGTGGCTAAAAGGGTTGTGGGTAAGTATCCGTGGATTAAGAAAACTGGGGGAAGGCGTACACCGTTAAAAATCCCGGCGCGAAATTCACGCTTTTGCAGTTGCTATTTTGACCACTTGTTACTCTGAGTGCATGGATCCAGCGCGAATTTCGCGCTCTGGTCGGAGTGAAAATCTGACAGGCAAACGTAAAACGGAAATGCCGCAGCATGGATTCGAACTCGAGTCGCGGCGTTGATAGACGAGTGTGCTACCACTTTGCCATTCGGCGCTCGTATCCACTTAGTAGTTATCCACTTGAATGTTTTAAATGCTCTGCCAGGCAAGTGATTCAGTGGCAAATTTTTGGTACTTATGTTCCACCAATGTTATACTTCCAAAATAAGAGCACTTAAGGGCACCGGTCATCTGATGGTACACTTAATTTCACTTATTCGTCTCGTCCCATGAGGTCCTATGTAAAAATTCTTAACATGATGCACTAACACACTCACAGATGAGTACCGAATCTTTAGGTGTATAGGGGGTATGGTTCGCGCCCGTTTTGTGTGAACGCGTAGTGCTCGACTAAGCGCCATCATCATGAACGCACCATAAATCCTCATAACAGTAGCATTGTCATCACTTCGACGCATACAGGAAGGAAACGAGGTCATAGAGCTGCAAAAATTCGATGAGAAGTTTGAATATTCTACTGCCGGCAGAAATATCCACATATCCAACGGTTTTCCGATCTTTGGCAATGGCCATTTTTAAATTAACCGAGAAATATGACAATAATTAAAAGCTATGCTCGTGACTTCCTCTCCTGGTCGTTCGAAATCGTCGCCCTATGGCGCAAGAGCGTCGCTCGATTTCCAAATGAGTCCTTCCCTCCGTATGACTATATGCAATCCGGGGCTCATATGGAAATAGAGCTACGCCTTTCTGACAGGGGAGCGACGAAATGACAAAGTAACTCCTAGCGCACGATCCTCGTTATCCATGTTTTTACAATCTCACGGTGCCAGGGACTTACTTGTATACAAGCCCGAATCTTCACTTGGAAAGTATTGTATCCTCTGAAAAGATGTATGTGCAGCGCCGAGCACACACTATCAGTATCGTCAGTAGTAGTTTTTGACCGGAGATTTTTAGAGTGTTATAGACTATTGATGAAATCTGTGCTCCGAATAGAATGCTTGGTCATGGAGTACACTGGAAAAAAAAAAAAAAAACACATTGGATCTAGAGT
This sequence comes from Bemisia tabaci, assembly GCF_918797505.1. Lineage (NCBI taxonomy): Eukaryota > Metazoa > Arthropoda > Insecta > Hemiptera > Aleyrodidae > Bemisia > Bemisia tabaci. Next base: position 14,356,436 of record NC_092795.1, read on the forward strand.
CCAGACTCTTAAAAACACCGACAAGAAAAAGTACTCTTGATTCAATCAGAATCTAGCTTAAATCAAGAACCAAACCTCCTAATCTAAGCGGATTTCGTTTTGATTCAAGCAAAATCCGATTGAATCAAGAGTATTTTTTCTTGCCAATGTTTTCAAGAGTCTGAACTCTAGATCCAATGTGTGTGTTTTTTTTTTTTTTTTTTTTCTAGTGTAGGGAAGAAAATGTGATCATTCAAACATTATTTTGAAAGGTAAAGCTATTGTCCACCGCTTTACTATGAGGTTATGTTCAAATGCTTCATTGCAAACTTGACTCAAAAGTTTTGTCATTAAGAGTCTTCGTTAAATGCTGATATGGATATTCACGTAGACGTATTCAGGCATACAGAACCGTCATGTTTTCTTATTTTCACGCGCTCGCTCAACCGGCTTTTCCCATTTTTCTCATCTGAATATCCCGCCAATTTCAAAACCTATGACTTAATTATTATTTTTTTCACCGACTTTCAACTTTAAACTTTTAAAAATGTTCTCTCCTTCCACTATTTCTCGAATCCACTGAGGCGCGTGCTCAAATTCAAACATTTTCTGCATCCTTAGCAACCCATCCAACTTTTTTTCCGTGTTTGAATTGTTTTTCTGGCAAAACTATTAGTTCCAATTTGCAATCTACAAAGTAACCTGAATTAGATTTTGTTTGCATTTTTATGCGATCTTCGTGCCAATAATTCGTTAAACACTTCGTGCTGAGGCAGTGGCCAAAATAGCGTAGTCTCCAATTTTTTAGAACTCTTTTCTGATGGACGATCTCGCGTAAACATTTTGCAATAAGGAACTGTTTTCCCTGCACTGTTCGTGAAAGCGCCCTCATAAATGAGGTAAGTAAAAGTGGATACGTTGTTTCTGAAACAAGTATAAATAATAGTTCCTTGTTGCAAAATGTAAGCTACTTTATGTAGTTGGTGCTCGTTGGCCTAAAAGTTGCTGCAAACATAGCGATTGCATTAACCACGGAGAAATTCTCTTAAGCGCACAATCAAAAGTGAACATTGATAAAATATGAAAATTAATGCACTCATATTTAACAGATTATATTGTCTAATGACAGCTCAAGTTCACAACACCACGCAAAGCACGTATAAATATGTGTCACATTAATGTCATCCGTCTTGGCATTTAATATTCCTTAAATATTTTCCCGAAGATTTCCTCATCATAATTCTTGTTCAAGTACATATAATTCAAACTTTACGCACCACTGGCCATAACTTTAGTTCTAATTATGATATCGATTTGCGGTTTGTGGCGTCCTTCCTCATATCGAGGGGGAAACTTTTTGAGGTACTTCCCACTTCTTCACCCCCCCAGGGGGAGGGGGGGCGGGGGGCAACTCAAAAATTTCAAATGGCAACCCCCATCATGTGATACATCGTTAGAAAGAGCATGAAAAAAGAAAATTTTTGGCGCAAACCGGAAGTCGATCTGACCCCCCTATCAAAAGTTAGGGGGGTCCAAAGGTTATTTAGGGGGTCCGTACCTTCATTTTTTAGAGTGGCTTCGGCGGCTCTTGGACATACCGTTTCTCTTTTCAAAGAGTCCTGGAATACTCCAGGTCTGATACCGAAGTCTTCATATTGCCCCCGGGCCACCACAGCCCCCCCGTAGGGGGAGGGGGGCCTGTTACAATGAAACATTGCATTAAAATGCGGAAAGTCACAGAAGAGCTTCAAACTTAGCATCAAATCCGAGTGGAACTTCTTGCCAATGTTAACGCAAACGCAGCCTGCGACTTTAAAGTGAGTTTTCAAAACTCTTAGCCCCCTGCCCCCCTCATTTTTGGTTGCAGAGAGGGTAAAAACCGGGAAATTCACTACAAATAAGCCCGAAACTAATGTCCAACTTGAGAAGGACCCTTGAAACGTTGCGATCAGTCGGAGCATTGAAATACAGGGACTGCCGCCCCCTTAAAGTACGGAAACATCCATAAAACCCCCGCTGCCCCCCTCATTTTTTGTTGCGGAGCGGGTCAAAACCGGGAAAATCGCCAGAAATGATGCCCGAAACTACTGTCCAACTTGACGCGGATCCTTGAAACGTTGCGCCCAGTCGAAGAACTGCAATATAGGGACTGCCTCCCACTTTAGGGACGGAAACATCCATAAAACCCCCGCTGCCCCCCTCTTTTTTCGTTGCAGAGCTGGTAAGAACCGGGAAATTCGCCAGAAATGATGCCCCGGTTCCTATAACAGCCCCGTAATGAAAAATGAGGGGGGCAACGAAGGGTTTTATGGATGATTCCATCCTTAAAGTGCGCGGCAGTTCCTGTGTTGCAGTTCTCCGACTGGGCGCAACGTTTCAAGGGTCCGCGTCAAGTTGGACAGTAGTTTCCGGCATCATTTCTGGCGAATTTCCCGGTTCTTACCAGCTCTGCAACAAAAAACGCGGGCATATGTGGATTGGTCCAGACGTTCTACAGACTACGCGGGACGAATAACGTCTCAATTTCTTATCATGATTGCAAAGATTGCGGAGGGAAAAGCCTTGCGGATATTTTCCTTAACAATTTCCATTTGATTTGAAGCTTAAATCTGATTGAATCAAGAGTCCTTTTTCTTGTCAATGTTTTCATGAGTCTGGATTGTAGATCCAATGTGTTTTTTTTTTTCCAGTGTAGTCTAATAAGCATCTGAAAATTTCAGGTAAAATAGGTCAGTTGCGCCAATCACAGAATCATGTTTTGATGGTTCGAGCGTCTGGGTTAAGAAAAATTAATTAGATCGATGCAAAAGTCAAAAGTCTACATCCAACATTAAGAGAAAAATCTCCCATCCAAAAACACAGCGTACAACCTACACCATCTACCGCAGTAGTATGCACACACCGTAGTTTCTTCCACTTTGGTTCCATCCGTATTTTAAGGCCTAGATACACACGGCAATTAATCGCCGGGAGTGAAAGACGAAAGCCAATGGAGAGCCTTGATTTCGATATATTGACGTCAATGGGTCGAAATCAAGGCTCCCCATTGGCTTTCGTCTTTCACTTGTAGCGATGACGTCATACTCGTCTTTCAACGAGCGATATGTCCGTTCATATTTGACCCAGAAAATTGGCGTTTGGACAAATTTTATTATTTTTTCCGATTTATAAGATGAACCTCGATTTTATCACTGGTTCGAGAAACCCAAAATTGATAATTTGCCTGAAAAATAAATATTTTATCCGTGAAATTTTGGCAACGACGGAATGTTTGCACGGCAGTAGTTGCCTAGATCCGTTCTATGGAAAAACGCCGTATGAACATTCGAGAGTTGCCAAAATTCTCCGCGGATAAAACATGTACTTTTGAGGTGAGTCATGCATATTTTTCCTCAAAATTTTCAGATATAGATGAAAGAAATTACAGACAAAATTTTCCGGAAACTTTGAAGAGAACTATTAACAATTCCCACAATAAACACGTTATTTTTGAAGAAAATTCGGTGTTCTTCCGTTTACAATATTTCGTTACCTTCCGACCAACGTATCACAAAAGCCATCCAAACTTTCCGCCGCCACTTGATTTTTTTACAGAGAAACTGTTCGAGGAAGCTGTCCGAAAATTTCACTGAATGTTCTAGGTGCCGCCGATGAAATTCAGGAAATTTTCAAACAGATTCAACCAGCAAAAATAAAATGGCGGCGAAAATTGTGGATGGAACTCGTGATACTTTGACCAGAGGGTGACGATTTGTATTGCGGAGGGTTCTCAGTGAGAAAGAGGAGGGCTATCCTTTACGTTGGTTTGGCGGCGATGCATGTATCCTGGACAAGGGACCGATGGGGGGGGGGGGGGGGGGCTGGCCCCCGGGTCGGGTGAACGTGAGCTGGGATAGTATTCGTGCTGCAAATCAACTCTGATAAGCATCGGTCACAAGCCGGTCACACTGCTGTACTGTACCGCGCCGCGTGTCGAACATACTGTTACTGTGCCGCGCCGCCCGGCGCCGCTCACCGCCGCCATTGTCATCGTGGGCGTGGGAATGCTCCGAAAAGATAGTTGTCACCACCACCGGTAAAATATTTCGGAAACCTATTCGTGCGATGAGGTATTTGCCGCGTCAAACTCGGGCAATATATTTTAGAGGCCCAACTCTGCTCTCCCGTGCCCTGAAAAAAAAATTCTCGGCGTTTTTACCGAGGTCCGTTGGTACCTTTACCATCTCACTTTTTTACCAATAATCGGTAATTTTACCAAGACAGACTGGTAAGCTTACCTAAAAACCGGTATTTTTACTGCTTTTTCCAGGTAAGAATACCACTTTTATTAGTAATCAATTCCCGGTAACTTTGCCATTTTATCTCGGTAATTCTACGACAGTCGATAAAAAATATTGGCATTTTTACCAAGGTCTAGTAAAATTACCGAGAAAGTTCAATAATTTTACCGAGATTTCTCGGTAAAATTACCAATTCCATGAATGGTAATTTTACCAAGAAAAAACTGGGATCAAATAGAACCCTGAATTCTTGGTATTTTTACCCTTTTCTTAGTAAATACACCGATATTTTTTTTCAGTGTGCTGGGTCAAAGAACACTGGAAAAAAACACATTGGATCTAGAGTCCAGACTCTTAAAAACATCGACAAGAAAAAGTACTCTTGATTCAATCAGAATCTAGCTTAAATCAAGAACCAATCCTCTTAATTTAAGCGGTGATCGTTTTGATTCAAGCAAAAATCCGATTGAATCAGGAGTATTTTTTTTGTCAATGTTTTCAAGAGTCTGGGCTCTGGATCCAATGTGTTTTTTTCCCAGTGAACGGTAAATCCATATTTTGCCGTGAAATCTATCTTCAATTGCCAAAATATAATTGATTAACTCAACGTTACGTAACCGTGGCGAGGCGTGAATGATCGATTATCAATATTTCCCTATTTGAAGTTATGGTAAAGAATCGATTATTAAGAGGTGCTCGTTGCGAACACCCTGTTTATGGATCCTTTTACATAAGTTTAAATGGTAGATCAATCGAAATGGCGGAAAGCTCACCGTGCCACTGTTACGTAATTATTAAGGGGGGGGGGGTCTAGGGATGTGTTACAAAGCGTTACAAGGGGGAAGAGGGTTCGAAAATCCCAAAAAGTGCTACGTTCGGTAAGGATTACGTTAAAAATGAACGCTCCCTGCGGCGAAATTTATTATTTTGATTCCCAGCTTAACTTCTCGCACATCCAATGGCATTCCTTTAGTTAGGAGGGTTTTCATTGGCATACCTTGAGTCAGGAGGGTTTTCACACGCAGTGGAGTACCTCTGCTAGTTGTTCGTGCAGTATATTTATTTTCAACTTCTGTAAGCGTAGTCGATTGGTTGAAACCAGAAAGCCAGAAACCAGAAAGATTGATTTTCTAAGGAGACTTGAACGAACGGGAAAGAACATAGCGATGCAGGGAACCTATTATTTTCCATTCAACGTATTGACTTACGATTGTCCTTTACGATTACTTATAGTCTAAAATAACTTAAAATCTGCGGTTCCTTGTGATACAAGCTGTAGTATATTCTGTAAAGAAATTTCTTAAACTGAGAAAAGCTTATGAGATAGAAGAGAGTTGCTCCTGGTATAATTTGGCGTCAACGCGTGATATCCACTGAAAGATGCGAGCTTTTTATGACGCCGTTAGTCAAGGTTGAGGGCATTTCTTCTGTTAAAAGAGCACGGTTAGGACTTTCATGAGTAGAAATTGTAAAAAAAGGAGACTAAGAAGAATGATTACTGTGTTCATTGCGAGTTCAGTTCGCTGTACAGTGCACTAAAAAGCTCACTAGTACAAGACAGGGATGCCATCATTTACGCAAGAATTTTAAAATTTTCATCACCTCTTTAAGGCCGTGCTAAGGAAGAACGCCGTATGAACATCCGAGAGTTGCCTAAGTTCTTCCAGTAAAATGTTCATTTTTAGGAAAGTCATAAATATTTTCTATATGTAGATAATTTATTACCGATTTTGAATAAAATTCTCCGAAAAATCAGAGAATAAATATTCAAACAGTTCCCTGAAAATTCGCATTTTATCAAATAGAATTTAGAAACGTCTGAAGACTCATACTGCGTTCTTCCTTAGCACGGCAGTGTAGGGAAACACCAATTTGGAGTATTAAAACTACAACTCAGAACCGCATTGTAAATTCAAGTTTTTTAAGGATTCTTAATTTTGTCGATCAAACAGAATAAACATTCTTTGAAAATAATTACGAGTATTCAACAGTTGGTTGGATACACACATTTGGTTTCTATCTAATTACAATGGATTTCACTATGTTCTTTTTCTTTTGTTTCAGGTTTGTCAACATTTCTTTAAGAATCAATTCCAAATTCAGGTACAGTGCAAGTAATTAAAATTCCAATTCATCCTTTATTTTAAATCACCTGATTTTCTCTAGGGCATTTTCAATAATAATCTTGATACCGGAAAACTGTGATCTCGCAGAGTACCCTTTGGTCACATTATGGCCGCGTTCAGAGTGCCACACCATTTTCCTATTACGAACAGTAAAATTGACCTCCGAAAATTTGTTTACAGATTCTTATCGCGTGAATCATACAAGCATGTCAGGAAAACTTCACTGGCGGTTCTGAATTTTTAGAAATTCCGATCCCTCGTTCACTGTGAGACGAGATGTTTTACTAGAATCGTAGGAGGAGACCCTTTGAAGTCCATTGACGATTGTGTGATGGCCGATGATGTTTGAAAGAGACCTAAGACCGCGGCCCTAGGGACAATTCGACGACAAGTTAGTTGGCACACCATGGCGCGAGGTTAAATCAGTACAAAGTTGCCAAATGCTCAACACTTGTAAAAGACACTACATGGTCATGTATCTCAGACATTCAGAGGCCATTTCTGATTCTCCTGATCTGGCGGCATCGATGAAGGTTTTTGAGAAGCTGGAGTGAGTTGTTTTAAAATTAACGGCTTTGTGTTCTGGCGCGGAGAGGCCGAAATCCCAGGTAGCCAGCCGAGTAGTCCATAGACGCAGGTTACCCTAATTCTTTTATTCTCCTCTTCCTCTCTCCTGAGCCTGTTTATTTTAAAAAACACTCTAAAACAACACAGCCCTCGATGGAATAATCCGAAATTATCAAGTTACGTGCAACTCAAATTTGTGGGCCGAATAATCATGTACTTTCTTGGTATTGCGGTTAGAGTTACCATCAACGGCGTCCAGCAAACCTCAACGATTTATCCGCAATTCACCATGTTCAGTATCGTGTGCTAAACACCTTTTTGGGAGACATCAATGAAATAGAGTACCAAGGGATACAGGAGGGATACTCCATATCCCGCAGACCCTCCCCCGACTACAAGTGAGGCTAGGATTATAATATCATTTTTCTGGGGGGTCATGTCCCCCTGGGAAAATGATCTCGCTACGCTTATGAAAACGCCGCGGAAATATTTAAAATATTTTACCTAATCTGCTAAACTAAATGCGTTTCAATGGGAAATGCCGCCAGATAACGCAAGGCGGACATATTTTCTTACTTTTAAATATCTTTTTCTACCGTTTCTCATTTCAGAAAAATATTATAAAAAATACCGCGAAATAAGCTCACTAAGCACTCTCAGAGGAAGCAATAGAATGTTTTGTATACATTTTCAATTCAATATATTCAATTGCCGGCCAAGTTGGCCTAGTCGTAAGCGCGTCTGACTCTAGGTCAATAGGTCCCGGGTTCGAATCCCGTGAAGGCGTCAAACATTCACCGCACTGACGAGTGGATCTGCAGAATCAGGTTCTACTCGGCCTTAATACCTAAACTTTTGAAATACCTGGAGCATAGATGTACAACTCCCAAATTTCGTTCACACATTAAATCTGTCGCAGGCAATTAGCAATCGCCGACAATTTGCAAGCGGTTCACACGTTGTTTCAATAAATCGCAATAATGCGCATCGACATAATGCAATTTTTAAGGGTTATGGTCTTCAAAAGTATGAGCTCGACTTAAGCGCCTTCATTTTTTGTGATACTCTACGCTTTGTCACGATGTTAGTTTAGTTGCCTGTCCGATCTCAACCCAACTAATGTCACGGAGTTCACTGCACACTCTCCTGAATGTGCATATTTCTACCATGTTTTTAACGATGGAAAAGTGTCTGTTCATATTAAAGGCAGCATAATCAGCACTCTAACCTTGTTCTTTTATTTTTGAATTTTATGGTTTTCTATATTTATTCACCACTGGCTTGTAAATTGCCGGCGATTGCCGATTGCCTGCGACATATCTATTGGTGGCTGTAGATTCCCGAGTTTAAAAAATGAATAGAAGCCAAGTACATTGCAAAAAAAATAGATTTAATTTCGCGCCAAGACTTAAACTTTTCGGAATAAACCCGACTTTTTCCGTCATCGGTCATGAAAAGCCTTTTAGGCGCCTTAGGGTAGGGGGCCTCTTAAAAATTGCGGTATTGCGCGGCGCAAGTCGTCGGCGGGTCGAAAGAGGGAGCATCGGGACCGGAATACGCGACTACGGCACGGAGTCCCCGCCCGTGGCCAAGACCCGAGACCCCAGTCAACGCACGCGGCTCGTCCCGGTAGAATGTGACTCACCTGCCACCGCGCTCTCCCGTGCTCACGTGTTCGTCGCGAAAAATCACCCCGTCCTAACCTCTGTCGCACCCTCATTTTCCGCTCTCATATCGCTACATGTCAATTTAAATTATTTCGTGGTGTTTTTGAAGCTATCCGGTGTTTTCTGCAAGTTTTAAATAGGGTCATCAATTTATTTTAAATACACCTTTTCCCTCATAATTTCGTCCAAGTGCGTATAGTGTTTCTACAGTGTGTATAATTTTCTTAACGCGGTAACTTATTGATTATACCATATTATCAACAGCTCTGGTACGGAGTTGGATTTATGAATCTGAAATTTTCGTGTGTGGCACTCATCTGATGCATATCAACACCGTAACTGGATTAATGTTGTACTACACCTGCCTATGAAGTGTCTTGATTTAAATTACCTATTTAAAGAAATATATTTTGATAAAAATAATACGTGAGAATACTATTAATTATTAAAGCTTAATGTGTACGCGTCGAATGTGACTTCCGTGGATTTAAAAATTCTGCGCAAGTAAATCTAATCAGTTAAAATTTTCAATTTTCATCTTTCAATTTCAATTTTTTTCCATCTTTTCCGTGATTGAAATTTTCAAGATGAAAAACGTATCAGGCAGTTGAATCGCGTTTCTTTCACCGAAGGATTCAATTAATTTTCATATTAATATCAGTGTAATATCATTTGGTGTAATTCGATTGCCTTCAAGTTATGTGAAAATTTCAACAATTTGTGCGTCGAGTGATCGCTACGGGCGGTGCGATGCGTCGCGTGACGATACGTGTTTTTACCCGGAAAAAGTGTATTTTCTGAGTCGACCATCGCGGGTTGACGCGGTTCGATGCGCCGCAAAATGGCGTGATAAATAAAGTGATTTGTGAGTGTCACCATTGGAGTCATGTTCATACTCGGATTCCTCATCGTTGTGACCGCCAGTATACCCAATGCAAACGCAATTGAATGGGATGGATTGACACCCTGGTTCTCTGATTCCTGTGAGTAGAAAATACCAACCTAAACGCCACGCAATATACATGACATGTTGTAAAAAAGTGATAAAAATCGCGCACCCACTCATTTGCGCTAAATTAATATAATCGGGACGCGTTTCCTGCCGTGATAGCGAAGAGAGCCGTAGGTGCAAAATTCTTGAAATCGAGTTTTCTTCAAAATTCGTCTAAACCCTTTTAGATGAAATTACTGAGACAGCTAAAACAGCAAAATTCATCCTAATTTAATGAAAACGAGACGTATGTAAAAGCCGTAAGCGCACAAAAAATGACACAGTTCTTTTTTCAAGACAGCCGTAGATGCATGAGAGTCACTGAAAACAGTGCTTTCCAGTAAAGTGCCGCCCTCTTCTGCCAATTTCTAACCTGAAAATGTGTTTGTTGTGAGTCCGAAACGCAACCACGAAAGCATGCAGAAGATAGCACTTACGGCTGTCTTGCCTAACAATAACCTAGCATGAAAATGAAAAATACACTTTTTATGTAATGGAAATAAAATCAGTCGATTTTTAATCATCCATACGATTTCTAGGAGTCTTACGGACGATTAGTGGCAATTTGAAAAGAACGGAGGCTTCTTTCAATAAAATGATCTTGTCGGAAGCTTCTGAGCCCGTTTTCTCAAAACTTCATTTTTGCACTTACGGCTCTCTTCGCTATCACGGCAGTTTCGGAGTCGAGATGGCCCCATCATCAGCCGGCAGCAGGGTCATCTCGACCCCGAAACGCGTCCCGATTAAATTAATTTAGCGCAAGTGAGAACGCGATTTTTATCACTTTGTTAAAAAAATTGTCTTGTGACTGTCCCCTATAAAAGTTTCTATAACATGACATGTTGTTGACATGACGATGGACGTGTTTATTCTAAATGGAACTGTAAACCTACGAATCCATGAATTCAAATGGAACTATGAAGCACTAAAATTATCAATGGTGAAACTCCCAAACCACGTATCTCGTTTGCAGTGTTCAAAAATCTCCGCTCAGATTTTATTTTTCAAATGAGAAAAAAATCGACATCACTCCTTGAAGTTTTCGCAGACTTTGCCTGCAGAGAGAAGAAAAATCATGACAGTTTTGAAGAATGGACGTTGAGTAGTTCTCCATTTAAAAAATAAAGTACATTATAACAGGAAGTCTGCGGCGTCGCAAATCGAGATACGCAGTTTGGTATTCTCACTATCGATGTGTGGATATAGTTGTTTGCGATTCAACCCATTTCCAATTGGTTCTTTTTAACATGATTGCGTCCGAATTTCTATATATTAACGGAAGTACTCGTGAGTACTAATTTCGGGCCAGAAACAGTAAAACTACATTAATCAGATTAAGATGCAAAACGATATTTGCGTTGATATACATACGTTGTTTGCTGCCTTAGGATGATGATCAGGTGCACAAACAATACAAATTAATACAAATTGAGTGACGATCCAAGGTGTTGTCATGCAACCCATATTCATAACAATTAGAACCAGGTCGCCACTTAATTTTTAGTAATTTTTATTATTTTTGCAGCTCTAAATAAGCATGTGACGGCTTGAAACGTCGTGTATTTTAGTGTTTGCATGAATAAAATAAACTCTACATGAGAAGGCGGGATGCACTCTGAGAACAAAAAGTATTCTGAGCTCTATAGAGTTCCAGCTAGATTCATCCGACGAGAAAATGTATGGCATCAAAGTTTGCCAACTTACTTCGTCAGGTTTTTTTTTTTTTTTACTCGTACAAAAAAGGAGGCGATTCTTTCGTGGCGCCGTTTGTATAGTCTCTGACCGAGACGACGATCTAGGAGGAGCAATATAAATCAAACCCCCAACCCAACCTAGTTCATTAACGAGACTACTTGAATCGCTAACTTCTTCTTATTCTTTTTTCGCAACAATGCCCCCATCTAACCATCCTCAGGACCCTCGCCACTTTTCTGGTCCGACTGCAGCACTGAGAGGGTCAACGTTCATTCAATGAACTTTCATAGCAGACGACTCGTCGGAGGCAGATAATCGACTTTAGGATACGAAAGCGCAAAGGCAGTTAACAGATTGAGGAATATAGCAAAATTGTGTGATTCAATCGAACCTCATCGGGAAAATCCTCTTATGACGAAAGACTCAGTAAAAGCACTGTTTGTTGTGGGAACATCGCGAATTATATATAAATTAAGAAGAGCATATAACTGCAGAAGAATGAATTTAATCAATCCGAGTTCTTTAACGAACTTGATGACGCGACAAGAAAAAACGTAAATGGAAATTTGAAGTTAATAAGGGAACCATGTTATGTCAATAAAAATAGGAATTAGATTATCCGTGATTGGAGCATCGGTGCGCTTTGGTTTTTTACCACGACAATACACACAAATTATATTTGCCGCTTTTTGTGTACAAAATTCTGTTATTAGAAAATGACTGAGTGTTTCAAACCAACAAGCAGACTAATTACGAGGTTCCCCTCTGCTGCATGTTAAAACAGCCAAAAAAAACTGGCTGTAGAAAAAGGATCTAAGTGCACAAAGTTGGTTCCATCTCAGATTTCTTAGTTGTGACATAAATTCAGAGAAAGGAGCCAACTACTTTGTGATGTCTATTAAGGAACCTAAAAGCGCACCTTTTTTTGCCAAAAAAACGTGTAATCTTTGATTTTGAAATTTTTGTAACTTTTCTACTCCCGCGTTAAAGTCTCCTTATTATAGGACATAGTTTTCGCAATGGAACAGTAAAATGGGTACGTTCTGGTACATGTTTCCTGGCCAAAATTTTACGCAAAACACGATTTGCGCAACGAAAATTACTGAAAACAACTCCTAACTAAGCTATTCAATGTTTCTTGACGCATACACTTACTTCCGCTCATGAAAAAACAGAGGCCTACCGACGTAAGTCGAATCGCGCACTAAACGTTACCATGACGATCTCTGAAAAATATAAATACACCAGCGCCAATATCAGCGCTTCTGCTCAGTTGTAACATGTTGTTTACACTTTAAACAACACAAGAAGGGGAAGGAACACTACATGGCTAAGTATGCTAAAACCGTTAAAAGGCGCGACTTATTGTTAATTCAAGTAGACTGTGTTTCTTATGAGGGGAGATTCTGAATTTTTCGTAACCCATGCTAAATAAAAACGGTAATATCTTGGTTGGGAATTAATTTTAGTAACCCTGACTGCGCTAGTTGAGTTTCTTTTTAACAGGAGACATTTGTCAGGATGCTTAAATTCGTACCGTGTTTACACTTTTAAGCGTTTTGAAGTGAAATTCTCTGCCGGAGTCTTTATAGTGCCCGAAAACCCCGAGTTAAATGAATGCGGAGCGGAGTCTTTGCTACTTACTAAGTGACTAATTATACTATAACGGAACGGAATCTACTCTTTTTGCGGAATATCTTACTCTTTTATGATGCTAATTTCACTTCACGCATATTACTCAGGGCTTTTGATCGCCATATCAGGTCGTCGACAAGTCCGGAATTTCTGGAAAGTCCGGAAATAGTACTGATTTTTTAAGGGCGGTCCAGAAGTACTGAAAAAGTGCGGAAATTCCGTTAGAACGTCCAGAATTTTTCATTTTTTGTAGTTTCTGTCGCAATTTGAGCGTAAAACTTAAATTTTTGAAATTTTTCGAATTTCGTCAATTGGATTTACTGAAAAAGCACTGAATTTTTCTGTTGAGGAGGTACTGAATTTCTTGAGAATGTACTGAAAAAGTACTGTAAAAGTGCTGATTTTTGGCTAACCTGTTTTAGTAGACAGACTGGGAAAAAAACACATTGGATTTAGAGTCCAGACTCTTAAAAACATTGACAAGAAAAAGTACTCTTGATTCAATCAGAATCTAGCTTAAATCAAGAACCAAGCCCCTTAATTTAAGCGGATTTCGTTTTGATTCAAGCAAAAATCCGATTGAATCAAGAGTATTTTTTCTTGTCAATGTTTTCAAGAGTCTGGACTCTAGATCCAATGTGTTTTTTTTTTTCCAGTGTAGTTATCGTAACTACTGCCCGGTAGCTGGCGCATTTTTAACTAGCCACTGGTTGTGTCGACTACCCGATTTTTTTCCGTGTAGCACGGCTGTATTGCTTGGCCACGAAGGGAAGCCTCGTTGACCAGCGTGCGGCACAGGTGGATCATATCGAGAGTGTGAACGAGCTGGGAGTTGCGAGGTCCGCAGGTGAGAATGACACCCAGTCTCGAGCGGAGAGTCGGGAGGCCAGATGAGAGGGATGATGAGGTCATCCACTGATTAATGTCGGTGACTCCCAATCCTAACTGTCGGCGCGGCGCCACCCATGCTCTATTCTGCCGTCCTATCCAAAAACACCGTATGAGCATTCAGACGTTGCCAAACATCCTTCGACAAATTACGAATCTTCTGGAATATTTTTAAATTACTTTCCTTCCAATTTTTCAGGAGATTTTTCCTATAGTTGAATTCAAATCTTCGGGAATTTTCAAGGAAAAATATCTATAACTTTCTTGAAAAATAAATATTTTATAAATAAATAAATAATATATTTATTATTAAATATAATATGCACTGGGGGAAAAAAACACATTGGATCTAGAGTCCAGACTCTTAAAAACATCGACAAGAAAAAGTACTCTTGATTCAATCAGAATCTAGCTTAAAGCAAAAACCAAGCCTCTTAATTCAAGCGGATTTCGTTTTGATTCAAGCAAAAATCCGATTGAATCAAGCGTATTTTTTCTTGTCAATGTTTTCAAGAGTCTGGACACCAGATCCAATGTGTTTTTTTCCAGTTTATATTTATAATAAATAAATATTTCCAAGAGGAAGTTTGGCAACATTCATATTCTCATACGGGGTTCTTACTTAGCACGGCAGTATTATCCCGGGGACTCCTATGCACCTCTGCTGGTCCATCTATTTCTCCCGGTGGCTGATGATCGGCGGTCCCATCCATCCCGTCCGTATCCTCTGACCTCCTCTCATCCTTTTCGAAATTCTTTTAAACAAAAAACAAAAAGGCGAGGCGATTTTGAGATAGCAACGGCAATGGGTCGCACCTCTTGAGATGGGAACGCTCGCTCTATTTCACTATCACAAAACGACGGAATTTCATCGTTTTTACTGGGTATTTTCTCCATTTGTCGCTTCGTAGATGAAGGAGCGTAATTCCTTCTCAAAGGTTACGTGCTTGCCTTGAGCATTTTAATTTTCCTACAGAAATATTACAACCCTGCAATTTTTATCCGAAATTGTGCTGATCTTTTTGTATTTTCGGAAGAGAAGTCGATGAAATTATCGGCTAGGAATGCCCGAAGTTCTCGAGAAAAATAATATTTGCGAGTGGATAGTTCACGAAGTCGGAAATTATTTGTGTTAGTTTGGTGTATTTTCGTTCTCCTTAATTTATAGGCATTTAGTTTTCAGTCTATTTTAAATTTTATATTTAATTGTGCGCACAAAGAAGAAAATTTAGGTTACAAAGAGCAAATAGCATCCCTTTTCATGAAAAGTTTAAAGTTTTCGATCCAGATGACCAAATTTTTCGTCTAGGAGTCAAACTTCGGTTCAAATAAACGAAATCTTTATTTAAAAATACAAGTCACCGTACAGCTGACCAACACTTTGGTTATTTGAACTGAAATTTGGTTCTCATGACCGAAAACTCCCTTTACGTGGCCCAAATCCGTTGATGCTCTTATATTCTCTCCTTAAATCTATCCATTTTTACGCAGTTCCACGAATACTTGCACAACGCACAACCTCACAAGAAAGAGACACATTGTTGCGATTCCTAATTAATTAAAAACGCTTCGTGCAACCAAGGTCATCCGTTTCTTACTTTTATTGGAACATCAAACAATCAACAGGTCGTTAGAGAATTATTCCTAGCAAACCGCGCAGTTTATGGCTCTCTTTCTCACCTCATTTGCGTAAGCAACAGTGGTTTATTTTTATTAACCGCACTCTTTTATCCCCTCTCTACGCTCGGCCCTCCTAGTGTGTCTCGCTCTAAAATAATCCGATGAAAAATATCCGTTGGCGCCATTTCGGAATTTCTTCCGACGGGGGAGATGGGGGAGGGTCGAAGGCCATGGCTCCGCCCTAGAGAGGAGTAAGTTTTATCTGCGGACATGAATTTAAATTAAAAGGTAATATTCGTTGATGCGCACGAGGTAGAGCATATATCCTGACACCCTTTCTTCGGAGTCAGACCGTGAAAGTGCTCTCCGGGGAGAGTTCAAGACGTTATCGACTCAGCCTCCCGGATCTGGACTCGATACCAAATAAATCAAACCCCACGACCGTGTTTGTTTTGGTACTCAGCGAGGATGGATGCACCCATTGCACCCTTCTTTGTCATTCCTTCCGCATTGCCAGGGTTGCCACGTTCGGGCGAACAGGAAAATATCTGAGGGGAAACCTGGAAAATTCAGGAATGGAGTTGTTGCATGTGTTAGGAATTTGCGATTTGACTATTGATCCTTGTGTGAAAGTTCGCGAGAAACACGATGGTGCCACTTGTTTTCCCTGAAATCAACTCCCAAGCTCAAAAAAAGCTCTCAAGTTGAGGCCAAAATGGAGGGGATATCCCACGCTATCCTGAACGTCCACCTCTACATCAAGACGAACTCTCCATGCAAAGATAGGGAGCAAATACATTGACAGGACTGCCACTTTATTTGGGGACTCCACAACTGAAAACACGGCAACCCTACTAATGTATTTGCTACCTATCTTCGCAAGGAGAGTTTGTCTTGATGTAGAGGTAGACTCTCAGGATAGCGAGGGATATTCCCTCCATTTAGGCCTTAACTTGAGAGCTTTTTTTGAGCTTGGAAGTTGATTTCAGAGAACACCAGTGGCACCATCGTGTTTCTCACGAACTTTTACGTTGGAATCAACAGTCAAATCGCAAATTCCTCACACATGCAACATCTCCATTTTCCAAGCAGACGCAGCATTGAATCGAGGTCCATCGGAAGGGACAGACAATACATTCAGAAATCCAATTAGTGAGGAGGGGGAGGGATCGAAGGAGAGAGAACCTTGCTTTGATTCTAAAATTTTCCTATAAAAATCTCATGTCTTTTTATCTGTAGGGTCATTACAACTTACCGAATGGTCATAAGATCCTTGATCATAAGATGAAAAATCTTATTCATTCTAGTTTTCTACAGAACAAAATAAACCAGAAATGAAATGGAAATATTCCCATCTTAATTACTTAAGCGTTCGTAAGAAATGTATCATATTGGTTTCGAAACGCACGGCCGTGTAAAAAAAAATTTAAACCTAAAAGATTTTTTCAACGGACTGCTGTAGGCTTCGTCCTTACGAATTTATAGAAATAACGAAGCAAAGAAAATGAAGAAAGTCCTTTGGAAAATTGTTGCAAATTTTCTTACTCCATAAGAATGTTTTTCTTTTCAATAATACATTGAAATTGCGTCATGATACGAATTCGCAGTCGAAAAATACTTCTAGCTTACTTCCTATACCACGGAGAGAAGTTTCAAAATGCGAAATATATTAAAGGAGTGGGCCGTTGAGTGGTCAGGGGGCTCCTCGAAATGCGTACTATGTGATTACAACTTGTTCCGGACGAATGAAAAACAGTAAAAACTTAAACAAATTAATCGGCTATTTTTGTACTCCAGCGTTTAAGTCTCCAAGTGATACTCAGCTTTATAAATTAACGTAACTCTTTTCTCGTAGTAAATTATTTAATATTCCGATTTTCAGTGATTAGTTGTTACTTCATTATGCACAGCTTTTACCATCACGGAATTGTATACATCATAAACGGAAGCAGAAAAATATCTGGGACAAGACACAAGTTTGTCCCTCTTCTTGTATTTGTCGCAGAAAATGGACCACACGTTCCCCAAGAAGTGGTCCATTCTACGTCACCACCTCATATTCCCCAAAGTTCCAGAGAAATGAATACTATTGTTCGGGGCTGACTTTCTATTCTCCATGACAACGCTGCTTTCGTATCGGTTGAACAAACATCCTCGACCACAGGCAACTAAATACTACAGGTGTAAATAAAAAGTCGAACGATTAAGGTTTGTGGAATCGAACCCTCGTCAATATTTGGTTCTCACTGGGGTGCTGTGTAACTCGGTAATCAAATCATTGGGTTTTCTATAAATCAGGTCCTTGAGCTTGAACGTCTGTTGTGGAGGGAGGAGGGGGTGCAAGGGTTATGCCGAAACTTGTCTAGGTAGGTAAGGTATCCCCTTCGTTCTAGGACTCTTTGGTCCTCGGTCGCCAACTTTATCGGAAAAACTTATAATTTTCTTTGGGGGATGAGCTGAACAGCTATATTAGATGGAAGATGCGGAAAGTCTTGCCAAGACAAGAATTTTTATCGTTGTATTATATGGGCCTCCGGCGACCAATCTAATGTTTAGTTTGTCCTAGGTCGATTAGACTTTGGAACAATGATTTGGAAATTCGGAAGTCAGGAAAATTCACCCAATGGTACACTGGAAAAAAAACACACTGGATCTAGAGTCCAGACTCATAAAAACATCGACAAGAAAAAATACTCTTGATTCAATCACATTTAAGCTTAAATCAAGAACCAAGCCTCTTAATTTGAGCGGATTTCCTTTTGATGTAAGCTTAAATCTGATTGAATCAAGAGTATTTTTTCTTGTCGATGTTTTTGAGAGTCTGGACTCTAGATCCAATGTGTTTTTTTTTCCAGTGTTTCGTTTTCGTTTATAAGTTGCTTAGCTGTTGACTTTTTTCTACTTGGCTCCATTTTCATTTTGTCTTCTATGGTCATCACTTTGCCCATAAATTTCAATGATCTGCCCGCAAACTTTACCTGAAAATGGACATATTTCCCATTTTAGAGAGAACTTATCCACTACGGTTATGTTTTACATTGCGCAGAGCCACTTTGAAGGCTTTTCCGTTTCCGTTCTCAGCACTTGACTTCTCGCAGAAACTTTTGGTTCCCAGAGTAGTGAGTGGAGGGGGGGGGGGACTGCAACTGATCCGGTTTCAGACTAACTTTTTGAACTAAAATTAAAGCTTATGCTGATCCTGTAAAAGAGGGCACCAGAAGTTCCTGGTCTAGCGGCAACTCCATTAGATATCAGTCCGTGTTGAAACTGTCATTATCTGATGAGCCCTGAAGTCCATAAGTTCGCTCTTCTTCTATAGGTCATCAGATAACGCACGTGTCGGGTTTTAACGGACCGCGTCGGTGGTTGGCAGCGGTGCGGATCGTCGTGCGACCTTTACGGGGGTTTTGAGAGCTGGTGCCGATTCGTGATATTCCGCCCTTTAATTATAGGTTAACTTCATTTGCTGATGTGCTGCATGTCGATCGAGTTGCTCGATTGTTTCATTGCGCCGTTGACTTCTTTCATGTTGCCGCGGTTAACGCCGCAGCGCTAATGCATTTTACTGGTACGTCCTTCACCGGTAACAAGAGGTTCGCAACCGTGCTAGGGCGACCAGTAGCTAGCGGATATCGCCGAAGGCTCAACTTCGTGGTTTTTCGTCGAGGCTATCTTTGAATAATGCAAGTCAAGGATCCAAAAACCGAACAAAATTGAGAAATTATCGAAATTTTTCATTAATTTCGATTTCCTCTTTCCGTACCCTTCCGATACGCCACGTAGTGGATCGAGTCAATGGGATAGGTCCGACAAGATTTGGAAACTTTAAAAGCTCATGACTTCGTTTATACAGCAATTTGAGATTATTAAAGTGGTCTTGTTGGTTTCCTCGTAAAATTTACTTCTAGAAACACCCCTTAATTTAAAATGTGAGGAATTAAACATCAAAATTTGCAGTTTTAGTCAACAACTCCATGTCCGACCTCCTTGATTGACTCGATCTACTGTGCGTCGGCGCCGGATTAGATGAGAAACAAACCAACTTCCAATACAAACACCACATTTATTTTTGGAAAAAAAAAATCCTGTTTATAAAATTGTCAAGGTACCTACGGTTTCAAAGCCAAGAGAAATGTTTCCTAGCAAACGATCAGAAAATGAGGTAACTGTCAGTTATGATCAAAGATGAATGTCGTGGTTGCTTTCGCTGAAAGCACTGGAAGCCGGTCAGGTTGGCCTAGCGGTCATTGCGTCTGACTCTAGACCAATAGATCCCGGGTTTGAATCCCGGTGGTGGCGAAAAATTTTCCACGGAACTGACAAGTGGATCTGCAGAAACAGATTCTCCTCGGTCTTAATCCCTGAAAATTTGAATGCCGGAGCATGGATATGCCAAAATCCCCCTGATATCTACTGACAATAAAATAATCTCTATGTTAAAACTCATGTCTATAGATAGCTGTGGATTCCCAAGATCCTAAATAGACAAAAATAGAAGCCGAATGAACTGCAGAAAAAAAAGAAAAAAAACACTGGAAATGATGTGGCTCGGTTATGATTGACTAGACCTTCCCTCGCTTTTTCATCTGTAGACTGTTACCATGAACATGCTTGGAGATAAGCATGTTCATCTATCAACCTGATTTCCTCCAAAAACGTTTTCCCCATGCATATTACAAGAATATCTGACTGATAAATGGACGTATTTCTGCCAAACGGAACTATGTGCATCAAGACATGAGCCCTGAGACTCATAAGAATATATGCATGACAGGGCTCACGTCATAATGCACACAGTACCGTTTGGTAGACATACGTCCATATTACGAGTAATATCCCCACGTGAAAATCTGACGCCTCGATTCTTTCAAAACTGAAAAAGAACGGTCTCATCGGAGGCAATGAAACCGTGCTTACGATATATGATTTTCGGCGAGAGCAGTGAGTCTGTAAACCTGCACTCGACAAGAACCTTGATTAGAAGGGACTGGGCAAGGAACGGTGGTGATGTCGGCCCCTCCCACCCGAGGTAATTTCCATAGATTCCGGCTAATAATCATAATTTGTTTTTCCCCACCGTCTACGTCTCCTCATTCTCGCTTCATATCTCATTTTCTGCTCATTGGGTGATCCGCTCGCTCGAGTCGCTTATCGTTCATCGTCGGAAATTATTTCATTTGAAAATCATATTAACGTCTTCATTATTTTCAATCCCGCCTCCTTAACGCGAGGTATTAATAAAGATGGAACGGCTCCACGTTCACATGTCTGAGGAGGGTCTTTAAAATTTGCTCCGAGCCAAAATCATTGCTCGGTGACTCGGTGAAGTGGTCAGGTCGTTGAATATGTATCGGGCCGTAATCGGGATTTCACTGACAAGGATTTCAGGATGAAGGGGTTTTATCCAGTGCGGGAGTCGATCACTATAGCAAATGCGATTTATTTATTTATTTTTTTCTAGAGATGGATCCACTTTTTGATTTTTTGTTTGCGATTCTTCGTTCCCCTCACGAAAAAACGTAACTACATTTCACTGTTGCCAAATTTCCCGTTAAGGGTTGTATTTTTATCAAGAGAATCCTGTACATTTCTGACTGAAAATTTCACGGGTTTTTCTTCTGTTTTCATGCAAGAATCGGACGAATTTTCAGCGAAAATTATGCAGGTTGATTCTCTTAGAAAATAGAGTTTTTTTGCGTCGATTTTGCAACATTGGAATGGAGTTACGTTCCTTCGTTCGGAAAACGACGAGTTGTCGTCTGTTTGCGAAACAAATCGTTCAACACGACGAGCAACAGTCACCAAGATGGTAGGTCAACAGTTGAATAATGGAGCCCTGAAAGTAAAAGCTCCCTCGTCAAGATACTAGTAAAGGCTCCCTATTTGTCTCTGACCGTCGAGACGAATCACCTTAACCCCGGACAGAAAGAATGACCTCGATAGGTTAAAGTTAATATTAACCTCGAGAACTTCGTTTATGACTGGGAGCCGAAACAACAATATTTCTCTGTACGTGCATATCTGCCGCTCCAGAGACTCGCACGTTACATTCCGATGGCCGACGTGCAAAACGACGTATCTTCATCGCAGTGTTTCAAAATTTCCGCTCTTAATTTATTTTTTCCTACAGAAACAAGCCAACTTTAGAGCTTGAAATTAATACAGAATCATCTTATTTCTGCTAGACGGAACTAAAAACGAGTGGGAAAGATGGGGTGTGTTCCATAAGAGACAATGTAAACGTGGGCGCGATTCTCTTTGGGGAAGTGGAAAAGCGGGATTTTACACTCTACCAAACGGAACTAAGCACCAACTGAATGCGGCACTCATGAGCCGTGGGCATGGAAAAAGAGCATTGTGGACAGGGCTCATGAGTTAACGAGACTCGTCCGACCCGTTGTCTCGTCGCCATGACGTCACTGGCGCTTTATAATCCCCATTCATCCTTGCGGCCCGCGACTAACGAGCACACAGCACCCCTTTTTCCCACCTATCTCTGGTTCCGTTTGACAGAAACACGTCCGATTGATGATCGGATTTTCTCTTTATACTGTGTGTGGAGGAAAAATCTGAAAATTCGAAGTGTTAGGTTACGCCGTTTTTGCCGTAGACGGCTTTGCATGCCTTGTATTCCATTTCTCCGAGGAATGCCTCAATTTCCGCCTGCACTCGGCATCCCCGCGCACAGTAGATTGAGTCAATAGGAGAGGTCGGACAAGAATAAGAAATTTTAAGCGCTTATAACTCCGTTCATGCAAAACTTCGAGGTTTTAAAAATGGTTCCATTTGTTTCCTCGTGAAATTTTCTTCTGAATGCACCTCTTGAAAGTTAAAATGTGACGATTAAGCATTAAAACTTTCAGTTTTAGTGTAAAATTTCATGTCCGATCTCTCTAATTAACTCGATCCACTGAGCGGCGGCCCAAGAGACCAACGTACAATGGATCGAGTCAACAGGGGAAGTCGGACATGATTGTTTTTCTTAAACTGCAACTTTCAATGTGAATTACATTAAATTTCCTATCGGTAGGGATGCTAAATGGAGAACATTTTGCGAGAAAACCATTGGACCACTTTCAAAACCTTACAGTTTTTATTTAACGGAGTTACATGCCCATATACTGACAAGCAACGCAAAAACGCCGTAAACGCCATTTTACGGTTTTTGGCGACAACGTATCATAACAGAAAACATGTGTCCCTTGGGAAAATGTTTCTACAGAATTCTTCCGCAAATATTATCAAGAACTTAACCTGAATTTTTTTTTTTTTTTTTTTTTTTTTTTTTTTTTTTTTTTTTTGCTGGTTTAGTGGCGTATATTCCGTTGGAACCTACAGCCATCGATAGACAATATTTATTTACATTTATTTATATTATATTTATCATGGGATTTAGGCACATCCATGCTCCAGACTTTCAAATTTTCAGGGATTAAGGCCGAGTGGAATCTGAGCCTGAAAATTTGAGGTGCATCAGGAAAACAGTTTCTATTCCATCAAGTGTTAAGTTCCAAAAAACGCGGGAAAATCTTGATGGATTTCACGGCGTTCTTGCTTAGCACGGCAGCATAGTTTCTAAATTTTTTCCGACTTCTCCCATTGACTCGACCCACTATGCGACGAACGCGCGTGATGAGGACGGAGTGAGACGCATCGGTTCCGCCGCGCGCCGGGCTTGGATGTTGCATTTACGATGACAAATATGTCCGAATTTCCTCGTAAAAATCCCCAGGAATCCGGGGGCTTCGCCGTGCGTGACAAGGGCGATCGAGTGATCGAAGCGCTCGGGTCCGATGAAATAACAAATAGCAGCCGGGGAACAATGGGCCGTAAAATTTGTTGCGGTTCGCTTTTCGCGGCGACCACGTCGACGACGCGACGACCACGGGTTAATCGGGGATTCACCGTGCTTGTCGTCGACCGCATAGGCCGGACAATTGTTTATGTGCGTCTCGAACTGCATCGTCGCTCTTTCAGGAAATTTTATTTGGTCCAACGACCAACGCGCGAATATCTGTCATGGATATAGGCCCGCGAGAGGTCGGTGTAACATCGAAATTCGAATAAAAATCGCGTGATAAATAACCTGAACTCCACACGGGAAAAATCGATTGCTGATTTAACAGTTAACTTGTTAAACATACATGTCCGAGTATGCCCGAAATGTTTCAAACGTACATTTTACAATAGTTGAAAGCTAATATAACCACAAGCATTTTTTCATTGTAAACTCTACATTGAAATATGTCGGAAATTTTTTTAACTACAAAATTGTTTAATCAGCAACAGGGCGGGATTTACTTACTTGCCGCCCATGGGCCGCCTGTATTTTGCCGCCCCCTTCTCATTCGTTTTGAAACATCAATAAAAGCCATCAAGTAAACGTGCCGGAGGGGGAGAGGCGTATAAGACGCGTTTACTCGTGTTGGTCACATTTCTTGTGAAAGCCCTGTCAACACTACTAGCAAAAGTTCACGGAACTTGGCGCGAAAGTTAAGTTCCGTAAACCTATCTCTGTATGGACAAGGCCTCCATTTATAAGAAATGAACCAAAAAATTATGAAAGAACAAACATAAATGTGGTTTAATAAATTTAACTTCCGCCGCCGCCGCGCCGCACTGTATTTGGCGCAATGCGTGAAGTATTCATGCAGTCTTGTAGGCGCTATGCGTTTCACGCTGCCCGCTGCTGACCGCAGCGACCGCACTGTCTTTGGCGCAATGCGTGAAGTATTCATGCAGTCTTGTAGGCGCTAATATGTGTTACATGCCGACCGCCGCGCCGAGGGTTTCTCCTTTTCATCTCACGTTCTCGTCATCATTGCTCTCTGCGCCGCGCCGTTCCAGGCCAAATTCCGTGTTCGGTTTCTCTCTTAGTCTTAACTCGACTAATTAAAGGTGCTGTCTATTGTATCACAGAAGGACGACAAAATTAGAGATATACTCTCAGGAAATGAGAGATTTTGTCACCTTTTCTCGTTCGTAATTTTTTTGTCTGAATCCGATTTTTCTTTATGGCTACATTTAAAAAAATTGCAAAATTTGCCGCCCCCTAAATTTGCCGCCATGGGCCGCGGCCCATGTGGCCACCCCCTTAATCCGGCCCTGATCAGCAATGTCATCTTTTCCGTGCAGTCTGAGAGTTAAGATTTATCTATGATCCACTAGTAAAACCTCAGGAGAGACAATTTATGCTCAGCTTAATCAAATAGGTTTTACTTGACTTTTCCATATTCAATTTTGACCCGACATTTTTTAAAAAAACAAAACTTGATTTTATTTGTGGTCCCAAACTAGTGCTAACGACCATTACAGAAACACTTAGACGGTTCAAAAAGTTAGAGATATACTTTGCCAATACGAAGAGCTTGCTAATCAAAACGAATATTTCTTGAGTATTTCCGCAATCTCAAATTGACTTAAAAATTACGACCCCGAATGGGGCCGCAGTTTGACCACAAAGAATCAACCTAATTTTATTAACTGCGGCTGAGGGTATCTAATACACTGGCGCCGTTTTGCATTTAAACTGATGAGAAATCGCGACGGTTTGACTCGTGTTTCTGTGCCCTTTCTTCGGCAAAACGCATTAATCTCAAATTTTCAGTGTGGTCGAAGCGGCCGACGATGGACACGGGACCGTTCAAATACGGTGCGAGAGCCCGCGAGTGTCGGGAGTTGTTAATAACGGTGTCAATTACAAGCTCTGTGACAAATCGGGCTCGTGACTCAGATTGAGAGATACGACAAAAATACGACGCTCGCCGCCGGCCGGCGCGGCGCGCGGCGTCCCGACGCCCGCGTCTGCAGCGTCCCGGCGCGGCGCCCGCTCGCCTGACATCTCGCGACCACGAGGAACGCACGCACGCACCGTCGAGCGTTTTGCGAGATTTATGAACAACGAATCGATGGCCAAAGTGCGAAACCGCGTAAATGCGTTTGCGACGTTGCAGACTTCCTCTGCCGACGGAAAAGCGTCATATGAGCAGTCAGACGCTGCCAAATGGACGTAGTTCTACCGAACAGACGTAAGTGCAAGTGAGAAATATGGGGTGTGCTCTAGAAATCTGCATAAGAAGCAATGTAAAAGTGGGCGTGGTTCCTTTTGAAGAATTGGAAAAGCGGGATATTGCATTCTATCAAAGAGACCATGTGCCAACTGGATGTGGAAGTCATGAGCCGCGGGCATGGCAAGAGAGCGTTGTGGACAGGGCTCATGAGTTAAAGACGAAACGGAAGCGGGACTACGCGGTTGCATCTCCGTTTACGTCACTGGCGCTTTATTATTCTCATTCACTCTTACGCAAAGAGAACTAACGAGCACACCCCATATTTCTCACTTGCACATAGGTCTGTTTGGTAGAACTACGTCCAAATATCCTTTGACAAATTACGAATTTTCTGGAATATTTTCCTTCCAATTTTTTAGAGAAATTAGTAGGTAATCGGATCCAATATGTCTGGAAATTTCAAGGAAGAATATTCATAACTTCCCTCAAATTAAATGTTTTCTGAGAGAATTTAGCAACATTTATACTATCATGCAGCGCTTCTACTTAGCAGGGTAGTTCTGCCCAATTTTGTTCTTTCGCTAAAAAACAAGTCAACATAATTTCTTGAAAACTGCCTTAATTTTTCCTCTCGATGAGACGTCCTATTCTGTACTCCAAAGTCAAATGGTACCTAACTCCATTTTAGTCATTCTGAGATATCGGAGAAAAACCGTGCGTCGGCCTCATCGATTCCAATGTAAATCGCAATTTTTGAAATTCCGTAGCTCATAACCGGCTTACGATAGGGCTACAAAATTTTCTACAGACAAGGAACCGTTATTGGAGATTTCCAAAACGACACTAACTCGATTTTTTTAAAAATGTGAGTTAGGTGCCTCTCGGGTCTGGGGTATTGAATTGGACTTTTTCTGGATTAGGAACTATACAATCTCTGGCTCAGTTTAGAAACAACGTAAGTACCATTTGTTTTCCTACGCACATACGTGTTTTTACGGATGAGCCAGATTAAGTACCAGATTTTGACCGACACCAAGTTGCCAAAAAAGGTTTTGGAGTAGGTTCCTTGCTTGGTGGTGCAGCTAAAAAGAGGATACATGGCGCCCAAAAAGAGATGAAGGGACAGGACACCTCTACCTTGACAGATCCTAGTGGCGGTTACCTACATGTCGCAGAGCGTCCCAGTGGGCCGTAAAAGCAACCATTACATACATAAACGTTAAACTGTTCTGCTTCCGTTTTAAAGACTAGTCGAGCAATGGACTCGTAGATCGTGTCAAGTGAGACTTTAACCTAGGAAGAATGGTTTTGTCGATCTCAAACAAAAATCAGCTGAGGCCAAAAGTACCAAAGCAAAGATGTTAATAATGCTAGGTGCAACGATTTTTTTTTCTTTTTTGCAAATAAAAGTCACGGGAAACAGAGAGCTATTCACACAAGCGATTCATTAGACTTCGAAAGCCGCAGATCCGCCAGCATGGAATATCGCCACAAACGGAAACGGAAACCAACGCCAGCTATTTCAACAAAAATATCATCATTTTGTGTTTCATTAAAATTCGACCAGACGCTGGTTAGACAACAAGGTTGGAGGGTCTTACAATGCGAAAATATAAACATTCAGACGGAGGGAGTCTAGTGCACGGAAGAATGGGATAGCCAGGGTCAGTGCTCCTCTTGCACAAGATCTGTAATATATATCATTTATATAATTTTTAAAACAGACGTTGTCATAAAGATTACTCGAATTCGTTTGTTAGTCTGCCTCTTTGTGATCGCGTGGTGCGCTCCCAACTTAGATAATGATGCTAAAAAGAGTGCAATTCACCCGTTGCACTGTTGTGATGCATTGGCTCATTAGTGAAAAGTGTACGAATTTCGTGGTTGATGTCCACTCCTCTTCCATGAAAAGGAAGATGGAAGAAGTTCGATGATTGCCTAGTTCCTTTCCCTCGGCCCGGCATAATCATTTTCCAAAATATATGCTTGTCGACTTTCCACAGTAAATTATGATGCAAATTACGAGAAGTGAAAGCTTTAACGAGTAAATTTTACTAAATACGCGATTAGCACACAAACATGTCGACACAATCTGAGGGCAAATATCTTCTTAAGTGAATTTTTTGTGTCTTTCTTTTTCCCCCTTAAAATGGAATAAAAAATAATCAAATCAATCAAATTATTAGGTAAAAGTATGTAATTTAGAAAAACCTTAAATTTATCAGTAAAACTGTAGGTTTTAAAAACAAAAATTGCTACAAAATGGAAAAATTGAAAGTAGAATCTCGGCGCCCTAATGGTTGGCGCCCAACCAGAGGCGTATCCCGCAATTTGGCAACACCGAATTTCTTCCATTTAAATCTATGCTAAATAATCGACTATTGTCGGACCACCTGGCCCCTCTATGAATCGATACATTTTCATAGGTTTAAATGGAGGAAATCCGGTGTTGCCAAACTTCTGGATCCGCCAATGGGCCCAACGTGAACGCGTACTTCGTGATGCACCCCTCGCGAAGTAGCGACCAGTTGACTGTCGAGCACTTATGCTAAATGCTCCTGTGGCACATGCAAGTTCCACCTACTCTGCAAAGTTTTAAGCTCTACGCTGACGGCGACGGCTCAGCACCATCTGTTTACCCGGAGTGGGCTCAGCCTGTCTCAGATGGTGCGTGAATATATAGGTCAGCGAATGGCGCGAGTCTCGGGTCTCGGGAACCTATGCCATGAGTCGAGACCGTTCCCCGATCCCGATTGACAGTCAGCGATCAGCATGCTGGTGGCCCATGGGAATCGTAACCGAAATCGCACGCTCGCTACAGAAAGTGAATACTATCTAATAGCGCAGATTCCCGAAAGCGCAAAAACCAGAAGTGTAACACCAGAAACACTTAAACTGTACGCAATAAGCGCAGAAAATCACAAGCCAAAAGCGCAAATTTCAAACACAAACAGTCGTCAAAAGCACTAGCTTGTAAAACACTCCAGAGAGTTTGTCTTGATACAGAGGTGGACGTTCAGGATAGCTTGGGATATCCCCTCCATTTTGGCCTCAACTTGAGAGCTTTTTTGAGCTTGGGAGTTGATTTCAGATAAAACCAGTGGCACCATCGTGTTTCTCGCGAACTTTTACCTAAGAATCAACAGTCAAATCGCAAATTCCTCACGCATGCAACATCTCCATTCGTCGACCGTCTGACGTAAGGGCGTATCTAGATTTTCGCAAGGCCCCTACCTCAGCAAGTGCTCAGTTAATGCCCTGTCAATGTATTTGCTCCCTATCTTTGCATGGAGAGTTTGTCTTGATGTAGACGTGGACTCTCAGGATAGCGTGGGATATCCTCTTCATTTTGGCCTCATTTTGAGAGCTTTTTTTGAGCTTGAGAGTTGATTTCAGAGAAAACAGCAACAAATCGAGGAGGTCAAGGAGGCCTAAGAGTTTTGGGAGTTGGGGGCTCCTGGGTGAATAAACAGTTCAATTTAGCTACTCGTGCGCCCGTGCGGTCATTTAAGAGCACCAGTGGCGTTGCTGCCGGGGCATTCGCATGGATATGAGTGAGTTGGCAACAAATGGATGTTCCCCGGAGAAAACATTAAAACAGGAGAGATCTCCCCGTCCTGACTCTTGATTAGGATTTTACCGTTTTTACAGCCACGGCGACGGCGGTGCAGCGTTTGCAGATCCGCGGATTTTTCTGTCTCACCTCCAGAGTGCGTACCGTTTCGTGTTCAGAGGCATTAAAACCCTTTTGCCCCTCGGTCACTCGTCGCCCCCGTTGTCAAATTTCCGCTGATCTAATTTCCTCCATCGCGGGAGCAAAACAGTGAAAAGCCATTTTAGGGTCCGCCATGAATTGGATTGCATTTTGCAAAAAGGAACCAGGAGCATTACAATGTTGCCATTGCCAAGAATGAGCAACTTCTTTTGTCTTGGAAGAAAAACCTGATTATCTATTTACAGTCTCTATTTTACTCGCTAAAGGCTGTAAATTTAAGGCAAAAATTACCCTGTAAATTTCATATATTTTCATAGTTTTAGTATAATTTCATTGCAAAGGATGAAAATGCACAATCATAGCGTCATTGCAATTTTTCTGGTTCCTTTTAGCAAAATGCAATCTGATTTCCTCATCTTTACGATTTCTTTCGATTTGCGATTTTCACGCAAGATGTACTTTTAAAGGTTAAAGTCATCCCTCAATATTTTTCGACGAATGAGAGGTATCGATAAGGGCCATCCTTGGGCCCAACTTAGCTATAAGGTTCCTGAACTCTAAGATTTTTTGCTCGTTGAAGACTATATTTCGTATCATAATTTGGTCATTTCCGGTTTCTTTTGAGGTCTTATACCGCCCCTAACATCAGGCTGAAGGCCGATTTCGGCAAAAAATTCATATTTTGTCAGATTGCGGTCAAATGCTGAGAAATCCGCATTTTTTCGCAAAATCGGCTTTCAGATTCATATAATCATTTTAACGTTAGTATTAGACCTGCAAAAAGACCAAACATGACCAAATTATGATGCGTTCCGTGAAATATAGACCTCCAATGAACCAGGTGTCGAGGAATGTCAGATCCAAGAACGGCCTTTACCCCCTTATTCTACCCCTATTTTTGCGGAATCGCAAGATTTCATTCTGTCCAGAAAGTAGATCCGGAAAAAAGGTTATGTCGTGCGGAC
The DNA here is from genome assembly GCF_918797505.1 of Bemisia tabaci. Taxonomy (NCBI): domain Eukaryota; kingdom Metazoa; phylum Arthropoda; class Insecta; order Hemiptera; family Aleyrodidae; genus Bemisia; species Bemisia tabaci. The sequence goes on from NC_092795.1 coordinate 14,386,574, forward strand.
TTGTAATCCTTTCCGGGAACATTCATCTTGAGGAGAGCAGCCCGTGAGGATCGTTTTGGTCTAAAGTTGGTCAGAACTTTGGATCGCCCCAAAACATTTGTTACGGACTTATCATTTCTTTAGGGCTGTGATTCAAGTTTGAAATTGGGTAGCATTATTTTGGAGGTATATTTTAGGGTGTATATTATTCGGGTCTCCTCCTGTTTTTTACATGTAATATTTCCTTTTACATGTCCTTCGAATCGTCGTTTCTGAACGAAAGAACATAACTCCACTCCAAGGTTGCAAAAATAACTTAGTGGGTTTAATTGTTCACGAGAGTAAACCTGTAAAATATTCGTTGAAAATTTGCCTGATTTTTGCTCGAGATCAGAAGAAAAATCAGCGAAATTCTCAGTTAGAAATTCCCAAAATTCTCTCGGTAAAAACGCACTTCTCGCGCGAAAATTCGGCAACATCGAAAAGCAGTCACGTTCTTTCGCGATGAAACGCGAAGCTTTGTACACAAACGTTGAATGCGCGGAAGTTCTGAAACATCGCTACGATGCTGCACCACTTTTGTCTCCAAAGGGCTCGTATCTTGCCACGCTGAAACCATGTTCTGCACGAGGCAAGCTACATGCATTTATCAGACATTTAAATGTTGTGTGACGTCACGGACTCACGGAGGGGTCTCGGAAGATAGTATCCTTAACGCCACTTTCCACCGGGACCAGAACCTCCCGAGATTAATGCTCCCTCCGCACACGAGGACGCCACTCGGATCCGAATCTACTTGTCAATAGAGAATTCTCCAGGGCCAGGGAAAAATTCCATAACTTCAACCGGAGTTGCAAGATTTCTTCAAAATCCTCTCTACTCTAATAAAATCATTTTTAAGACGCTCGATGGACGGGGTGAGGAAGGAGAGTACACGGAGAGAAAAACTTCGTGCGTGGGACCCGAAGTTTAGATCATATGGATCTCTGAAGTTTAGATCATATGGATCTCTGAAGTTTAGATCATATGGATCTCTGAAGTTTAGATCATATGGATCTCTGAAGTTTTCGGATTGAGCATCTGAACACTTTTGTTCCAGCTGCTGAGGTTTGAATCACACATCTGAAGTACTTCGATTCTCACATCCGAAAAACTTCGGTTCTCACGAAGTTTTCGGATTGAGCATCTGAACACTTTAGGTCCAGCTGCTGAGGTTTAGATCACACATCTGAAACTTTAGTTCTTACATCTGAAGTACTTCGGTTTTCACATCCGAAAAACTTCAGTTCTCACATCTGAAGTACTTCAGATGTAAGAACTGAAGTTTCAGATGTGTGATCCGAACCTCAGCAGCTGGACCTAAAGTGTTCAGATGCTCAATCCGAAAACTTCAAAGATCCATATAACCTAAACTTCAGGTCCCACGCACGAGTTTCTTTCTACGTGAAGACGGCCCAAAGATCGGATTCCAAAGAAGGAATCAAAATTCAGGGTAAGGAGAAAGTCATTAAGAATATTGTTTGGCGGGAAATTTTTCTTAGGAACATCGTTTGGTTATTCAATTAAAATTATCTGCTCATTAACCGCCAACGGGCCATTTCGACGATTTCGCTGTGAAAGGCCTGGTTTGGGGCGAGCAGCGCCCCGGGGGTTGAGGCGCGTAGCGGCCAGGGGGCCAACTTCAGAAAATCTCGGAGTATGAGATGTAGACTGCATTTCCGGGGTTTCATCCAGTCTAAAAAATCTGGAAAGTCAGAGGAGGTTAGAGCATTTACGGTGACCTGGGGGCTGATTGTTGAAATTGAAGACTAAGAAGACATAGGGAGTAAGGAAGCGGTCCAATTGGTTGAGACGGGTGGTTCTTATAGACTAACGCGGTAAACGTAAATGATGGACTAACTACAAAGTCTCTCGTGGGTCGATGTCCGCTCGATGTGCGCGACGATTGATACATCACACGTGATCAAATGGTAATTATGAACGCTGGCGTTTTTTACAATACGCGGATTTGGAGGAAATCGCAGTGTAATGCCACTGCCGTATTTAACAATCGATGACTTATTGAGTTAAAATTCTGAGTCCACCAACCACCATGTCAACGTGAAAAATTAGATTAGTGACACATGTATCGTCGTCTTCTATTCCAAGTATGGAGGGTGGTCCATTTGGCAATTCTGTCGGTGTGCATATGATTTTTAAGGCAACTGACCCAATCAAGTTCGAAATTACAATGGCTCGCGCTGCTGCAATCGATTTATTCCGCAGCAATTGTATGTAAATTTGATCCTCGAACTACAGCTCCTCCATCTCCCTTTCCGCAGTTATGAAGACAATCTATACTTCTCTCAACCTCTTGTTTCTCCTCTAGCCACTCCCTTCCGTGTTCTCTCTTTTATGATATCAGTTTCGCAGGAGAAGTGCATGTAAACAATGTGAAACACAGGCAGCTTTCGTGTGTAGTTCAACACGTATGGAGCGGGAGCGCGCCTATTGGTGAGTTATCGTTAGAGACAAGAGACCCTCCACTGGCCTCTTGGCGACAAGTGGAAGCTTTTATACTTTCGGGGATTCAACACTTCCTTATGGAAAATTATAAGGGAGCAACATTCATCATTCTTATTTCGGCTGTTGACCGACCTACCTGGTGGATGATGAGCTTCGGGTGACGTCATGAGCCAAACAAGTTTCCCAAACTTCGACTTGTCTGCAAAACGAAATTGCCAACACGTTGAGTTAACATCACCATGTACACTGAAAAAAAACACATTGGATCTAGAGTCCAGACTCTTAAAAACATCGACAAGAAAAAGTACTCTTGATTCAATCAGAATCTAGCTTAAATCAAGAACCAAGCCTCTTAATTTAAGCGGATTTCGTTTTGATTCAAGCAAAAATCCGATTGAATCAAGAGTATTTTTTCATGTCAATGTTTTCAAGAGTCTGGACTCGAGATCCAATGTGTTTTTTTTTTGTTTTTTTTTTCAGTGTAGGTAAGTCAACAGTATAATGCTGAAGTCCCGAAAGTAAAAGCTTCAACCATTGCCAGGATACCAGTGGAGGGTCTCTTGTCTCTAGTTATCATTGTCACGTGGTGTTACACCTAGAAATCTGTGAAAAATAGCCGCAATCCATAACCTGCACGTTGGGAGGACTCAGTTGTACTGTTTTGCCGCACTGAAAAATGACGCCGTATGAACAATGACAGCTGTCATGTGCATGTTAACCGCATGATGGAAGAAAGGCTGCCAAAGTGGATGTCCGTTTGCGCTCCTTCTGGGAGACGGCGAAGGGGACGCCCTATGTAAGGATGGCGACATGGAGTTTAAAAGAAATGAGGGGGTGTCAAATCCAGACCCTCCATCGCTGTCCCGGTAATGGTGAAAGCCTTTACTTTTGGGACTCCAACATTCAACCGTTGACTTACCTATCAGGTGGATGTTAAACAACGCGTTGCGTATTTTGTTTCGCACACCTACCGAAGTTTGGCTAACTTGTTCGGCTCATTACGCTTACATCACCCGAAGCTTATCTTATAGGTAGGTCAACTCAACAGCCGGAAAAAGGGTGATGACTGTTCTGCCGTACTAAGGAAGAACGCCGCAGGGCCGGATTTACCTACTTGCCGCCCATGGGCCGCCTGTATTTTGCCGCCTCTTTCTTATGCGCATTGAAACATCAATAAAAATCATCAAGTGAACGTGCCAGCGGGGGAGGGGTGCATAAGACGCGTTTACTCGTGTTGAACACATGTTTTGGGAATGCCCTGTCAACACTACTAGCAAAAGTTAAGTTTCGTAAACCTATCTCTGTGTGGACAAGGCCTTTCATTCATAAGAAATGAACAAAAATATTATGAAAGAACAAACATGAATGTGGTTTAATGATTTTAACTTCCGCCGCCGCGCCGCTCGGACCGCACCGTGTTTGGCGCAATGCGTGAAGTATTCACACAGTCTTGTAGGCGCCATGCGTTTCACACTGACCGCACTGTGTTTGGCGCAATGCGTGAAGTATTCATGCATTCTTGTAGGCGCTATCCGTTTCACGCTGACCGCAATGATCGCACTGTGTTTGATGCAATGCGTGAAGTATTCGTGCAGTCTTGTAGGCGCTAATATGTGTTACATGCCGATCGCCTGCGCCGAGGGCTTCTCCTTTTCATCTCAAGTCCTCGTCATCATTGCTCTCTGCGCCGCGCCGTTCCAGGCCAAATTGCGTGTTTGGTTTCTCTCTTAATTCGACTACTTAAAGGTGCTGTCTCTTATATCGCTGAAAGACGACATAATTAAAAATTACTATACTCTCAGGAAATTAGAGATTTTGTCGCCTTCTCTCGTTTTTGTTTTTCTAAATCCGATATTTTTTCATACATACATAAAGTCGCTTTTATAGCGCCGCCTCGCGCTCTGCGACGCCCAATCGCCATTGCCCCCTATCCTCCCAGAGATCATCAGGCAATTGGCACCTTCTGATCTCCTCCTCCACCCCTTGTCGCCAACCTTTCACAGGACGTCCACGCCGTCGCCTTCCGGGAGGAACCCAATCGAAGACCTGCTTGGGCAACCGGTCGTCTGCCATCCTTCGCACATGTCCATACCAGACCAACTGCTTGGACCTGATATCGTGCACGATGTCCTTCTCTACACCCATGATCTCGCGTACTTTTACATTGCGGATACGCTCTCTTCTTGAGATGCCAGCAGACCTCCGCCAAAAGTCCATCTCAGTTGCCCTAAGCATGTCTTCAGTTCTTTTCTTGAGTTGCCAGACCTCACTCCCGTAAGTTACGATACTCTTCACGATGACGTTGTAAATTTTCCTTTTGGTCTCCTTGGAGATACTCTGGTCCCAGAGAACCCCATTTAGCATCGCGATAGCTTTCCTGCCTTGCACATTCCGATCTTTAATAGCCCGATCCAAATTTCCGTCCTTAGTTAACCAAACTCCTAGATATTTATACTCTTCACAGTCCTGAATTTTCCGACCATCCTCCAGTTCAATGCTTTGCTGATCACCACCGATAACCAACTTCTCCGTCTTAACCACATTTACTTCCATTCCCCACTTTCGGTATACTTCCACTAGCTTCCGCGTCATGTAATTCGCATCTTCTTCGTCCTGAGCTATTACCACCTGATCATCAGCAAAGCACAGAGTATAAAGGGTGCCATCTTCACGTAGCGGGACGCCCATTCCCGAACAGCATCTTTTCCATTCCTTTAAAACTTCTTCCAGGTGCACTTTAAATAAGGTTGGCGACAAACAACTCCCTTGTTTCAGTCCTTTAGTAATTAAAAACCCCAACGATAAGTCCCCATGCGATTTAACCCTAGAAAAAACCTACATTTAAAAAAATTGCAAAATTTGCCGCCCTCTAGATTTGCCGCCATGGGCCGCGGCCCATGTGGCCACCCCCGGATAACAAACATCGAGAAAATGTTCAACGAATCTATTTGAAAATTTCACTGAATTTTATCGGCAGCACAGACAAAATTCAGTTAAATTTTCGGACAGCTTCGTTGAAAAATTTCCCTATGAAAAAAACTAAAATGACGGCGGAAATTTTTAAACGTCGCATGACGCTTGTGATACTTCGAACGGAAGGCGACGAATTCGGAAAGAAACTCTCTGAGGGCGTCCGGAGATCGGGTTGCAGCCGAAATAATTCAAGTTCGTCTCAAGTGTAAACGACTCGGCCAATTGAACTCGGACGGCCCGGCGGATTGTTGTGAGGCGCGCGGTTCAAGCTGCCATATTTGGTAATGGCGTAAGATATGGGCAGGGTAAATTAAGACGGGCCAGCAGCAGTGCCAGTCCGGTCCCAGCTGGCCTCTCTTCGGCCGATGGACGTGGACGTGGTGCCGTGCTGGTGGTGGTCGTCGTGTTGATCGGTGGATGTTAACACCACCCGATCAGATCAGCCGCGCCGCCGTTGTTGTGTCCGAAACATGGGTCAGTTGGGTCACAGAGTTGTGTCTCACGGTTGGGTTGAAAATAGAGTGATAACTGCCGGCGCTAAGGAAAAAACACCGTTGGACCTTCAGGCGTTGTCAAATTCTTCTATAAAACACAATTTCCTGGTGAACGTATGAATAGTTTTCTTCCAATTTTCAATCAGATTCTACTCGCAATTTAACGAACAAGTCCTGTAAATTTCAAGCGAAATTTCGTTACTTTCCTCAAAAATGAACCATTTTATCGAAGGTACTTGGTCAACTCTCGAATGTTTTCAACGGCGTCTGTCCTTAGCACGGCAGTATAGTGTGTTTATTGCTGAGTTCCGTCCAAATTTCACAGCATGCAGAACAATTCTCTCGTTAATAATTGCTTCATCGCATTTCTAACTGAGACAACCGGTATTACCGTTGTTCCGACAGGAATTTTGTCATGACAATCGGAGTCCCGCTGGGGCGACAGGAATTCCGGTTGCCTTGACCAGAAATCCAATGAGAAAATTATTGACTGGACGTTCCTAAAAGTGCTCAGAGACTTTCCCTTCGTAAGGATTCAGAATCAAACGGTCAAATTGCAAAAGCTGTTCTATAAATTTCGAAATAATATACTTTTTCTCTCCATAAACTTTTCTCCAAAAGTGTCTGCAGTAAGAGCTGTGGTCCCACAGTTGTCAAGAAATCATGGTTTTTTCTGAATTTTGGCAACGATTATGGACCAAAACTCATTGAATATGGTTACACTACATCTATGTTGTCAAAATTATTGAAATCTTAAATTAAAGAGAAATTTCAGAGGTTGTCCGATCTATTGTCACCCCCTCTCCTCTTAGACCACCTAGAATCCCTAAAACATCAGATCATCTCGATATTTTTCGAAGCAATGGACAATTTTAGCGCCGAAAATTATAGAAGGTAACAATTTTTTGTTCGATGAAAAAATCTGCTCCTTAAATAGGTACACTTGGACCGCGTTAAACAGAAAGGAACCAAGCCGCATCAGCTATTGCCAAATTTAATCGAGCAATTTAATTTTTTACATGAAAACGGTTGTGCGGATTTTTGTGCAAATTTCACTGAATTTTCTCCATAGTACAAAGCAAATTCCTTGAAATTTTCAAAGGAATCCGCACAAACTTTCTCTCGTAAAAAATCAAATTCTTCTGTTAAATTTGGCAATAGCTGATGTGGCTTGGTTCCTTTCTGTCTAACGCGGTCCAATTGCAATTTCTTCCGGTCCGGGGAATGTAAGAATCGGTATGAGAGGGTAATTCTTTGTAGTTAAAAAAACAGTGCCAGTGTTTTCACCCTCGTTCGGGGAGCCAAGCAAGCATGGGCGCTTGGAGAAGAAAGACCAAGGCTCAATCGCACAGAGAGCGAGTAGGACAATTAGAGAGAGATTAAAATCAGCGCAAATCAACTCCTTATCACGGGATCACGATCTTGAAACTACCGCGCTCGCGCTGGATTGTGAAGAGTCCTTGTTGGCAGCCACGAGTTGAGCACTCAACCTCCGGAGAACAGTTTTTAAATCAGGTGGCTTCGGCTCAGCCAATGACAGCTTTACGTTGCCAGTCTGCACCGGACAACTTCGAGGATTTTCTCTTCGAAAGTATGAGCTCGGCTTGAAGCGCCTTAATCTTTCGTGATACTCCACGCTTTGTCACGATGTTAGTTTAGTTGCTTGTCCGATTTCAACCTGACTAATGTCACGGAGTTCACTGCACGCTCTCCTTTTAAAGCATATGACTCCGTTCACACAAAACTGTGAGGTTTTAAAAGCGGTTCGATTGGTCTCCTCGTGAAGTTTCCTTTTAGGGCACCAATTAAACTTTAAAATGTGACGAATTAAACATCAAAATTTTCAGTTTTAGTTAAAAAAGTCATGTCCGACCTCTTTAATTGACTCGATCCACTGTGAGCCGCCGCTGTTTTTACTGATTAAATTCACGCTTTTAGAGTCCGTGCAGCATAATTTGCAGTCTTTGAATAACTGACAAAATTTTAAAAATTGCAATGAAGGTTGTTATTCAAGGATTCCAGTCAGCAGTGCCTAATTCCGTCTTGAAATTGACTCAAAATGCCGAGAACAATATTTGCGCTCTCACTCTCTTCTCATGCGACTTACGTCCAATAAATTGAACGTATTTCTGCCAAACAGAACTATGTGCATTGAGACATGAGTCCTGTGACCCATAAGAATATATGCATAACAGGGCTCACGTCATAATGCACATAGCTGCGTTTGGCAGAAATACGTCCAATTCTTCCTCCGATTATTATTTCTGTGCACAGTGAGGACCATTTTCAAGACTTCAAGCCGGCCGCGTCGCGACTATGATGATGGGTTAATTCAGTTTTTAGAGGTTGGTTAGAACTTTGGAACGAGTCATTTATCCTTTCAGTATATTTTGCGGCTCTCCTCTGGGCATGATTCCAGCTGCGACTCGATGGATCCTCACTTTAGTCCCTGCACGCGTCGAACCGTTGCCACATCTCATCAAATTATTCAATTTAACGTTTCTGGAATGATTTCAAGAAGCAGATACAAAATGCGACCGTAATCCGTTTCTCACACGCGGAAAAACGTCACTACATTTCATCGTCACGAATCGTCCACTTGCGAAGTCTATTTTTCCCGAAAAAAAAAACTGTCGTGCGTTTCGAGCTGAAAATTACAGTTTGATAAGCCTCCTGACTTCACGTAAAAATGAGCAATATTTTGGATGAGAACTAATTGCACGGTCATATCCTTGCAAAAAATTGAATTATTTAAGTCAATTTCGCAACCTTGTTGTAGAGCTATGTCTCTTTGTCTGGGGACGACATGGAGGACCAAAAAAGCGATAAAAATTTAAAGAAAATGATTTGGACTGCATTTTGCAATTTTGAACTATAAATTCTGGCTCATCTGAAAAAACACTTATGTGCATAGGGAAACTAATGGCACATACGATGTTTTTAAACCGGACCAGAATTTATAGTTCCAAATTGCAAAACGCAGTCCATTTGTCATGGAAACGAAAAAAAATTAAGTCGAATGGAAAATTTTTTCACGTAACTTCTTTCGAAGGAGCAAGTCGGAAAAGTAGTAGCACTAAACATAAAGTAAGCCATTGAGCCATTCGTGGCAAGGAAATTTACAGTTAATAAGGTAACTAATGGGAATCGAAATGATTTCCTAGGTACTAAATGTCATATGTTGCATCACAATTTTTTCGATCATGACGACTTTAGATGCCATGGTTGAAGCTCGTCACTCTAGTCTGCAATTGCTACTAGTCCTATGTGAACGTTCATGGTGAAAGGAACTGTGTGCAAATGAATTAAACTAAATGGAACTATGAAGCACACAGTGGCGTGGCGTAAATGATCGATTATCAATATTTATCCATTTCTAGCTATGGTAAAAAATCGATCATTAAGGTGTTCGCTGCAAACACCCTATTGATCGATCCTTTTCCATAGGTTTAAATGACAAATTAATCGATATGTCGCAAAGCAAGTCACGCCACTGGAGGCACATAAATCCTATGAGCAAATTCCTCTTAATTGGACTACATTCTGCGATAAAGAACTACCATTTCAGGCTTATACATCGAAAAGAGATGCTCAAAAACTATATTTTGGGAACAACTTACACTATGTAGACCAATATTGCGAAAATTTAGAATAAAAAAAGCGATCAGGAACAAAGTGTGCGATTTTTTACCTAGCAAACTCAGGCGGGAACTGGGAAGTCTACCCGCGTAATTGAAGGAGTAAGTCCGCGGTGACGTGAAAAAATTCCCTTAAAAGTTTCCCTATGCAGATACTTTCTTCTGTTGACGAATCAAAACCCGCAGTTCCCAATATTGCAAAATGAAGTCCATCTCATTTGAGGGCTTGGAGGACAAGGTGCATAAGTGCAGTTTTTGAAAAATTGAGTTATAACTTCAGAGATGTTTTTTTTTTCAAAATTGTAAGGATTGTGGACACACCTTGAATCAATATTTTTCTTCTCTGAAAGCATGAAGGAATTGGCAACGTGTCTTATTTTTTAAGGTAGCCCGCGAGAAAAACATAAAAACCCGCGCCGCTATGCCGCCTTGCTAAGGAAAAACGCCGTATGAACCTTCAGGCGTTGCCAAATTTCCTTTGGTAAATCACGAACTTTTGGGGAAATTTGTAAAGATTTTCCCTCCAATTTTTCAAGTAATTCTGCTCGCAATTTCAACTAAAGTTCCTGATAATGTCAAGGAAAAATATTCATAGCTATCCTCAATTATAAAGAGTTTATCGGAGGAAATTTGGCAACTCTCGAATGTTCATACGGCGTTTTTCCTCAGCACGGCAGTATGCAACATGATGTCACGTCGCATCGCGGCGCACCCCCGCGTTTTCTACGACAGGATTTTAGCCTCCAGCCTCACAACTTCACGGCAAGACGAACAAAGAGCCGCTATTTTTAGTATAAAATGCGTGATTCACGCTTACACTTCAGTTGCTACTTATTTACCCGACCGTTTCCAGCCGAGATCTCGTCGAATGCGCCAGAATTTTATTTCTTCGAGCCGGCGCTGCGGGTTCTTTTTCAGATTTGGCGCGAGGACCTTAGAACTTTAACTTACATTGCTTTGTTTCGGATCTGCCCTCGTAAGAAGAAACAAGCTATGAAAATTTTTACGTAGCCAAGTAGCACCTAACAAATATACTAATTCCAAAAAATGACCAATATTTGATAGATCCTGTAATTCTTTTCTTTTTTTTTTACTTTTCGCGTTAATTCAATCTAGTACTTACGTCGGAGAATTTTTTAAAAACATGTTTATGATTATCCTACCTAAAAGATATTTTTTTAGCAAAAAAGCAAAACCCAGATGCTCATATGTCATTTTTCCCCACGACATGGCAGAGCCGGTCTCATTGTCAGAACAGCGATGGCTAAACCCATAAACCACCTATCTCGATTGCAAGACTCAACATTTTTGCTCCTATTTTATTCATTCAAAGGGTGTAAAAAATCAATTTTACTGCTTTAAATTTTCCCAAAACTAAAATATTCTTCTAGCCTTCTTCTCTCTCGTTTTTTTCTTATTCTCCTTCTCATTCTTCTTCTACCCCTTCCTCTTCCTTTTCTTATTTTCCGTCTTCTTCTCCGTTTTCTTCTTTTCCATCTATTTTTCCTTTTCTGCATTTTTCGTATTCTTCTACTTCCTCTTCGCCTTTTCTCGTATTCTTTTTTCTCTTCCTCTTCTCCTCTTCCCTCTTCTTCTTCTCCTCCTTCTTCTTCTTCTCCTTCCTCTGCTTCCTCTTCTCCCTCCTCTTCTTCTTCTTCTTCTCCTCCCTCTTCTTCTTCTCCTTCCTCTGCTTCCTCTTCTTCTCCCTCCTCGGCTTCTTCTTCTTCTCCCTCCTCTTTCTCAGGAGGTTCCAAATTTACCATTTGCGTGGGTGACAGTCCACCCATGTATTCTTGGCGTCTCCCCATGGACATAACCTTTTATTGAGCCATTGATCAGCTCGAGGGAGCTTTCCATATGCCGTGGTCTTTTTCATCGGAAGCGATTACCGGGCGACTACCGACTTGAGATGGGACGGGAGTTCCATGAGGGTTCATAAAATCCGAGTTTAGCCTTTAATTACGCACCGGCACCCGGCCGCCATCCGAGACTGAATTGCGATTTCGAGCTCGCACTGGTGCTGACCGACTCCGGACCGGGTTTCGAACCGCGGACCGCGTCACCCGCGGGAGGATATCCGCCGCCCACCCGCTCCGCTGCAATAGCTCACTCCGCAGTGAATGCGAGAGCACGCGAGACACCGCAGCCCGAATTTAAACCCCGAGCCTTGGACCGAAGTTGCCAGTTCTTGATTCTTGTACCATAGAATAAGTAGACTACGTCAACAGAAGCGAAAGCTCCGTAAGAACCAATGTTAACATTTTTCTTCTCAGAGTCGGTACTTGTTGAAACCAATTTCGAGGTTACCTACTGATATAAAAGTGGAAAAAAACCTTAAATTTTAAGCGAATTCACAGTGGTTCTCCGGTTTAAGGATAAATTAGTTTGAAGAAAACTCTTTCAATTCCTAAAAACGTATGTATCCGTTATTATTCGACCTCTCCTAAACGTCGACCTACCGCAAACGTAAACAGTACTTATTGAAACAGATTCCCTTCGTTATGCTTCGTTGACATGAAAATGGCGGTGGCTTTTGCTTCTGTTGACGCTAGTCTCTTTATTCTATGCTTGTACTTGCCTCTAAGAGGAAGTAGCATATAGACCACTGGCCAAGACGAGAATCCGTTGTTTCCCAGGCAAAAGAGTGTATAGGTCAATGAACCATTAGATAGACACTCTTCCACGTATTGGAGGACAAGGCGCATAAGTGCAGTTTTTGCTATTTTGAGAAATACGTGTTTGAAGTTTCGAAATCACATGGATCCTTACGGCGGAGAGAAATTTCAAACTGACTTTTGGATGCTAAAAAATTGGAAGTTGGGATTGAATTTTTCACAGAATATGTATTTGGACTAGTTTTGCTTGAAATCATTAATATCTAAATGTTTTCAAAATTTGCACTTATGTGCCTTGTCTTCCAAGCCCCTCAAATATATGTCGCAGGCAAAGAGGGAAATCGGGTATTTTGTCAAATGTCCAGGCCAATAGTCAAATATTCTTACGTAGGTTGAAATTCTGATTTTTGTTCATAATATTAGACAAATGAATGCATTACTTCTGTAAGAAGAAATTCTCTGTAAAAATTAACATCATACAATAGTATTCTAGACGATATTTAGCCCTTAAACGAATACATTTATCTTGAAATTTTCAGCATGTCGTCAAATACAGAATTTTTAAAATTTTGACATTTAAATATACAGAAAGCATTTGAAGAGGAAGGAACGAGAAGAGTTCGTAGATTTGATGAGTTATTTTTCGAAAAATATGGTAAACTCGTTAGCTCTTCGCCATAAATGTGCAGAATCTCTTCAGCTGCTAAAATTTGACTGTCTACCTAGGCATTTGATAAAATGCCTGATTTTGCCAGATGCAGGTAATTTGCAAGCCACTTGTGAAGAAAAAGAAAAACGTAAAGTTCAGAAATAAAGGAACAAGATTGAAGTTTAAAGTCTTCTGCCTTTAATGTGAATTAGACACTTTTACTCCGTAAAAATATGGTATTAGCAGGCTAACTTAGAGGAAAGATTGGACAGGCAACTAAACTAACTCCGTGACGAAGCGTGGAGTATCACAAATAATGAAGGCGCCGAGATCATACAATGGAAGTCAAGCCAAATCAGCATTAATGGAATTTATCGAAACAACATGTAAGGCACTTGCATACTGCCGGTGATTGCTAATTGCTTTTCAGGAAATAACGTTCCACGCAAAGCGCATTGAACATGTTGAAAACTTCCAACCCTAAAGTCATAAGTGATAAATAAACGTTTGTAGTTTACACTATGAGCAGCACATTCTAATATCCTGCTCGCCAAAAAGCTATAATGCACGTAGGCCAATGAAATCAATCTATGCATTAGATAATAACGCCACGGTAAGAAAACCTCCTTTGACAGGGAGAAAAAAATCAAAGAAGTTTCCAAGAAATGAGTTTGACTTGTTTTCCAAAGAAAAAAGGAAGTGCAACAAGAAGTTTTTAACTTCGCAAGCGGTTTCACACTTCGACCATCAATATAATATTTCGTCAATAGAGGCTCTGTGAAAGTGCTCGGGGAAAAATCTCCAGCAGCCTGATTGTTGAAATTCATATCGGCACGACAAGAATCGAAAATCGATATATTACACGGCGCAGATAAGGCTATGTCTTGTCTTATCCATAGCCGGTTAAAGTTTCAACAATCCGGCTGCTGTTGGTTCACAACTTACGTTCAAAGTACAATGAACAAACATGGCAACACCTGAACTCAGCTTCACTCTCTCGACTTCATTCGCATTCACTATCCAAACCTATTAGACCAGTAATTGATTCCAATGTTGAATATACATTTTATTAGCAGCTGCTTCTCGTTGCAAATCAATACCAGCGGTTCCACCCCTTCCTGAGCGGACTTCCTTTTCAGATACTGTTGCTTCAGCAAAATACTTATTTCATTTGCTGCTGTAGGACAAATGTATAAGTCGTCTAATCACTATTTAAGCAGTAAATTTTTCGCTATTATATCCTCATTCATCAATGACGTCTTTGGGGTCGTTCATAAATTACGCACCGCTCTAGGGGAAGGGGATGAGCCTGTGTTAGAAGAGGGAGGGAGGCTGCGTTAGTGTTAAATATCCTTCTCTGTTGGTAAAAAAAAAAACACACACACACACACGAAACACAAGGCTTTACATGATATCAAATTTCCTTTGATACAAAACTAATTTCAACGGAATTTGTGAATATTAATCTTGATATCCCCTAAAGAATCTCCTGAGTAATTGAATCTGAAGTATCCGAAAACTTCAGGGAGAAATATCCACAACTTCGTTCAAAAAAAGATATTTTATCGGGGGAGAATTTGTTACATTTGAATATTCATTCGGCGTTTTTCCTAGTAAAACGGCAGCGGAAAAAATTTCGCGAGAATTGACTTTCCGGTGCTAGAAGAAAAATTTCCTAACTCGAGAGGAAAACTTATTTTATGGTCTGAACGCGGAGCAGCTTTGTTCGTGGCTGATAGCTTGAATCTTTATAAGAAAAGGCAGGTTGTGGTTTTCTATTCACAAAGGAAGTAAATAAGAGCGACAAAAAAAGAAAAAAATATGTTGAACTGAACCGAGCCATTGATTCTCAGTTTGTAGATCTTTTTGTGGACACTCGCAGCATTACACTCGCGGTTTGACGGCATGAATCATAAAAACAAAACAAAATTAAAGGAAAAGAAAAGAAAAGGAAAAGGTGGGCTTAAGGAGAAAGACTTCAAGCACTTTACGATGGGAACGATGGAGATTGGGTGGTCCTGACCGCCTGACCCAGTGGTCTGCCGATAGGTCATTTGGATCCTTCATTATATGCAGGTCATTCAGACCCTTAATGGGCGATGCCAAGTTTACATAAACACAATTTTGTTGGGGTAGAAGGCGGTGAGTTTGACAAAGAAATAAAATGATCCTGGTTGATATAAATGACTAAAACAGTGTGTTCGCTTTAGATTAGATTAGCCAAGTTTCTTTTGCTTCCCAAAAAACAAACGAATTTTGAAAAGCAGAGATCCCTTATTTTTCTAGCAAACTAATTACATTCAAGCCTACATGCATATACAATGCCAAGGATTTCTATGCATTCGTAGCTTGAATGGTATTAGTTCACTTTTAAACTAATAGATGCAATATTATACAAACTTACAGCAAACTTATTTTCTGATGAAATTCGGAACTCTTATCAGCTTCAAACAGACGCTGAAAGGAAGTATGTAAAAATTATTTTAATCAAACGAAACTATGTGCATAGTATTTGCGCGCAACATACTTACAATTAGCTCCTCTTGATTTTATTCATTTTTACATGGTTCTTTTCGGTATAGATACGTCTTCGTGTGTTTTACATCGAACAAAATTGGACAGTATTGGAGGATTTACATTCACATAAAGAGACAAGAAAAATACACGTCTCGATTTAGAACTTTGCAAATGTTGGGTTGTATGCAATTTGCAAGGAGGATGCCTGATCATTGTTATGGCGCGAAATTTTGCGTAGTTTGTCATATCCTTTTCTAGAATTTTCTCTGCGAAGTTTAGGTCAACATTTTCACATGACTTATTTAATACAAAATTGTCAGGTAGCATTTTTTTGAAAGAATACATTTCTAGCAGATATTTTCTAGTAAGGCTCTTCTTGTTCACTGTGAAAATCTAATGAACCGACATAAGGTTGGCAGCTCATATTTTTTGTCCTGTACATCGATGTTATCCTTTTTATACGTATTCTATAAGTTCTATGATGGAATATACACCTGAAAATATGTGAAATAATCGAAGTTTTTTTTATGAAAATCCGCAACAACGTTTTTAGAGCCCGGAACATAGTAACAGGAATGAGAGACGGATAATGGCTGCATCTATGCCCTGCTCTACGATAATGACAGCGTGCATTTTTCACAGATTTGCCGGATTGCTTGAAAAAATCCGCCTATCGCAATGGGTCTTCAACCAAAAATTGGAAATTTTTCACGACCAGCTGACAGCAGCTAAGCGCAAAATATATGTAGATGCTCTGTCCGGCACTAATAGTTCGATTGCTCTTCTGACGTGAGTGTTTAACCCGCAGAACAATTGGCTTCAATGGTCGTAATCATTCTAATTTCCTCCTGAACTACCACCTGTTTGTTTTAAACCGTTCGCCGATTAAACATGATTGATTTCGGGACGCCAAACGATTGCATAGCCTGCGCCTGATATTTGCACGTGCGCTGCAATGGATATTCTTGCCGGAGTCAACGATGGAGCAAAGGTTATGGCCCCAGTCATAATTTTAGTCCCTTTGATGGTTAAAAACCTCGATCTGTGCGGTCTGTTTGAGCGCCGGATTCTGGTCTCGATGTAGTTAGCACACGACTTTATAGCCGTCACGGTGTCATTAATGGGCCAAGTTTATCAGAGAGAAACTAACCTACTCGTAAAAAAAACGACCTTTAATCAGTTTTGAGCGTAACTCAAGTGGTATTTTCCCCGGCAAAAATTCAATGTACGCGCGGCCGCAAAAATTGTTAGTTTCTGAAAATAAGTCATTTTTTCCGCCCCCCCCCCCCTCCCCCGCCCGCCCCCCACCATGGAGCCAAAGTGATGAAACTTCAGAATCTTTTCCCCTCGGTTTTCTTCGATGCTGATTGATTCTTCTCTGCTGAGTTGAGGCTATTTCATTCAGTCACCTATGGATCAAAGGTACAATGCCTGTACAAATTAGCGATTTTTCCTTACAAGGCTTATGAAAATTACGATAATTTTTGTATGTATTTTTACTATTGGGCACAAATAACTGAAGAAAATTTCGGAAACTAACATATGTTTGCCAACAAAAATCGAGCCAAATAACTTGGTCGATTTTGAACCCAATACGTCTAGTTTCCCATAAAAACTGATGCGCAAGTATCTCAGTAGATTATAAAAGTCATCAGAAAACGTATATGCCAGGCTTTAGTGTTGATCGACATTAATATTGCAGAAAATCAGAGCAAAAGTTTCATTGGAAACACGAGAAAGCACAATAGGTCAGTGAGTCCTAAATATTTTACGACGATGCAAATCACTGTGAAAAATTCTGCCCGTTTTTAAAAATTGATTTTTAAAGTTCATTAAAGCGTTGAATGCAGAAAGAGCATTTCTTGATTGCGGAGTCTCAGAATCCCCCCAGCTAATTAATATCACAGAGAGGAAACTATTGAGTGAATCTGCTAAAAAATTTCATTTTCAGCAATTTAGTAAAAGATTCAACAAATTCCACAAATATTGTTTCCGCCATAATGGATGAAACGTTAGCAAAGATTCTGAGACAAGGCAACCGAGAAATGCTCTTTCTGCACCCAAGCGCCTCAATTGCTACCAAAGACACTCAAGTAATATGCCTGCATGGGTATGACGCTGGTGAATTGAAAATTTCTCGAGAAGGAATTCGTATGTCGAATCTCTCGAGAAACATTTTCCCATGTCATGGCGAGCTTGGAGGCTTGAGGCGGGAGCGAGGGAAACTGCGAGGTTCAGTGACCGCTGTCGGAGCGGTTGATAGAAATAATATCTCGACTGTCGAAACAACTGTTCGAAATACGAGAGAGTAACAGAGAGGGAGGGAGAAAAATGACGAAGAGCTGTGAAACGGCGTCTGCAGGTAAAATTCTAACTGCGGCAGCTATCTTTTTAACTAGCCGCCTACTAATTTATGAGTGCTGGGAATATTTCAGTCCAATTCGTCAAATCTCGGGCATAGTTACAGCAACGCGGGGCTGCCAAATAGTAACTTTCGAGGAAAATCCGGCAATTTCACGGAATTTCATGACCGTTCCTAAACGAACAATCGAAAAATGGGGACCTTTTCTCTACTTTACGAAATGGGTCAGCTGCGCGAAAGAATGATGTTTGTGAAGTTAGCGCCAAGACTTAAAAAATTTTGAATTTGCTCACCCCAAAAATCTCATCAATTTTTTTTTTTTTTTTGCTCAGGCATGTACTCCCTAAAAATTGAACTCAGAACACAGAGAAGCCATTGACCCTAAAGCACCCCCACTTTGACCGATTGACCTATAGGGTCTCAAACCGTCGCCTACCTGACATAAGCGCGTAACTACACTCTGCAGTGAACCCTGTCCTCCATACAACTGAATGCCTCTCGGGCTCATCTAAATATGTAGCTACACCCTTTTGTCAGCCAGTGACGAAACGACGCAGAATCATAGAATGTTACTGTTTCATGCACAGGTATTAAATTAACTGAATTTAGGACATTTTTCACTTTTTTCCCCATTATGAAATGCGGGAAAACGTTGCTTTACACTTGGAAAATGGACGCTTTTTGATGTCATAAAGTAGCGTTCCCCGTTTGAAACCGTGTTTTTTAACACAAACACGTACACTGGAAAAAAACACATTGGATCTAGAGTCCAGACTCTTAAAAACACCGACAAGAAAAAATACTCTTGATTCAATCAGATTTAAGAGTAAATCAAAGAACCAAGCCTCTTAATTTGAGCGGATTTCCTTTTGATTTAAGCTTGAATCTGATTGAATCAAGAGATCAATTGATTTTTTCTTGTCAATGTTTTCAAGAGTCTGGGCTCTAGATCCAATGTGTTTTTTTTCCAGTGTACTTTGCCATATAATTTTCTGTGATAATTGTCTGATTAACTTAATAATCAAGGATAT